>NC_040078.1:82206311-82522284 GCF_003369695.1 Bos indicus x Bos taurus
ACAATAATACAATGAAGTACCATGTAACCATCACCCATCTTCCAAAAGTATTAACATTTTGCTATTTTTGCTTCAACTATCTCTATATATGTATGCATATATTTACATATGTGTGTATGTATCTGTATATTTTTCCCTGGAATTTTACAAATCTCACACATGTTATTTCATTAGAATATTCTTCAGTATGAATTTTTAACAGATAATGACTTCTTTCATAACTATAGTGCCACTATCATAACTTATAAAATAAGAAGTAACTCCTTAATAATATCTTTTACCCAGTCCATATTCACATTTCTATGGTTGTTTTAAAATGTCCTTTTTTATTAAAATCAGGATCCAAACAAGATTTCCACATTGTAATGGTTTTTATGTATCATAAGTCTTTTTTTTGCACCAAGTCTTTTAAAATCTTTTAAAATCTCACTTTTTTTTTTTTAATCTCACTCTTTTTCTTATAATTTATCTTTTGGAAAAAAACTGAAATATTTTTTCCATAAGTGTATTTCACATTCTAGAGTTTATTGTTTTCTTGTATTCTTTAGAAAAGTGATTTCTCTATTCACATTTCTCTATTTCACAATTCACATTTCTTCACATTTCATATAAAATGTCATTAAAGCTAGAGGCTTGATTAGATTCTGGTTCATATTTTTGCTAAGAATGCCTCATAGGTAGTCTTTGTATTTCCTGTTGCATCACTTCCACAAGTACAAAGTGGTCTTGGTTTCAAGTGTTGCCAGCCTGATTCACCCATAGTAAAATTCTCAATCTTCTAATGTTTTTTTTAATTCATTAATGATTATTTTATAGTTCCTTATTTCACTACAGTTACCAAATACTGATCCCTTTTTTGCCTTTTGATTTTGGAGAATTTTGATTATAGAGAATGAGCTGCCTACTGTACAGCTTCAGTAAGTATCAACACAAGGCTAATATTGTTTCATATATGCTCCCATGCATACTTCAGTATCCCCTGTACTAGATTATTTGAAGCAAATCTCAAACATCATCCATATCATCCATAAATACTCCAGTAATTATTTTTAAAAGATAGACTTTTAAAAAGGTATAATAGTATTATACCCCACTTCCACCTCTGCTATGATCTCTGCAAAAAAAATCTCTCTGAAAATTAACATTAATTCCTTAAGTGGACATCTTTGCTCACATTCTCCCAATTATCTCATATACCTTTTGACAGTTCAATTCTTTTAAATTTTAGCATTTTTTATTCACATATAATGTAAAATTCATAATTTAAAAGTATACACCAGTGATTTATTATGTACTCATTACATTGTGCAGTCATCATCACTATCTGATTTCAGAACATTTCCACCACCCCAAAAACAAATCCATACCTATTAGCAGTTAGTTTCAATTCCCTCCTCCTCTCATTCCCTGGCAACTACTAATTTATTTGCTGTTTCTGTGGATTTGCCTATTCTGGCCATATTATATAAATGGAATCATACAATATGTGGCCTTTGGTGACTGACTTCTTTCATTTAGCATAACATTTTCAAGTTTTATCCAAGGTTTATCACATGAACAGTACTTCATTCCTTTTTATGGCTCAATCTTATTCTTTTGTATGGGTATATCACCTTTTGTTTTTCTGTTCCTCAGCTGAAGAATGGGCTTGCATTCTTCAGTGCTGCTAGTGGTGAAGAAACCCCCTGCCAATGCAGGAGACACAGGTTCTATCTCTGGGTTGGGAAGATCCCCTGGAGGAAAGCATGGCAACCCACTTCAGTATTCCTGCCTGGAGAATCTCAGACAGAGGAGCCTGGCAGGCTTTGGTCTATAGGGTTGCGAAGAGTCAGACATGACTGAAGCGACGTAGCACACACATACAGCTGAAGGACCTTTGAGTTGTTTCCACTTCATTACTATTACAAATACTGTATATAACATTCTTGTACAGCATTTTGTATGAATGTGTTTTCAGTTTTCTTATATACCTGGGGTGGAATTGTTGAGTCATATGGTGATTCTAACTTTTTACAAAATTGCTAAAGTCTTTTCTACAGCATTGTACATCCCCACTAACAGTATGTAAGGGTTCCAGTTTATCCACATCCTCCTCAACATTTCTTATTATCTGATTTTTTGATTCTAGCCATCCTACTGGGTGTGAAGTCATATCCTGTTGTGGTTTTCATTTGCATTTCCCTGGTAATATTGAACATCTTTTCCTGTGCTAATTGGCCATCTGTATATTTTCTTTGGTGAAATATCTTCAAATCTTTGCCCATTTTTTAATTGGGTTGTCTTTTTACTGTTGAGTTGTAAGAATTCTTTATATATTCTCAACACTGTTACCTTATCAGATATATGATTTGCACGTACTTTCATCAGTTCTGTGGATTGTCTTTCTTGATAGACTCCTTTGATACACAAAAGTTTAAAATTTTGATGAAGTCCAACTTATTTTTTTCTTTGATGGCTTGTGCAACCTATAGTAATGCCAACTTCCACTATATTTCTTTCTAGGAGTTTTATAGTGTTTAGCACATATGTTAAAAATCTAATAGATAATAGAGTTCATTTTTGACATGGTGTGATATTAGGGGCATGTAGTTCATTTGTCCTAGCAATGTTTGTTAAAAAGCTATTACTTCCCCCATTGAATGGCCTTAGAACTCTTATTGAAGATTAGTTGACTATAAATATATTGTTGGGGGCCGGTGTGAGGTACTCCGCCCGTGGCAAAGGTCATGAGGAAGGAGGCTCGACATAAGCAAAGGCAGGATCGAGCCTCAGGAGTACCCCTGGAAATCCTCGAGCATCTACCCCCATAACCAGAGCCTGCCTACTTTGCTACTTTGTGCTCTCACCTACACCTCTGACTTTACGGGGGGCTGTCCCCCACCACCTCTTTTGGAGAAGGAGTTAACTTAGAGCTCATGTTAATAATAATTCCTGGGCGTGATAGGAGTGTTTCAACCTACAAACTCCTCAAACTCTACAAACCTACAAACTGCCTGACAGGCTTGTCCGGCCACATGTGATTGCTCACAGCCTCCCAACCGTGAGAGGCACGAGATGCTTTAAACCTTCTAAAAACAGGTTCCTTAGAAAAGTTAGAAAACTATTAGTATAAGTATAATGGGCTGATTAGAAATTGTATTGGTGAAGGGTTTTTCATTTGTTGAGCCAATGTTTGTTGCTAAGTCTCCACATCCCCTGCCCTTACACACATTAATGAATATATAGAACAAATAAGTATTAACCTTTGATATTAATCACATTAGACCTTAGGCTAAGTAAATTCTTTCCTTAACTAAAACCCACTACACCCTCACCCTATAGGAATGTAACTTTATTTGGGTGGCGTCTGTTTTAAGAATAATCACCCCTGGAGAAATAAGTGTCCTTGTTGACTGACTGCTGTCACAAGGAGAGGGTCATAAATTGTCAGCAGGTCCCCTGGCCAGAAGATGATGTAACACCCCTAAGACCTCTGTATACATTTGTATGAAGCACCTGACTTTGATAAAAGTCAGGACTGCTGACCCCACGTGACTTTTGCATAACATCTCAGTGTATAAAAGTAGACCATGGAAAATAAAGAATTGGGATCAGTTTCTCAAAATACTGGTCTCCCCATGTCGCGCTCTCTCTTACACTCTGGCTGAGTCTCCATCTGGAGCGCGGAACCTGCCACGCTTACTAATTTTGCCTGGGCTTCTAAGATCCGACCGGGGAGGCCTCAGTATCTCCTCTCCTTCGGGAGAACAGAAGGATGCCTGCGGCCTACGTAAGTGGTGCAAGCTTCTTGTCTTAAAGTTTTATTAGTCTCCCGCGTAAACCAAGCTACTCAGCCTCTTTTCTCCACTGAATCTTCCTACTGAGCTATCCTCATTCTATTACTCTTTACATCTTTAATTAATATCTAATTGAAGCTATTGTATCCTGATCCTCGCCGACGCCGTCCACGCTTCAAATTCCCTGGATCAACCGGGGCTGGACCCCGGCAATATATGAATTTATTTCTGGACTCTCAAGTCTATTCCATTTGTCTACACATCTGACCTTATGCCACCACCATGCTGTGTTTCAAAATAAAAAGTTTTTTAATTACTATAAATTTGAAATTAAGAAATATGAGTCTTCCAACTTTGTTCTCTCTGTTGCAGAGATTGGGCTATAGTTTTCTTTTAAGGTATTCATCTGGTTTTGCTATCAGAGTAATGCTGGTCTCATAGAATGAGTTAGTAAGTGTTCCCTGCTTTTTTATAGAATTTGAGAAGAATTGATGTCACTTCTTTAAATGCTGCTAGAATTCACCAGTGAAGCTCTCTGGCGTTACAGTTTTCTTTTTCACAAGTGTTCTGAATTAATCTAATCTGTTTTCTTGCTTTTAATGTGTTCCAGTTTTCCATTTCTCCATGATTCAGTCCTGGTGGGCTGTGTATTTTGGGGAATTTGTCCACTTCATCTAGATTAGCTAATCTGTTGGCATACAATTGTTCATAGTATCCCCTTATAATCCCTTTTATTTCTCCAAGGTTGGTTGTAATATCTTCCCCCTCATTCCTGATTTATTAATTTGAATCTTATTTCTTTCTTGGTCAGTCTAGATAAAGGTTTGTTGGGTTGTTTTTTTTTTTTTTCCCCAAAGAACCAACTTTTGAATTCATTGATCTTCTCTTTTTTCTTATTTTCCATTTCATTTGCTTTCTCCTTAATATTTTTTTTCTTCTAGTGTCTTTGGGTTTAGTCTATTCCTTTTCTAATTTCTTAAGTTGAAAGCTTAGGTTATTGATTTGAGAGCTTTCTTCTTTTTTTAATGTAAGTGTTTAAATTTTTCTCTGAGTACTACTTCCATCCTATAAGTTTTTATATATGTTATGATTCATTTTCATTCTCTTCAATATGTTTTCTAATTTCCATTTTGATTGGTTGTCTAGGAGTATGTTATTTAATTTCTATAAATTTATTTTCCAAATGTCTTTATGTTTTTAATTTGTAATTTTAAATTCTGTTGTGATTAGAAACTATTCTTTATATGATTCTAATTTTTTTCACATTTACTGAGTGGTTGTTTTTTTTTTTTTTTTTTTGCTGCTTAACATATCTTCTGTCCTGGCTAATATTACGTGTGCACTTGAGAAGAATGTGTATTCTGCTATTGTTGGATGGAGGGCTTGATAGATATGTGTTAGGTCTAACTGGTATATAGTATTGTTCAAGTCTTCTGTTTCCTTGCTGATTTTTTTGTCTAGTTGGTCTATCTATTATTGAAAATGGGGCATTGAAGTTTCCTCTATTATTTTTCTTTTTCTTCCTTCAGTTCTGTCAGTTTTTGCTCCTTGTATTTTGGGGCTCTCTTGTTAGATGTGTGTGTGTTTATAAATTTTTTATCCTCTTTTCTTTCAGTATCAGTACGTCTTTATTCATTGAGTTTTCTTGGCGAGAAGAGGAAAGGGAAAAAGGATCAGCATATAGCAGAAACATAATAGTAAACCTATTGCAGAAAGGAAAGAAAGTATCTAGTACAACCAAGAACACACACTGCTGATAGAGTCACCAAAGGTCAAGGGAGCTCAGTTTTCTCTAGTTCAGGAATGAGAAGAAGGAATCAGGGAAAGAACAGAGGATCAGGCTATCCTTCCTTCCCTATAAATTCAAGAACTGGCACAAAGCTTTACTGTCTAGTAGTAAAACATGGTGGAGAAGGCAATGGCACCCCACTCCAGTACTCTTGCCTGGAAAATCCCATGGATGGAGGAGCCTGGTAGGCTGTAGTCCATAGGGTCACACAGAGTCCGACACAACTGAGGTGACTTAGCAGCAGCAGCAGCAGTAAAACATGGAGTTGTTAATTTGTCCATCTCTTATTAAACATAAATTTCAACTTAAGTTTTTTGTATCTGCATAAAGGCTCCTGAGTGACTTAAATATACATTCATCTTCCTCTCTTGGTTTCCCACCCCTTCTTTCTACATGAAAGCCTCCCATTTCTCCTCTCTCAATAGGAAATTAAGTAGATTTGGTTCATTCATATGCCAATGTAAGTTTTGGCATGAATCATATCAAGGAGTAGTCTTGACTCACAAGGTTTGGCACAAGGAATGACATTCCTAACGTCTTCAGGTTATTTTACACAAATCATTCAAAAGTTATGGAGACACTCAAGAATCACATGAATATGTCTATGTAAGGTAGGAGTCAAGCTTTTAGGAAAAATCTGGTTTAAAACAGGAAATAGGGAAAGGAGAAAAAAAGGATGACCCAAGGCTTTCACTTTTTTCCTCTTCGTTGTTTTTGTTTAGTTGCTAAGTCATGTCTTACTCTTTGTGACCCCTTGGACTATAGCCTGCCGGACTCCTCTGACCATGAAATTTCCCAGGGAAAAATACTGGAGTGAGTTGCCATTTCCTTCTCCATTTCTTCAACTTAGTGAGATATAATTGATCAAAATGTAAGATATTTGAAGTGTACAATGTGGTGATTTGATTTATAGATTGTGAACATGTATATTCATTGTGTGTACGTATATGTGTGTGTGTCTTTTTTATACACACACACACACATTGTGAAAGGATTGTTCCCATCAATTAATCCATCTATAACTTCAACTTTTTCTTTTTCTTTTTTGGTAAGAACATTTAAATTCTACCCTTCTAGCAGATTTCAGTTACTATATAATAGTGTTATTAGTTATAGTCCCCATGCTGTCCATTAGATCCTCAGACCTTATTTATCTTACAATGGAAGTTTGTACCCTCTGTTCCTCCATCTCCCAGTGACTAAAAACCACTTTCCTACTGTCTGTTTCTGTGAATTAGACCTTTTTATTTTCTTTTTTTAATTTTATTTTATTTTTAAACTTTACAATATTGTATTAGTTTTGCCAAATATCGAAATGAATCCGCCACAGGTATACCTGTGTTCCCCACCCTGAACCCTCCTCCCTCCTCCCTCCCCATACCCTCCCTCTGGGTCGTCCCAGTGCACCAGCCCCAAGCATCCAGTATCGTGCATCAAACCTGGACTGGCAACTCGTTTCTTACATGATATTTTACATGTTTCAATGCCATTCTCCCAAATCTCCCCACCCTCTCCCTTTCCCACAGAGTCCAGAAGATTGATCTATACATCAGTGTCTCTTTTGCTGTCTCGTACACTGGGTTATTGTTACCATCTTTCTAAATTCCATATATATGTGTTAGTATACTGTATTGGTGTTTTTCTTTCTGGCTTACTTCACTCTGTATAATAGGTTCCAGTTTCATCCATCTCATTAGAACTGATTCAAATGTATTCTTTTTAATGGCTGAGTAATACTCCATTGTGTATATGTACCACAGCTTTCTTATCCATTCATCTGCTGATGGGCATCTAGGTTGCTTCCATGTCCTGGCTATTATAAACAGTGCTGCGATGAACATTGGGGTATACGTGTCTCTTTCCCTTCTGGTTTCCTCAGTGTGTATGCCCAGCAGTGGGATTGCTGGATCATAAGGCAGTTCTATTTCCAGTTTTTTAAGGAATCTCCACACTGTTCTCCATAGTGGCTGTACTAGTTTGCATTCCCACCAACAGTGTAAGAGAGTTCCCTTTTCTCCACACCCTCTCCAGCATTTATTGCTTGTAGACTTTTGGATCGCAGCCATTCTGACTGGTGTGAAATGGTACCTCATAGTGGTTTTGATTTGCATTTCTCTGATAATGAATGATGTTGAGCATCTTTTCGTGTGTTTGTTAGCCATCTGTATGTCTTCTTTGGAGAAATGTCTATTTAGTTCTTTGGCCCATTTTTTGATTGGGTCATTTATTTTTCTGGAGTTGAGCTGTAGGAGTTGCTTGTATATTTTTGAGATTAGTTGTTTGTCAGTTGCTTCATTTGCTATTATTTTCTCCCATTCTGAAGGCTGCCTTTTCACCTTGCTAATAGTTTCCTTTGTTGTGCAGAAGCTTTTAAGTTTAATTAGGTCCCATTTGTTTATTTTTGCTTTTATTTCCAATATTCTGGGAGGTGGGTCATAGAGGATCCTGCTGTGATGTATGTCAGAGAGTGTTTTGCCTATGTTCTCCTCTAGGAGTTTTATAGTTTCTGGTCTTACGTTGAGATCTTTAATCCATTTTGAGTTTATTTTTGTGTATGGTGTTAGAAAGTGTTCTAGTTTCATTCTTTTACAAGTGGTTGACCAGTTTTCCCAGCACCACTTGTTAAAGAGATTGTCTTTAATCCATTGTATATTCTTGCCTCCTTTGTCAAAGATAAGGTGTCCATATGTGCGTGGATTTATCTCTGGGCTTTCTATTTTGTTCCATTGATCAATATTTCTGTCTTTGTGCCAGTATCTTACTGTCTTGATAACTGTGGCTTTGTAATAGAGCCTGAAGTCAGGTAGGTTGATTCCTCCAGTTCCATTCTTCTTTCTCAAGATCGCTTTGGCTATTCGAGGTTTTTTGTATTTCCATACAAATTGTGAAATTATTTGTTCTAGCTCTGTGAAGAATACCATTGGTAGCTTGATAGGGATTGCATTGAATCTATAAATTGCTTTGGGTAGTATACTCATTTTCACTATATTGATTCTTCCAATCCATCAACATGGTATATTTCTCCATCTATTAGTGTCCTCTTTGATTTCTTTCACCAGTGTTTTATAGTTTTCTATATATAGGTCTTTAGTTTCTTTAGGTAGATATATTCCTAAGTATTTTATTCTTTCCATTGCAATGGTGAATGGAATTGTTTCCTTAATTTGTCTTTCTGTTTTCTCATTATTAGTGTATAGGAATGCAAGGGATTTCTGTGTGTTGATTTTATATCCTGCAACTTTACTATAATCATTGATTAGTTCTAGTAATTTTCTGGTGGAGTCTTTAGGGTTTTCTATGTAGAGGATCATGTCATCTGCAAATAGTGAGAGTTTTACTTCTTCTTTTCCAATTTGGATTCCTTTTATTTCTTTTTCTGCTCTGATTGCTGTGGCCAAAACTTCCAAAACTATGTTGGATAGTAATGGTGAAAGTGGGCACCCTTGTCTTGTTCCTGACTTTAGAGGAAATGCTTTCAATTTTTCACCATTGAGGATAATGTTTGCTGTGGGTTTGTCATATATAGCTTTTATTATGTTGAGGTATGTTCCTTCTATTCCTGCTTTCTGGAGAGTTTTTATCATAAATGGATGTTGAATTTTGTCAAAGGCTTTCTCTGCATCTATTGAGATAATCATATGGGTTTTATTTTTCAATTTGTTAATGTGGTGTATTACATTGATTGATTTGCGGATATTGAAGAATCCTTGCATCCCTGGGATAAAGCCCACTTGGTCATGGTGTATGATCTTTTTAATGTGTTGTTGGATTGTGATTGCTAGAATTTTGTTAAGGATTTTTGCATCTGTGTTCATCAGTGATATTGGCCTGTAGTTTTCTTTTTTTGTGGGATCTTTGTCAGGTTTTGGTATTAGGGTGATGGTGGCCTCATAGAATGAGTTTGGAAGTTTACTTTCCTCTGCAATTTTCTGGAAGAGTTTGAGCAGGATAGGTGTTAGCTCTTCTCTAAGTTTTTGATAGAATTCAGCTGTGAAGCCATCTGGACCTGGGCTTTTGTTTGCTGGAAGATTTTTGATTACAGTTTCCATTTCCGTGCTTGTGATGGGTCTGTTAAGATTTTCTGTTTCTTCCTGGTCGAGTTTTGGAAAGTTGTACTTTTCTAAGAATTTGTCCATTTCTTCCACGTTGTCCATTTTATTGGCATATAATTGTTGATAGTAGTCTCTTATGATCCTTTGTATTTCTGTGTTGTCTGTTGTGATCTCTCCATGTTCATTTCTAATTTTATTGATTTGATTTTTCTCCCTTTGTTTCTTGATGAGTCTGGCTAATGGTTTGTCAATTTTATTTATCCTTTCAAAGAACCAGCTTTTGGCTTTGTTGATTTTTGCTATGGTCTCTTTTGTTTCTTTTGCATTTATTTCTGCCCTAATTTTTAAGATTTCTTTCCTTCTACTAACCCTGGGGTTCTTCATTTTTTCCTTTTCTAGTTGCTTTAGGTGTAGGGTTAGGTTATTTATTTGACTTTTTTCTTGTTTCTTGAGGTATGCCTGTATTGCTATGAACTTTCCCCTTAGGACTGCTTTTAAAGTGTCCCACAGGTTTTGGGTTGTTGTGTTTTCATTTTCATTAGTTTCTATGCAAATTTTGATTTCTTTTTTGATTTCTTCTGTGATTTGTTGGCTATTCAGCAGCATGTTGTTCAGCCTCCATATGTTGGAATTTTTAATAGTTTTTCTCCTGTAATTGAGATCTAATCTTACTGCATTGTGGTCAGAAAAGATGCTTGGAATGATTTCTATTTTTTTGAATTTACTAAGGCTAGATTTATGGACCAGGATGTGATCTATCCTGGAGAAGGTTCCATGTGCACTTGAAAAAAAGGTGAAATTCATTGTTTTGGGATGAAATGTCCTATAGTGCCGGTGCCAGCCGGCAAAGTCGATCAGGTCCCGAGAACGTGCACGGCGGGGCTAAGAAAGAAACTAAAGCAAGAGACTACAACAAAGATGGGGTCGAGAGGTTCAGACACGTCTCCACGAAGGGACGCAGTCTGACACCAACTTTATTCAGTATCTCATATTTATACAGAGGAGTGTGAGAAAGACAAGACAGTTGACTTTTTTTCTTGGTTGTCCTATACATCTTACAAACAGTCACAAGAAATCTTGAGAGCATGGGACTGGCTCCCTGTTATTATTTCTTCACCAGATAACATTTCTCTGTGCGTTGTAAGTTTGCACAGACTCCAGGTGTCTGCAGTAAATAAGCGCCTAATTTCTGGGGTGGCGGGACAGAGAGCTATGTTTGCAAGCAAACCCTCAAGGACTGAGGCAGCTCCCAGAGCTGTGTCCTTCAAGCAAAGGACCCCGTTCTCACGGGCAGCTCCCCGCACTATAGATATCAATTAGGTCTAACTGGTCTATTGTATCGTTTAACGTTTGTGTTTCCTTGTTAATTTTCTGTTTAGTTGATCTATCCATAGGTGTGAGTGGGGTATTAAAGTCTCCCACTATTATTGTGTTATTGTTAATTTCTCCTTTCATACTTGTTAGCATTTGTCTTACATATTGCGGCGCTCCCGTATTGGGTGCATATATATTTATAATTGTTATATCTTCTTCTTGGATTAATCCTTTGATCATTATGTAGTGACCATCTTTGTCTCTTTTCACAGCCTTTGTTTTAAAGTCTATTTTATCTGATATAAGTATTGCCACTCCTGCTTTCTTTTGGTCCCTATTTGCATGGAAAATCTTTTTCCAGCCTTTCACTTTCAGTCTGTATGTGTCCCCTGTTTTGAGGTGGGTCTCTTGTAGACAACATATGTAGGGGTCTTGCTTTTGTATCCATTCAGCCAGTCTTTGTCTTTTGGTTGGGGCATTCAACCCATTTACGTTTAAGGTAATTACTGATAAGTATGATCCCGTTGCCATATACTTTATTGTTTTGGGTTTGAGTTTATACACCGTTTTTGTGTTTCCTGTCTAGAGAATATCCTTTAGTATTTGTTGGAGAGCTGGTTTGGTGGTGCTGAATTCTCTCAGCTTTTGCTTGTCTGAGAAGCTTTTGATTTCTCCTTCATATTTGAATGAGATCCTTGCTGGGTACAATAATCTGGGCTGTAGGTTATTTTCTTTCATCACTTTAAGTATGTCTTGCCATTCCCTCCTGGCTTGAAGAGTTTCTATTGAAAGATCAGCTGTTATCCTTATGGGAATTCCCTTGTGTGTTATTTGTTGTTTTTCCCTTGCTGCTTTTAATATTTGTTCTTTGTGTTTGATCTTTGTTAATTTGATTAATATGTGTCTTGGGGTGTTTCGCCTTGGGTTTATCCTGTTTGGGACTCTCTGGGTTTCTTGGACTTGGGTGATTATTTCCTTCCCCATTTTAGGGAAGTTTTCAACTATTATCTCTTCAAGTATTTTCTCATGGTCTTTCTTTTTGTCTTCTTCTTCTGGGACCCCTATGATTCGAATGTTGTAGCGTTTAATATTGTCCTGGAGGTCTCTGAGATTGTCCTCATTTCTTTTAATTCGTTTTTCTTTTATCCTCTCTGATTCATTTATTTCTACCATTCTATCTTATAATTCACTAATCCTATCTTCTGCCTCTGTTATTCTACTATTTGTTGCCTCCAGAGTGTTTTTAATTTCATTTATTGCATTTTTCATTATATATTGACTCTCTTTTATTTCTTCTAAGTCCTTGTTAAACCTTTCTTGAATCTTCTCAATCCTTGTCTCCAGGCTATTTATCTGTGATTCCATTTTGATTTCAAGATTTTGGATCAATTTCACTATCATTCGGAATTCTTTATCAGGTAGATTCCCTATCTCTTCCTCTTTCGTTTGGTTTGGTGGGCATTTATCCTGTTCCTTTATCTGCTGGGTATTCCTCTGTCTCTTCATCTTGTTTAAATTGCTGAGTTTGGGGTGTCCTTTCTGTATTCTGGCAGTTTGTGGAGTTCTCTTTATTGTGGCATTTCCTCACTGTGTGTGGGTTTGTACAGGTGGCTTGTCAAGGTTTCTTGGTTAGGGAAGCTTGTGTTGGTGTTTTGGTGGGTGGAGCTGTATTTCTTCTCTCTCCTTTCAAAGACTTGGGTTGCTTTTCTGGGTGCCTTATGTCCTCAGCCGGCATTCAGAAGTTGTTTTGTGGAATTTACTCGGCGTTTAAATGTTCTTTTGATGAATTTGTGGGGGAGAAAGTGTTCTCCCCGTCCTCCTCCTCTGCCATCTTAGCTCCTCCTCCCCTTTTTATTTTCTTCACATGTAAGTGAGACTGTGAAGTGGTTTGTCTTTCTCTCGTTGCATTTCACTTAGCATAACGTTCTCCAGGTTCATTCATGTTGTCACTAATATCAGAATTTCCCACTTTAAGAAGAGCAGCCTTAAGATGATGTTTCAGATCCCTTTGGCTGCTGAACAATCCTCTGAAAGATACTTCATTTTTTTTTTTTTTTGATACAAAAGAAATTTGTATACAATTAAAACCCAAAAGCACATTTGGAACGATCAATACATTACATTTACATAGTCTGAGTCACATAACAGTCACCAAATCATTAGCTGTCAAGCTTTACAAATCTCAGACAGATATTTAAATGGAAAATTAGCAAATGAAAAAATATTCAGTGTTATTCATCATTGAAAATACAAATTAAAACCACAAAGTGATAACCATTCCCACTCACTAGAATAGCTAAGTTCAGTTCAGTCACTCAGTTGTGCGTGACTCTTTGTGACGCCATGGACAGGAGCACGCCAGGCTTCCCTGTCCATCACCAACTCCCAGAGCTTGCTCACACTCATGTCCATTGAGTTGGTGATGCTATCCAACTATCTCATCCTCTGTCATCCCCTTCTCCTCCTCCCTTCAATCTTTCACAACATCAGGGTCTTTTCAGATGAGTCACTTCTTCGCATCAGGTGGCCAAAGTATTGGAGTTTCGGCTTCAGCATCAGTTCTTCCAATGAATATTCAGGACTGATTTCCTTTAGGATTGACTGATTTGATCTCCTTGCAGTCCAAGAGACTCTTAAGAGTTTTCTCCAACACCACATTGCAAAAGCATCAATTGTTTGGTGCTCAGCTTTCTATATGGTCCAACTCTCACATCCATACATGGAGAAACCAATGGCTTTGTCTAGACGGAACTTTGTTGGCAAAGTAATGGCTCTGCTTTCTAATATGCTGTTTAGGTTGTCATAGCTTTTCTTCCAAGAAGCAAATGTCTTTTAATTTCATGGCTGCAGTCACCATCTGCAGTGATTTTGGAGCCCAAGAAAATAAAATCTCTCACTCTTTCCATTGTTTCCCCATCTATTTGTCATGAAGTGATGAGACCAGATGCCATGAACTTAGTTTTTTGAATGTTGAGTTTTAAGCCAGCTTTTGGAGTGTCAGACCACTTCAGTATTTTTGCCATGAGAACCTCATGAACAGTATGAAAAGAATAGCTAGATAGCAATATCAAAACAGAATGACTTTAAAAACCAACACAGCAACACCTAAAACAATCTAAAGGTTGGTGAGGATGTGCAGGATTTAGAGCTCTTATTTATTGATAGCAATTTAAAATGATATAAACACTGTGGGAAAGGAGTACATCGAGGCTGTATATTGTCACCCTGCTTATTTAACTTATATGCAGAGCACATCTTGCAAAATTCAGGGCTGGATGAAGCACAAGCTGGAATCAAGATTGCCAGGAGAAATATCAATAACCTCAGATATGCAGATGACACCACCCTTATGGCAGAAAGCAAAGAGGAACTAAAGAGTTTCTTGATGAAAGAGGAGAGTGAAAAAGCTGGCTTAAAATTCAACATTCAGAAAACTAAGATCATGGCATCTGGTCCAATTACTTCATGGCAAATAGATGGGGAAGCAATGGAAACAGTGAAAGACTTTATTTTCTTGGGCTCCAAAATCACTGCAGTTGGTGACTACAGCCATGAAATTAAAAGACACTTGCTCCTTGGAAGAAAAGCCATGACAAACCTAGACAGCATATTAGAAAGCAGAGCCATTACTTTGCTAACAAAGGTCCGTCTAGTCAAAGCTGTGGTTTTTCCAGTAGTCGTGTATGTGAGAGTTGGACTATAAAGAAAGCTGAACACCAAAGTATTGATGCTTTTGAACTGTGATGTTGTGAGAAGACTCGTGAGAGTCCCTTGGACTTCAAGGCGATCCAACCAGTCCATCCTAAAGGAGATCAGTCCTGAATATTCATTGGAAGGACTGATGCTAAAGCTGCAACTCCAATACTTTGGCCACCTGAAGCGAAGAACTGACTCATTTGAAAAGACCCTGATGCTGGGAAAGATTGAAAGTGGGAGAAGGGGATGACAGAGGATGAGATGGTTAGATGGCATCACCAACTAGATGGACATGAGTGTGAGCCAGTTCTGGGAGTTGTTGATGGACAGGGAAGCCTGGCGAGCTGCAGTCTACAGTATCACAAGGAGTCAGACACAATTGAGCGTCTGAACTGAACTGAAACACTTTGGAGAACTATTGAGCCTTTATTTTATGTATACAAAATAAATCTACAGCCATCCTATAGCCTGGCAATTTTACTCCTGGACTTTCCAAGTAAATAAAATCATATAGCCACAAAAAGACATACAAGAATGTTCTTAGCATCTTAATTCATAATAGCCCCTAACTGAAAACAGTTGAGATTTAGAACTCTTTTAGGAACCTTAAGCCTAAATTGTGAAAAATCCCTGAGACAGCTGGTATTTTAAATTTTCTAATGTAATTCCATAAGTACTAGTGATGCATAGTGTCTTAGGTGCATCATTCCAATAACTGGTTTAGCCAGTATAAGGTTATAAAGAATTGTCTCTATTAGCTACCCTAGTTTTCCTTTTGCTTCTCGTTGTCCAAATACCTACAGTACCTGTATTTTAAACATTTCAGTGATAGCATAGGCTAATATTTCATAATAATAGTAGCAGACCCATTGTATACCATATTTCATCCTGAAAGAACCCTAAGTTGGTACTTTTTAGACTGTTTATAATAGGTAAAAATCAATAACTCTTTTTGGTAGAATATGCTTTAAACAAGGTGATGAAGCAGGCTACAATTTGTGAAAGAACTTGAGAAAGGATGTCACATATATTTGAAATTATGGAGTGAACATTCATTTCTTTTGTTCTGGGCAGAAAAATCAATGCTCAAATTTTAGTTTTGCTAATATACAAGGTTTGACCTCCTTACAAAAAGTACAGTAACATTTGGACTAAGTAGGCCACGTCCTTCGATGTTTGTGGTTTGGCAAAATGGAAATTCTTAAATGGATTCTAGGATCATCTTCAGAGTGTAAAAATTAGGTTAAACTTGGAGAGAAATAGAACTTAAAGAAGTATGATTCTGGAGTTCCCCTTGTGGCTCAGTGGTAAAGAATCCACTTGCCAGTGCAGGAGACACAGGCTTGACCCCCTGGTCTAGGAAGATCCCACATGCTGTGGAGCAAGTAAACCCGCGCACCACAACTGTTGAGCCTGTGCACTGGAGCCTGGGAACCACAACTACTGAAGCCTGTGTGCCTAGAGCTGGTGCTCCACAGCAAGAGAAGCCACTGCAATGAGAAGACCTCACTGCAGTGAAGAGTAGCCCCCACTTGCTACAACTAGAGGAAAGTCTACTCAGCAACAAAGACCCAGCACAGCCAATAAATAAAAATAAAGAAATAAAATTATAAAAAAGAAGTAAGATTATACATTTTTGTTTCTAAGTAGACAGATACATATAAATATGCAGAATATTTAGTGGGATAGTAGAGAAAGGTAGACTTTCTTTTTTCCAAGTATATTACCATTATATGGGCTTCCCAGATAGCGCTAGTGGTAAAGAACCTGCCTGCCAATGCAGGAAGTACAAAAGACTCGGGTTCAATCCCTGGGTTGGGAAGATCTGGATTAGGAAACAGCAACCTGCTCCAGTATTCTTGCCTGGAAAATTCCATGGGCAGAAGTCTGGCGGGCTACAGCCCAGGGAGCCGCAAAGAGTTGGACGTGACTAAGCACACACACACGCACACACACACACACACATATTACAATTGTGGACAGACATTTTCCCTTGTAATCAACACATCACACACAAAAAAAACGCTAGCAAAGGAGAAGCCTTAGTATTTTTAAGGTGAGGGCAAAAATTTTATATATACACACGCATGTGCACGCACATGTACACACACGAAGACCTATTTTGCGAAAGCTAGAAAATTGTTTTCAAGGAGAAATATATGATCTACAGTTGCAATGCTTAGATATTTGGCAATTGGAAAAATAATTTTTGGTGAAAATAGGAAAACAGATTGACATCAATGTACATTAGCGTAGTGACTTTCATTTCTTGTACATACACTGTGAAATAGTTCTGGGCAATAAATTCTTAGAAAAGTGGGGTTGGATTGGACAAATGTCATAGTTTATGACTGAATACATATAAACAGGTGAAAACTCAAGGTAGAGGGGTAATAATAGCCACCTGATAAAGAGACTTAAAACCCTTTCACCTTACGAAAAAGATTGCTTTAGAGCTATAACTTGATATTATAGTTTGATTTTTTTAAAAAAGAAATTGGTTACATTTGTGGCTACTGTGGATACAGAAAATAAAGAATGGAATGCCTTTTGTTCCCCCAATACAAAGAAGTATCTATCATTTAAAATCTTAACTGTAAAAAAATAATTGATGCTATAGATTCTGGAACTAATACCAAAATTATTGGAAAAGGTAACATAGCTACTATTTCTGCCATGGTGTCTTAAAAATAAAGAATAGTTGACAGTAGAGAGTTATATAACTATTTCAAGTCAGCAACCAAGCTAAAGTGTAATTCTACAATGTTTGCAACATATCATGACCCTTCAGACATTTCCTTTATCCCCCAAATCCACCCTTTGCTGTCCATTTCATCTCTACATTTCAGGTTTTTCATACCTTTTGTTTTCACTCATCTAAGCCTCACGCTTCCTTCTCACAGGAATCCTGTGAGATTACTGCAGACTATTTTGATTTTCCCTCTTCAAATTTCTATAGCACACATACTACCTTTAGACCTGTTCTCTGCTGTTTATGAGGCCAGAGCAATTTGTTTCATTCCTGTATGTACATTAGTTAGCCAGATGCTGGGTGGTGGGTAAGTATTATAGAAAACAAGTTTAAAGGGAATTCAGAACAGGAAACAATTAATAGTGTGATGATGAGTATTTGGAGAAAGTGGATTATGAGTGAGGTCCCAAACAGTGAAAGATAAGCCGAGGCCCAAATGAAAAAGATGGCTTAAAACTCAACATTCACAAAACTAAGATCATGGCATCTGGTCCAATCACTTCATGGCAAATAGATGGGGAAACAATGGAAACAGTGAGAGACTTTATTTTGGGAGCTCCAAAATGACTGCAGATGATGACTGCAGCCATGAAATAAAAAGATGCTTGCTCCTTAGAAAGAAAGCCATGATCACCCTAGACAACATATTAAAAAGCAGAGACATTACTTTGCCAACAAAGATCCATCTGGTCAAAGCTAAGGTTTTTCCAGTAGTCCTGTATGGATTTGAGAGTTGGGACCATAAAGAACGCTGAGCGCCAAAGAATTGATGCTTTTGAACTGTGGTGTTGGAGAAGACTCTTGAGAGTCCCTTGGAGTGCAGGGAGATCCAACCAGTCCATCCTAATGGAAATCAGTCCTGAATGTTCATTGGAAGGACTGATGCTGAAGCTGAAACTCCAATACTTTGTCCACCTGACAAAGAACTGACTCTTTAGAAAAGACCCTGATTCTGGGAAAGATTGAAGGCAGGAGAAGGAGACGACACAGGATGAGTTGGTTGGATGGCATCACTAACTTGGACATGAGTTTGAGTAAGCTCCAGGAGTTAGTGATGGACAGGAAAGCCTGGCATGCTACAGTCCGTGGGCTTTTGAAGAGTTGGATACAACTGAGTGACTGAACTGAACTGAACTGAAATGTGAATAGCCTAAGTGACTGGGACTATAGGTGTCATTTAATAATGGATGAATGAACAAATGAATATATTTTGAGTGGAATCACATGGCTAAGTTTATTGGACTGTTCCTTTTGTTTTGTTTTTTTTTTTAATTTTATTTTATTTTTAAACTTTACATAATTGTATTAGTTTTGCCAAATATCAAAATGAATCCGCCACAGGTATACATGTGTTCCCCACCCTGAACCCTCCTCTCTCCTCCCTTCCCATACCATCCCTCTGGGTCATCCCAGTGCACTAGCCCCAAGCATCCAGTATCGTGCATCAAACCTGAACTGGCAACTCGTTTCTTACATGATATTTTACATGTTTCAATGCCATTCTCCCAAATCTTCCCACCCTCTCCCTCTCCCACAGAGTCCAGAAGACTGTTCTATACATCAGTGTCTCTTTTGCTGTCTCGTACACCGGGTTATTGTTACCATCTTTCTAAATTCCATATATATGCGTTAGTATACTGTATTGGTGTTTTTCCTTCTGGCTTACTTCACTCTGTATAATAGGTTCCAGTTTCATCCACCTCATTAGAACTGATTCAAATGTTTTCTTTTTAATGGCTGAGTAATACTCCATTGTGTATATGTACCATAGCTTTCTTATCCATTCATCTGCTGATGGACATCTAGGTTGCTTCCATGTCCTGGCTTGGACTGTTCCTTTTGAATCATCTGTTCATCATACATTTTTTAGTTCTAGACTACAAAGATGAAATAACAATTTATTTTCAGAAACGTAAATTTTAGTGGAGTATACAGAAATGTAAAGAATTATTAGAATTCACTAACTCCAGTAAGAGGTATACACGAGGTCTATGTAAACACAGAGCAGGAAGCTGTAGAGAGGATTTATTTAGAATAGGTAAAATTCTCAAAGGCCTTATATGCAATACTCAATTGCATTGAAATTGAAATACTGAACATTATTTTGGTCATCATTAGGACATGTGTCAGAGCAACTTTGTGAAGCTGTAGGACACCACTAACTCTTCCTAGGATTTCCCTGTGGGTCTTACTGAGAGAACTGCTGAGCATTTCTCTTGCCTAGCCCTGTAATTATCCTTCAAGTTCAGCTCAGTTCAGTCGCTCAGTTGTGTCCGACTCTTTGCAACGCCATGAACCACAGCACGCCAGGCCTCCTTGTCCGTCACCAACTCTGAGAGTCCACCCAACTCATGTCCATTGTGTCGAGGATGCCATCCAAGCATCTCATCCTCTGTCATCCCCTTCTCCTCCTGCCCTCAATCTTTCCGAGCATCGGGGTCTTGTCAAATGAGTCAGCTCTCCGCATTAGGTGGCCAAAGTATTGGAGTTTCACCTTCAACATCAGTCCCTCCAATGAACACTCAGGACTAATCTCCTTTAGGGTGGACTGGTTGGATCTCCTTGCAGTCCAAGGGACTCTGAAGAGTCTTCTCCAACACCACAGGTCAAAAGCATCAATTCTTCAGCGCTCAGCATTCTTCACAGTCCAACTCTCGCATGCATAAATGACCACTGGAGAAACCATAGCCTTGACTAGACAGACCTTTGTTGGCAAAGTAATGTCTCTGCTTTTGAATATGCTGTCTAGGTTGGTCGAAACTTTCCTTCCAAAGAGCAAGTGTCTTTTAATTTCATGGTTGCAATCACCATCTACAGTGATTTTGGAGCCCCCAAAAATAAAGTCTGACACTGTTTCCACTGTTTCCCCATCTATTTCCCATGAAGTGATGGGACCGGATGCCATGATCTTCGTTTTCTGAATGTTGAGCTTTAAGCCAACTTTTTCACTCTCCTCTTTCACTTTCATCAAGAGGCTCTTTTGTTCTTCTTCACTTTCTGCCATAAGGGTGGTGTCATCTGCATATCTGAGGTTATTGATACTTCTCCTGGCAATCTTGATTCCAGCTTGTGCTTCTTCCAGCCCAGTGTTTCTCATGATGTCCTCTGCATATAAGTTAAATAAGCAGGGTGGCAATATACAGCCTTGACATACTCCTTTTCCTATATGGAACCAGTCTGTTGTTCCATGTCCAGTTCTAACTGTTGCTTCCTGACCTGTATACAGGTTTCTCAAGAGGCAGGTCAGGTGGTCTGATATTCCCATCTCTTTCAGAATTTTCTACAGTTTATTGTGATCCACACAGTCAAAGGCTTTGGCATAGTCAATAAAGTAGAAATAGATATTTTTCTGGAACTCTTCTGCTTTTTCAATGATCCAGCAGATGTTGGCTATTTGATATCTTGTTCCTCTGCCTTTTCTAAAACCACCTTGAACATCTGGAAGTTCATGGTTGATATATTGCTGAAGCCTGACTTGGAGAATTTTGAGCATTACTTTACTAGTGTGTGAGATAAGTGCAATTGTGCAGTAGTTTAAGCATTCTTTGGCATTACTTTTCTTTGGGATTGGAATGAAAACTGACCTTTTCCAGTCCTGTGGCTACTGCTAAGTTTTCCACATTTGCTGGCATATTGAGTGCAGCACTTTCACAGCATCATGTTTTAGAATTTGAAATAGCTCAACTGGAATTCCATCACCTCCACTAGCTTTGTTTGTAGTGATTCTTCCCATGGCACACCTGACTTCACATTCCAGGATGTCCTGCTCTAGGTGTGTGTGAGTAATGACACCTTTGTGATTATCTGGGTCATGAAGATCTTTTTTGTACAGTTCTTCTGTGTATTCTTGTCACCTCTTCTTCATATCTTCTGCTTCTGTTAGGTCCATACCATTTCTGTCCTTTATTTTGCCCATGTTTGCATGAAATGTTCCCTTGGTATCTCTAATTTTCTTGAAGAGGTCTCTAGTCTTTCCCATTCTATTGTTTTCCTCTATTTCTTTGCATTGATTGCTGAGGACAGATCTTTCTTATCTGTCCAAAAAAGGACAGCTTTTTTGGGTGTTAGTTCTAGCAGGTCTTGTAGGTCTTCATAGAACTGTTTAACTTCAGCTTCTTCAGCATTACTGGTCAGGGCATAGACTTGGATTACCGTGATATTGAATGGTTTGCCTTGGAAACAAACAAGAGATCATTCTGTTGTTAAGACTGCATCCAAGTACTGCATTTCGGACTCTTGTTGACTGTGATGGCTGCTCCATTTTTTCTAAAGGATTCCTGCCCACAGTAGTAGATATAATGGTCATCTGAGTTAAATTCACCCATTCCAGTCCTTCTTAGTTTGCTGGTTCCTAGAATGTCGATGTTCACTCTTGCCATCTGTTTGACCACTTCCAATTTGCCTTGACTCATGGACCTAGCATTCCAGGTTCCTATGCAATATTGCTCTTTACAGCATCGGACCTTGCTTCTATCACCAGTCCCATCCACAACTGGGTATTTTGCTTTCGCTCCATCCCTTCATTCTTTCTGGAGTTATTTCTCCACTGATCTCCAGTAGCATATTGGGCACCTACTGACCTGGAGAGTTCCTCTTTCAATGTCCTATCTTTTTGCCTTTTCATACTGTTCATGGGGTTCTCGAGGCACGAATACTGAAGTGGTTTGCCATTCCCTTCTCCAGTAGACCACATTCTGTCAGATCTGTCCACCATGACCCGCCTGTCTTGGGTGACCCCTTAGGGCATGGCTTAGTTTCATTGAGTTAGACAAGGCTGTGGTCCATGTGATCAGATTGGCTAGTTTTCTGTGATTGTGGTTTCAGTCTGTCTGCCCTCTGATGCCCTCTCTCAGCGCCTACCGTCTTACTTGGCTTTTTCGTACCTTGGATATGGGGTATCTCTTCACGGCTGCTCCAGCAAAGCTCAGCTGCCGCTCCTTACCTTGGATGTGGGGTAACTCCTCTCGGCCGCTGCCCCTGACCTTGGACGTGGGGTAGCTCCTCTCAACCGCACTCGTGTGCCATCCCAGCCGCCATGCTTGTGCTGACAGCAAATGTCTGATGTAACTGGCAGAGTTGGTTGTCTCTACTTGCTTGGAAATACCATCTCAGAAGGTAGCAATCCTTCAGTGTTAAAACTTCATAAACATCAGATTGAGATACCCTAATTAGTATGGAGACCTGAAAAATGTGCATACCTTGAAATAACAGTGTTCACTTTGAAGATAGTGATGGTGTATATTTAAATCCAAAAAGAAAGAGCAAAGAAAAGAGTATTTGTTTGAATTTTGTAAGTTTTTCAAATGTATTTCCAAAGGTCTGTAACTAAACATAATATATTTGTCCCAAATTAATATTTATTTCTAGTCATTTGGTTCTCCTAAAATCACAAGGAAGAAAAGCGCTGCAGACTATTCTCCAACAACTGGAACCTGTCAGATGAGCCCAGTTGCTTCTCCCACAAGCTCAAAAGAACAAGAAAACAGAAATGGACCATCAAATGGTTAGTTGAACATTCTTTTCTGCTTATTGTGAGATTTTTTCTAGGTGTTGGTTAAATTGGAATTTTGATTTAATAATATGTGAATCCTGCAGCAGCTGATTTTTGTCTTTTTTAAAGAATTCAACATAGAAAAGACTAGAATATAGGTAATACTTTGGACATAAATGTAATCTCTAGGCAGTTACATTAAAATGCTGCTGCAGACTTTGTTACCTTACTTTCCCATCCATTAAATAGAAGTTATGGCGTGACTGCCTTCAGCCACTATCAATTATAGTAGTTTAGCCCCTTAACAAGTTAACAAGCTATCTATCATGTGCATAAATTAAAGGGCACATAATTCAGGTAATGCACTACACTTTAATACTTCTAAATGTTATTTTTATTCATGTTGTCCATTGAGTTTTATCCACATTTCCTGTGTCTTTATAGCTTGTTTTATTTATTGTATTTCATTCTCTTCTGTTACTATTTTAAGTGCACTTGCAAAAGGTTTGTATAATTACTGTTAGAGAATAATCTAATTTTAATATGAAATTCTTTATTTTAAATTATTGTTAGTTTAATTTTGACCACATATATTTCTTATCCTCTGGTAGTTTATTGCTAAAATATTCATTTAAAAGATGCAGGAATCTAGATTTCATAGGCTTAATTTTTAATATTGTAAAAAAGTCGTGAATCAGTGACCTGTCAAGTTTCTATAATATGAAATATTAAGTAGGCTTAAATTGAAAAGAATATATTTTAGATATACTGTGATTAGCCTGATTCATATTTATTGTAAAACATTTGAGTGCTAAGTATATACTGGAAGCTACAGAGAAACAAAGAATTCTCCTCATTTTACCTAATTTGTTGTAATGAAACCTATAATGAGATCTTAACTTTTGAATGACTTTAATCAGGTGCTTCTTAATCTATCACTGTTAAGTTTGCTTTCACAAAAATACATGAAGATGTAGATGTCTTCTTCAAGCTCTATAGTTCTGGGTTGTTGTTTTTTCTTTAATTCACTTGATACACCTTTTGTTTAAAATGAAAAATTAGTGCCTTAGATATGGAACATCTCTATACTGAAATGTGAATAGATTTTAAGTGGATACGTACTTAATTTCCATATTGAAATTAAATATGGACTTAAGGGAACATTTCTTTTGCCCATAAAAAGATTGGTCACATGATCTCAGTTGACATTTAAGTGGATAATTATCACCGGTTATAGTACTTGGTAAGCTCTTTTTTGAAAAGTCATATAGCAGGAGTTCCTAGAGTGCTGGTAATATTCTGTTTCTATATGATGGCTATGCTGGTTCACCCTATAATTATTCATTAAACTGTACATATGTGTTTTATGTATTCTTTGATATATAGTTCTCACACAAGCCTCAAAATAGAATTCTGCCTAGGATCTTGTAGCAGATTATGTCATTTGTAATCATTATATTGATTTTCCTAATATGTCATCTTATTGTATTTTAAAAATAGAAAAGCTTGTCTTACAAGTTCTAAATGAAATTATAACTTCTGTTAACAGCGTTACTTTTTAAGTATTGTACAAAACACAAGGTACAATTTAAATAAGCACTTCTGCTTAAAGCACATTTTCAAAGACATTTTAGGTGCTCATCTGTCTCATTTATTCTCCTGCCCTTCCCATGTTTACAGTACTTCAGCCACCCTTATTTTCTGGCTATTTGTCAATCATGCTGAGCCTGTTGCCTCCACAAGAACTGCACTTGCACTTCTTTCAACCTGGAATATTCTTCCTCCAGGTATTTATATGTGCTTTCTATGTTCAGTGGAATTACATACTATGTGAACAGGTGGCAATATTAAATTTATTTACAATTATAAAAGGAAAAAAATCTAGATATAAGTCTTACCTCTACTTAAATTCTACATAGCCCTCAAATGGAGTGACTGCTTCCAGTTTATACAGTGAAGATATGCCTACACATACACTCTCCCTCTCTCTCATTTGTCATTGTGTATATTGATTACATTTATGTTTGGTTGTGTGTGTGTCATTATACTGCCCTGCCCCTTAGGAGGGGTCATCCCCGTCCCTGCTGCTGCTACTAAGTCGCTTCAGTCGTGTCCGACTCTGTGCGACCCCATAAACGGCAGCCCACCAGGCTCCCCCATCCCTGGGATTCTCCAGGCAAGAACATTGGAGTGGGTTGCCATTTCCTTCTCCAATGCACGAAAGTGAAAAGTGAAAGTGAAGTTCCTCAGTCATGTCCGACTCTTAGCAACCCCATGGACTGCAGCCTACCAGGCTCCTCCGGCCATGGAATTTTCTAGGCAAGAGTGCTAGAGTGGGCTGCCATTGCCTTCTCCTGTCCCCGTCCCTACCACTTGGCAAATTTTTCCAAAGTAGTATCCTTTTTAGAGGAGAGAAAAGATGGTAAAATTTTGTGTTCCTTTACTCCTAAGAATGCACTTGTTTTTTAATAGTTGGGGTGGAAGGATAAACACCAAATTTGACAGTCAAAGAGAGTACTTGTAAAATAGACAATAGATGTGTAGAAATCACCCCAGATTGTAGCAGTGTTAACAGCATAGACAGATAAACAGATGGAGTATATGATAAAGCAGTAAAGGAAAGTAATGGATAGAATAAACTCCAACATATGTCAAATAGGAGTTCCACAAGAAAGAAGAGAAAAAGGAGCAGAGGCAGTAGTCTAAGATATATGAACTATCAGGTTTTCGTAGTTGAGGAAAGATGGAAATTTCCAGATTAGAATAACATGCTTTGTCTGAGCAAGATGAATTAAACAAACTCACACCTAATCATATCATGATAAAACTGCAGAACATCAAAAACAAAGACAAAATTTTAGCGACAGGCCGACATTAGACTTCTCATCAGTATCTATAGTCTGTGGCAGGAAATGGAATAATACCAACTGAAAATCACATCTGAAGTTTTCATTCAGGAAGTAAGAATGAAGTAAAGGTATTTTCATTCAGTCTGAGAGAATTAACCATTCACAAATACTCCTTGAAAGATTATTAAAGAATATTCTTCTGTGAGTACATGCTCATAGTTCAGTTAGTTCAGTTCAGTTCAGTCTCTCAGTCGTGTCTGACTCTTTGCGACCCCATGAATCACAGCACGCCAGGCCTCCCTGTCCATCACCAACTCCCGGAGTTCACTCAGACTCACGTCCATCGAGTCAGTGATGCCATCCAGCCAACTCATCCTCTGTCGTCCCCTTCTCCTGCCCCCAATCCCTCCCAGCATCATAACTGAGCCTCAAATAAAGGAATGGAATGCAAAGAGCAGTGGTAAAATAATAAATTAACAAGCATGTTGGTAAATCTATAAACCTAGTTATAAAAATGTGATTACCAATTCTGCTGACTATAAAGCAAAAGAGGGGGTTAAAAACAAGTACTAATAGACCATAAGAGCTTGGAAGATATATGTGGAAGCAGGAAGGAATTACAAATTTAAGGTCCTTGTAATCTTCAGGGAGCAGATGGAATATCTGTCAGTTGAACTTTTAATTGTGTTTTTGTTTACTTGCCTTTAAAATGGGGAAAATAACATCTACCTCAGGATTGTTATAAGAATTAAAAGAATTAACATACAAAAAGTACTTAGAACAGTGACTGGCATATAGTAAGTGTTTAATACATATTTTCAGTTCAGTTCAGTCACTCAGTCGTGTCCAACTCTTTGTGACCCATGGATTGCAGCATGCCAGGCTTCCCTGTCCATCACCAACTCCCAGAGCTTACTCAAACTCATGTCCATTGAGTTGGTGATGCCATCCAACCATCTCATCCTCTCTCGTCCCCTTCTCCAACCCACTTGATTCTTTCCCAGCATCAGGGTCTTTTCCAGGGTTAGTTCTTTGCATCAGGTGGCCAAATACTGGAGTTTCAGCTTCACCATCAGTCCTTCCAATCAATATTCAGGACTGATCTCCTTTAGGATGGACTGATTGGACCTCATTTCAGTCCAAGGGACTCTCAAGAATCTTCACCACCACCACAGGTCAAAAGCATCAATTCTTTGGTGCTCAGCTTTCTTTATAGTACAACTCTCACATGCATACATGACCACTGGAAAAACCATAGCTTTGACTAGATGGACCTTTGTTGGCAAAGTAATGTCTCTGCTTTTTAACATGCTATCTAGGTTGATCATAGCTTTTCTTCCAAGGAGCAAGCATCTTTTAATTTCATGGCTACAGTCACCATCTACAGTGATTTTGGAGCCCCCCAAATAAAGTCTCTCACTGTTTCCATTGTTTCCCCATCTATTTGCCATGAAGTGATGGGTCCGGATGCCATGATCTTAGTTTTCTGAATGTTGAGTTTTAAGCCAACTTTTTCACTCCTCTTTGACTTTCATCAAGAGGCTCATTAGTTCCTCTTTGCTTTCTGCCATAAGGGTGGTATCATCTGCATTTCTGAGGTTATTGATATTTCTCCTGGCAATCTTGATTCCAGCTTGTGCTTTATCAAGCCTGGCATTTCACATGATGTACTCTGTATATAAGTTAAATAAATAGGGTGACCGTATACGGCCTTGACATGCTTCTCTCCTGATTTGGAACCAGTCCATTTTTCCATGTCTGGTTCTGACTGTTGCTTCTTGACCTGCATACAGCTTTCTCAGGAGGCAGGAAAGGTGGTCTGGTATTCCCATCTCCTGAAGAATTTTCCAGTTTATTGTGATCCACATAGTCAAAGGCTTTGGTGTAGTCAATAAAGCAGAAGTAGATGTTTTTCTGGAACTCTCTTGCTTTTTCAATGATCCAACAGATGTTGGCAATTTGATCTCTTGTTCCTCTGCCTTTTCTAAATCCATCTTGAACATCTGGAAGCTCTTGGTTCACATATTGTTGAAGTGTGGCTTGTAGAATTTTGAACATTACTTTGCTAGAGTGTAAGATGAGTGCAATTGTGCGGTAGTTAGAGCATTCTTTGGCATTGCCTTTCTTTGGGATTGGAATGAAAACTGATCTTTTCCAGTCCTCTGGCCACTGCTGAGTTTTCCAAATTTGCTGGCATACTGAATGCAACACTTTTACAGCATCATCTTTTAGGATTTGAAATAGCTCAACTGGAATTCCATTACCTCCACTAGCTTTGTTAGTAATGATGCTTCCTAAGGCCCATTTGACTTCATATCCCAGGATGTCTGGATCCCAGTGAATGATCATGCCATCGTGATTATCTGGGTCATGAAGATCTTTTTCAAGATCTGTATCATGACTACACAGAAGAAGATAGTTCTTCTGTGTATTCTGTCCACCTCTTCTTAATATCTTCTGCTTCTGTTAGGTCCATACCATTTTCATTTTTTATTGCGCCCATGTTTGCATGAAATGTTCCCTTGGTATCTCTAATTTTCCTGAAGAGATCTGTAGTCTTTCCCATTCTTTTGTTTTCCTCTATTTCTTTGCACTGATCACTGAGGAAGGCTTTCTTATCTTTCCTTGCTATTCTTTGGAAATCAGCATTCAATGGGTATATCTTTCCTTTTCTCCTTTGCCCTTAGCTTCTCTTCTTTTCTCAGCTATTTCTAAGGCCTTGTCAGACAACCATTTTGCCTTTTTACATTTCTTTTTCTTGGGGATGGTCTTAATCCCTGCCTCCTGTACAGTGTCACGAACCTCTGTCCATAATTCTTCAGGCACTTTGTCTATCATATCTAATCCCTTGAATCTGTTTATCACTTACACTATATAATCGTAAGGGATTTGATTTAGGTCATACCTGAATCGTCTAGTGGTTTTTCTTACTCTCTTCAATTTAAGTCTGAATTTTGCAATAAGGAAATACATATTTTAGCTATTTTTATGAATATTATTATCAAAGACATCATATGATTTATTATAAAGGGGTAGAACAGTAAATTCTAGCTTCTTAAAAAACTAAGAGTTGGTATAAGAATATTAATATTAATATAGACCAAAATAGTTATTATGACAAAAGGGCTTTATTGCAAATAATAGAACTTTTTTCCCGTAATGAAAGAATAAAAGATTCAGTACCAGGAAAGGAATCCTGAACCTATGTGCATGAAAAATAAAAACTCAAGCAAGATGTGACAAAATAGGACAGTATTATAAGGAGAAATTCACAAGTCCTTAATCATAGTAGGCTATTTTTTCAGAAACTGATAAAATAGATTTAAAAAGTTAGGAATGATGGAGATAGTTTATGTGTTTGTTTTTATTGTCATTCAAACCATACTTTTTCTTCCAGTTTTATTGAACTAATAATTGACATATTGTTTAAGCTGTTCAACATAATGATTTGACTTACATACATCATGAAATGATTATCACAGTAAGTTTAGTGAACATCCATCACCCATTTCACTTTCTGCTGTTGTTCTTTAGTCTCCCAGTTATGTCCTACTGTTTGCTACCCCATGGGCTGCAGCATGTAGGCTTCCCTGTGCTTCACCATCTCCCAGAGCTTACTCGTTTCACATAGATATAAATAAAAGGAAAAAATTTTTCCCTGTGATGGGAGCTGTTAGCTTTCTCTCTTAACAGCTTTCATATATAACATACCACAGTATTAATTATATTCATCATGTTGTATGTTACATACCTAGTACTTATTTGTCTTATGACTAAGGGTTGTACCTTTTGACTGCCTTCATCTCATTCCTCCTTCCCACTACTCTGTGCCTCTAGTAGTATTCCATAGTGGCTGCACTAATTTATATTCCCACTAGTAGTGCATAATGATTCTCTTTTCTCCATATCTTTGTCAACATTTGTTGATTCTTCTCTTTTTGATAATAGCCATTCTGACCACATATGAGGTTTGGTTTGTATTTCCCTGATTATTAGTCATTTGAGCATCTTTTCATATGCCTGCTGGCTATCTGTATATCTTCATTGGAAAAATGTCTGTTGAGACCCCCTGCCCATTTTATAATCAGGTTGTTTGGTTTTTTGATGTTAAATTGTTTACGTTCTTTGTATATTTGGGATATTAACTCCTTACTAGACATATCATTTTGAAATATCTTTTCCATTCAGTAGACAGTAGTTTCCTTTACTATGCAAAACTTTTTTAGTTTAATATGTTTCCATTTATTTATTTTTGCTTTTGTTTCCCTTGCCTGAGAAGATAATATCAAAAAAAAATATTACCAAGTCCGATGTCAAAGATCTTACTGCCTATGCTTTCTTCTAGAAGTTTTATGGTTTCAGGTCTTATATTGGAATCAGAGTATGAAACTCTAGTTTTGTTCTTTCTCAAGACTGTTTGGCTATTTGAGTATCTTTTTGTTATAAAGTATAAAATATTTAGAATTGAGTGATAATAAAAACATGTCAGCACTTAGAGGAAAAAATTTATACCTAAACATGGCATGATAATGAAAGCATTCATAGTGGGTTCACATTTATCAATGCATATATTTTAAAAAGATGACTGAAAACTAAAAAGCTGAACATTCAACTCAGAAAGATAGAAAAAGAACAATAGAACAAACCATAAAAAGTAGAAGAAAATAGGAAAAATATAAATAGAAAAATATTACATAGAAATTGTTCGATTAAAAGAATAATAGGATCTCATTCACCTCTTAGCCTACAGACTCCAACTTGATCTGCAATAACTCTTTTAGAAAAAAAATTTTAGTATGTGACATCTCAGACAAGTAATTTTAAACCTCTCTGGGTCAAAGTTTTCCTCAATTCTTAATTCCTGGTTTGGGACCAAAAGATCCCTGAGATGTGCCAAGTGTAAAGTATATTTATCAAGAAGCAGCATGATACTGGCCTAAACCTGCTTGAACTTTAAATTAATTTGTTAGTAAATAATCATAGCATCTTGGCTAATAGAATAATCTTTGTAGCTAAATGGCTGGATTTAGATCCTGACTGTACCACTTACTAGCATTGGAGCTTCAGATAAATTTTATGACCATTCTGTGCATTTGTTGTCTCATCTGCAAAATGGGAGTAAGAATGACTATCTCAGAGGTGTGCAAATTAACTAGTTAATATAATGTAACATTTAAAACAGTGCCTGGCCCTAAAGGCACTTCATCATCACCATTGTTGATTATACTTCTAAACATTATTATCATTATTATCTATTGAAAGATATCCTCATTAGTTCAAGAAAGGGCTTCTGGGAGCCTTACCAGAAAGTCCAAATACAATTTTTAAGGCAGTCCCGATTCAGTGATAATACATTTATCACCAGTGTTTTGTGAAACTACATTTAAAGGGAATCAAGTACACAATTATTGGAGAAGGAAATGGCAATCCACTCCAGTGTTCTTGCCTGGTGAATCCCAGGGACAGGGGAGCCTGGTGGGCTGCCGTCTGTGGGGTCGCACAGAGTTGGATACAACTGAAGCGACTTAGCAGCAGCAGCAGCAAGTACACAATTATTAATCATATATAGTGTAGCAAGGAAGAGTACGTAGAATCCACAGTACTTTAGTGTATGTTAATTGCTAATAACATGGAATGAAATAAGGAAAAGTGATTATTAAATAAGTGAAAAACTCTTGTTGTGATAGAGTCCACTCAGTACTCTTTGATAACTGATCCAAATGTTATTCTTTGAGACATTAAAATTCCTCCTATTTAACAATTGAAATGTCTATTGTTGAAAAGCATAAATCCTGGGTGCTTCTCTGATGGCTCAATGGTAAGTAATCTGCCTACCAATGCAGGATACCCGGGTTTAATCTCTGATCTGGGAAAATCTCACATGCCTCAGAACAACTAAACCTGCGCCACAACTTTTTTTTTTAATTTATTTATTAATTGAAAGATAATTGCTTTGCAGACTCTTATTGGTTTCTGCCAAACATCAACATGAAGCAGCCACAGATATATATATGTCCCTTTCCTCTTGAACCTCCCTCTCATCTCCTTCCCCATCCTACCCCTCTAAGTTGTTACAGAGCCCTGGCTTGAGTTCCCTGAGTCATAACAGCAAATTCCTATTGGCTATCTATTTTACGTATAGTACTGTAAGTTTCCATGTAACTGTCTCCATACATCCCATCCTCTCCACCCTCACCCCCGTCCCTTGTCCATAAGGCTGTTCTCTATGTCTGTGTTTCCACTGCTGCTCTGCAAATAATTTCATCAACTTTTGCACCTGTACTCTGGAGTTCAGGAACTGCAACTACTGAGCCCTCGACCCGTAACTACTGAAGCCTGTGTGCCCTAGAACCCGTGCTTCGCAGCAGGGGAAGCCACCACAATGAGAAGCACTCACGCAACTAGAGTAGCCCCAGTAACTGCAGCTAGAGAAAAGCCTGCACAGCAACAAAGACCCAGCACAGCCAAACATAAATAAATAAAATTATATATATATATAAAAGAAAAACAAAACATAAGTCCTTCCATGAGAAGATTGAAATTAATGCTATTAGTTATGTTTTATAGTTCGTGATATCTGACTAATCCCCTTATAATATCTGAATATTTAGAAAGGCCTAAAACACCTGGTGAAAATTCAAATAAAGCAGTCTTTTGCTGTTTCTCACCTAGCACTACTGACTGCTTTTTCTAAAAATGTGAAAAATAATTAATTACAGGTTAAAAGAACAAAGTAATATGGTGGAACTTTATTGAATGGAAATAGCTTAATTCAAAATTCAGGAAGTTAGTATTAATCTTTAGGCAACGATTAATACTGTTTTATGAAATAAAAGTATATAATGTATTTTTCATTTGTGGTTTTTCTATTAAAAACACTTTTTTTGAGAGACAGATTTTAATGAACTTACTTCCCCAAAGTTCTCCAAAATCATAAGTAAAATATTGTTACTCTTTTCCCCATTCATCTTTTATTAAATAAACTCTTAACCATATTGACTTATTCTATTTGGAATTTAAGGATACCAATAAATCAAATAATGAAAAGTTAATAACAAGAGGTAACTAGGACTTTAGCAAAATTTCTAGACGTGCAAGTTTTTCTGTTTTGGGCATTAAAGACTATTATGAGATAAAAATTTAGTTATGACTTATTTTTTTGAGAGAAGGCATAAGTTCCAAAGTAACAACGAGGGAAATTATTGTTAGTTTCTGAACCACCTCAGTCAATGAAATTGTAAATTTCCTCTAGAAATAGAAGCAAATGAGAGTAATGGAGTACAAATTAAATGAAGAAAAAAATGTCAACCAGCAATGGATAGTCTGTTCCAGACAATATATTTTTTAATGTGTTAATAAATCACACTTAAATTTTAAAGAAGTTGCCTTCATGTTATATGCGTATTTGATTTCATCTGGAAGTATTGGATCCTCCTGCAGTATTATCTAGAACTATGCCATCCAGTACATGTACATGTTGAACATGTGGAGTGGGACTGATCTGAATTGAAATGTGCTATAAGAATACACACCAGATATTAAAATCTTAGTTTGGAAAAAATAATATATATAATAATTTATGTAGATTGTGTGTTAATATAAGAATATTTGGGTATATTGGGTTAAATCAAATATTCAAATTTGACTTTTGCCTTTTATAAAAATTTTGTTAGTAGATTTTAAATTAATAAGTGACATTATATTTCTTTTGGAGAGTATGAGCTTGTTTTTCATGGTGCATTGTACCAATTTTTTAGAAAAGTAGTAACTGCCAGTTGTTGAGCAAATGGAGCTATATTAAAATGTGTAGTGAAGGTGGCAATGTTTGTATTATAAAAAATGAATTTTCTTCACTGATTTTCATTAGTAGTAATGAGTTTGGATTATTCATTCATTTGCTTCTTTATTCATTCAGTAAAAGGCCAGTATATGTAAAACACAGAATCTCTAACTATGCTAATGTGTCCTCAAGTATGAGGACTAAGTCAATATGCACTTTTAAATTGAAGTTTAAAAGTTGATTTACAATATTGTGATTTACAGCATAGTGATTCAGTATTTTTGCAGATTATATTCCATTGCAATTTATTAGAAGATAATAGGTATCATTCCCTGTGCTATACAGTGTATCTCACTGTCTTAGATGTAATTATCTGTGTCTATACATCCTAAACCACTAATTTGTCCCTCCCCTTTTCGCTTTCCCCTTTGGTAACCACAAGTTTGTTTTATCTGTGAGTCTGTTTCAGTTTTGTATATACATTCATTTATTATATTTTAAATTCCACTTATAAATGACACCATGCAGTATTTGAAATATCTTCAAAGGCATTAAAGGTATTTCCAAGAGTTTACTAAATCATTTAGCATTTAAGCAGTCAGGTACTTTTGTCCCTAAAATTATATTTGATTTACTGTGCTATCATGAGGAGCTCACTATTTTCTAGATATTAGTATCAACAATTCCTTGTTGTTAACTGTGAGACAAAAAAATAGGAGTTAAATAATATAAACTGGAAACTTTAATAATTTTTATTAAAATATTTGATGAAAGCATCCTGTATAAAGTAAAGTTTATATTATTCAGTTGGGTTTATCTAGTTTTTCTTTTTAATATACCAAGCCCCAATAGAAATTTTATTCAAAAGATTGTTTCTTCTGTATAATATAATCCATGAATAAAAAATTAGAATGGAAAAAAAATAAAAATAAAAAATTAGAATGGGAAATAAAAAAGAAACAAAGTACCTATTGCAAAGTTCTTCACAATATTGCAAAAATTTTCCCATACCAAATTGCAGGATACTTTTTCATTAACTACTGTTCTTTCATTTGTCTACCCTTTTATTTTTTATTTAAAATTTGGTGATCTAAATTCTATTTAAAGTTTGACAATTTTGCTTTAACTTTATGTTCCTTTTATTGCACACATAGGAAAGAGGGAAAACTTGAATCACCTCAGTATAAACAAAAGAATGGAATCTACTATGCAAGACAATGAGTAAGTTTGTTTTTGCTGAAATAATATGCATGTGTCTTAAAAAGGTCATATTTGTTAAAGTGATGTTTTAAGATAAATCATTTCTTTTGAGAAATGAATGGTTTATAGAAATGTTTATAGTTTATAGAAATGAATAAAAAGTCTGTAGAACTATTTTTTCTTAAAGAAGTAACATACTTTATTTTTGATGTGTTTTAACAGTGTTCATATGATGGTGATATGCATGCATGCATGCATGCTAAGTCGCTTCAGTCATGTCCAACTCTGTGCGACTCTATGGACAGCAGCCCACCAGGCTTTTCTGTGCATAGGATTCTCTAGGCAAGAATACTAGAGTGGGTTGCCATTTCCGTCTCCAATGATGGTGATATATGATACCTTAATTTTAATAGCCATTTAGCCCAGTTCTCCCAGTCTATGCTTAAGAAACTAGCTTAGGGTAAAACTGAGGAAAACACCCTCTTTGGATGGAGAAGTAATATATTAATTTACAACATGAGACCATAAGACCCCAATGGATAGATGCCTCATTTTCCTCATCTTTACCCATCCATCACACTGTATGGCACAAAGAAGATACGGCTGGAAAAGTAATGGATGGATGGAGAAGTAATATTTTAGAACATAATGCCTAAAAAATAACTGGTTCAGGAGATAGGAACATAGTGAAGCCAGCAGAATGAGGAATCTAGAGGAACCTAGAAGGCTTATTGGCCATCAGTCAACAATTTTCATATTGGCCTGTCAATAGTGCCTTGAATGAAATCGTTTTGTGTAGAAAGCTACTGCCTGTGTATTCTGGAAAGAATATTTATATCTGTTCACTACGACTTGAAAAATTGAAATAAGCAGAACAGGGAGTTGAATTTTCATAGTAGTTCATGTGTTCAGCTCATTTACTTTTCCAGCTGTATCTTCTTTGTGCCATACAATGTGATAGATGGGTAAACATGAGGAAAATGAAGTATCTACCCACTGGGGGCTTATGGACTCATGTTGTAAATTGATATACCTTCCCTGACTTAGAAGTGGGTTATAGGTTATGGTTCAAAATCTTATTTATTTATTTAAATTGAAGTACAGTTGATTTACAGTCTTGTATTAGTTTCAGATATACAGCACAGTGATTTAGTTTTTTATATGTGTGTGTGTATTCTTTTCAGATTCTTTTCCATTATAGGTTGTTACAAGATATTGAATATAGTTCCCTATGGTATACAGTAGGTCCTTGTTGTTTATCTGTTTTATATATAGTAGTGTGTATCTGTTAATCCCAAACTGCTTATTTATCCCTGCCTTCCTCCCCCACTTTTCCCTTGATAACCATAAGTTTATTTTCTATGTGAATGTGTTTCTGTTTTGTAAATAAGTTCATGTCATTTTTTTTTAATTCCACATATAAGTGATATCATATGACATTTGTATTTCTCTGACTTGACTTCAGTTAGTATCTCTAGGTCCGTCCAATTTAAAGGGCATTATTTCATTCTTTTTATGGCTGACTGATACTCCATTGGGTTATACCACATGTTGTTTATCCATTCATCTGTCAGTGGACACTTAGATTGCTTCCATGTCTTGGCTATTGTAAATAATGCTGCTATGAACATTGGGGTGCATGCATCTTTTTGAAATAGAGTGCTTTCCAGATATATGCCCAGGAGTGGGATTGCTGAATGATACGGTAACTATTTTTAGTTTTTTAAGGTGCCTTCCTACTGTTTTCCATAGTGGCTACACCAGTTTACGTTCCCACCAACAGTGTAGGAGGTTTCCCTTTTCTCCACACCCTCTCCAGCATTTGTTATTTATAGACTTTTTGATGATGATCATTCTGAGCAATGTAAGGTGATATGCACTGTAGTTTTGATTTGCAATTCTCTAATTAGCAACGTTAAATGTCTTTTCACGTGCCTGTTGGCCATCTGTATGTCTTCTTTGGAGAAATGTCTATGTAGGTCTTCTGCCCAGTTTTTGATTGAGTTGTTTGTTTTTTTGTTAGCGACTTGTATGAATTGTTTCTGTAATATGGAAATTAAGCTCATTGGTTCCCTCATTTGCAAATGTTTTCTCCCAGTCTGTAGGTTGTCTTCTCATTTCATTTATGGTTTCCTTTCCAGTGGAAAAATGTATAATTTTAATTATAGCATATTTGTTTATTTTTGCTTTTATTTCCATTACTCTAGGAGACAGATCCAAAAAAAATATTGCTGTGATTTATGTCGAAGAGTGTTCTGCGTATGTTTTCCTCTAAGAATTTTATAGTATTGAGTCTTATATTTAGGCCTTTAATACATTTTATTTTTGTATATGGTGTTAGATAATGTTCTAGTTTCATTTTTTACATGTAGCTGTTCAATTTTCCCAGCACCACTCATTAAAGAGACTGTCTTTTCTCCATTGTATATTCTTGCCTTCTGTATTGTAGATTAATTGACCATAACTGCATGGGTTTAGTTCTTGGCTTCCTATCTTTTTCCATTGATCTATGTGTCTGTTTTTGTTCCAGTACTTGACTGTTTTGATGAGTGTAGCTTTGTAGTATAGTCAGAAGTCAGGGAGTCTAATTCCTCCAGCTCTGTTCTTTCTTAAAATTGCTTTGGCTATTCGGGTTTTTTGTGTTTCCATACAAATTTTTAAAATTATTTGTTATAGTTCTGGAAAAAATGCTATTGGTAATATGATACAGATTGCATTGAATCTGTAGATTGCCTTGGGTAAGTATAGTCATTTTGACAACATCAATTCTTCCAGCCCAGAAACATAGTATGTTATGTCTTTCTATCTGTTTATGTTGTCTTCAATTTCTTTGAATTCAGCATCTTATAATTTTTGAAGTAAATCCTTAGGTAGGTTTATTCCTAGGTATTTTATTCTTCTTCATATGATGGTAGATGGGATTATTTCTTTGATTTCTCTGTCTTTTGTTGTTAGTACATAGAAATGCAACTGATTTCTATATTTTAATTTTGTATCCTACAGCTTTACCAACTCCTTGATGAGCTCTAGTAGTTTTCTTGTGGTGTCTTTAGGATGTTTTGTATACAATATCATGTCATCTGCAAACATTGACAGTTTTATTTCTTCACTTCCAGTTTGGATTCCTTTTATTTCTTTTTCTTCTCCAATTGCTGTGACTAGAACTTCCAAAACTATGTTGAATAAAAGTGGCAAGGGTGTGTGGTTACTGATCTTAGAGGAAATGCTTTTAGCTTTTCACTATTGAGTATGATATTAGCTGTGGATTTGTCATATATAGTCTTTATTATGTTGAGATATGTTCCCCTGTGCCAACTGAGAGTTTTTGTCATAAATGGATGTTGAATTTCATCAAAACCTTTTTCTGCATCTATTGAAATAAATGAAATTTATTATTCAGTTTGTTAATGTGTGGTATATCACATTGATTTGCTGGTACTGAAAAATCTTTGCATCTCTGGGATAAATCCCATTTGATTATGAGGCATGACCCTTTTAATGTATTGTTGGATTCAGTTTGCTCGTATTTTGTTGAGGATTTTTTCACGTATGTTCAACAGTCGTATTGGCCTGTCATTTTCTTTTTGTGTGATATCTCTGTCTAGTTTTGGTATCAAGGTCTTGTTGGCTTCACAGAATGAGTTTGGGAGTGTTCCTTCCTCCGCAGGTTTTTTAGTTTCAGAAGAACAGGTTTTAAATGTTTGATAGAATTCACCTGTGAAACCATCTAGTCCTAGACTTTTGGTTTTGGGCAGTTTTTAAATTACTAATTCAATTTCTGTACTTATGATTGGTCTGTTCATATTTTCTATCTTTTTCTGGTTCAGTCTTGGGTCTGAATAATTTTTAAACCATTTGAATGAATCTTAGAATGCATTTTCCATACAAATTGTGTTGTAATTTGTGGTTAAGACCTCATTTCAGGCTACAAGTATATTTTTTTCATAATGTAGGTAATGTATAGTATTAATCAGTGGTAGTCTGGGTAAAAAAAAAAAAAATATGGAGAATGCCACATAGAGTATAATAGGGACAAAAATAAGAGTTTATCAAAGAGGTCTCCTAGTTTGACATCTGTATATATCACCTGTACCCCTTTATCTTTTTATAGCTGCTTTCCCTAGTCATACTCCCCCCAGTCCAAATATTTTTATGTGCTCTATCCCACAAATAGTTTTGTTATAAATTACTACTCCTCCTTCCTTTAACCAAACTTCTAGCTTCCTTGGTGAAACAAATTTCAGCTAGATATTAAGATAAAAACATTATTTTTTAACTCACTTAATATATTTTAAAATAGACAATAGATGTACATAATAGAAACTCAAATTGTCCAAAAGGATATATAGAAATCAAGTGGCAAGCAATGATTTTTGAATCACGTATATTCTTAGATTTCCTTTATTATTTTATAAAACCATTCAAAAGACTTATATCTTTTAAATCTGACTTATATCTTTTAAATCTGAAATTAAACTATTTCATGCTTTTAGATAAGTTTTAAGTGATTATAACATTTTATGATTTGTTTTGGCAGTTGTATTAGATTACAGTTTTCCAGAGAAAGAGAAAGAATAGCAGATGTGCATACATATAGTAGTGTAATAATGAGAATGAAATATAGTGTGATATAATAATTATTGATTAATAATGAATTGTATATAATTACACATATAGATAGACTTACTGTGAAGAATTGACTCATGCAAATACGGAGGCTAAGTCCTACAATGTACCGTCAGCAAGCTGGAGACCCAGCAAAGCCAGTGGTGTAATTCCAGTCCAAGTCTAAAGGGCTAACCATCAGGAGATCCAGTGGTGTGAATCTCAGTTCAGGGGCACAAGAGCAATGTCCCAGCATGAGCAGACAGGCAGCAAACTCAACCTCCCATCCTCTACTTTTTCTTCTTTTCAGAGCGTCAGTGGATTGGATGATACCCATTCACATTTGGGAGGACAATTTACTGAGCCAGTAAACAAAGACACAGGAGCCTGGTGGGCTGCATTCCATGGGATCGCAAAGAGTTGGGCATGACTGAGCGACTAACAATTACTAAACTAAGACAGTTACATAGTAATGATTTTCTAACTCCATCATCCTATTAATTGGCCTTTTTTTAATTCATGAATTCTCTTTGTATATGAAATATGTATATTTCATTATATGCAATTTTATCACATCTACCACCACAGTCAAGGCCTTTTTTTAATTCATGAATTCTCTTTGTATAATGAAATACGTATATTTCATTATATGCAATTTTATCACATCTACCACCACAGTCAAGACATAGAATAGTCCTCTTTGCTATATAAAGTGTATTTTCAATCACTGGCTTATTCTCTTGTAGGCAAAAGAGTAACTTATTTCTATACTTATCCAAGTAAAGCCTTTTTAATAGTAATGTTATGCTAGAATCAGGTTCTGTTTTTTTTTGTTTTTTATCTATACAATTTAATTGTGACAATTAACCATATTTCAGAACTCTAATTTTCTCTTTACTGTATTTTAAGTATTTGATCATATGTAAGAATACTGACTTATGTATCACTTTCTGCTTAAATGAAGGTCTCTGGGTAACTTAGTAGAAAATATTTATTGAAAACATAGGAGGGTTCAGGATGGGGAACACATGTATACCTGTGGCGGATTCATTTTGATATTTGGCAAAACTAATACAATTATGTAAAGTTTAAAAATAAAATAAAATTAGAAAAAAAAAACCATAGGATGAAGGTATAATTATGCTTATATTCTGTAGGCAATCAAAGACTAAGAGGGAGACAAGTATTTACTTTTATTTTCAACTGTTTAAAATTCTGGACAGAAAAAAATGGAAACTTTCTTCCAAACATCAGTATTAAGATAAGCATGCTCACTTTCACCACTAGTATTCAATATTTTACTGGAAATTCTAGCCATAGCAATTAGATAAGAAAAAAGAGTAAAAGGCATCCAATTGAAAAAGAAGAAATAAAACCATCTCTTTTTGCAGATAACTTGATCTTCTTGATCCTACATAGAGAGACTCCTGAAGAATGCACAAGAAGCTGTTAGTACTAATAAACAAAGTCAGCAAAATTACAAGGTATAAGATCAGTACACAAAAATCCATTGTGTTTCTATACACCTGCAGTGAACAGTTTGAAAGAATTGAAGGAGGCAATTCTGTTTATAGTAGGATTTAGAAGAATAAATCCTTCCTGGTTTCCTTGATGGCTCAGAGGGTAAAGTGTGTGCCTGCAATACTGGAGACCTGGGTTCAATCCCTGGGTCAGGAAGATCCCCTGGAAAAGAAAATGGTAACCCACTCCAGTACTCTTGCCTGGAAAATCCCGTGGACGGAGAAGCCTGTTAGGCTACAGTCCATGGGGTCGCAAAGAGTTGGACATGACTGAGTGACTTCACTTCACTTCACTTAGAAGAATAAAATATCTAGGAATAAATTTAACCACAGAGGTGAAAGACTTTGTACACTGGAAACTGCAAAGTATTGCTGAGAGAAATTGAAGAAGACCTAAATAAATGGAAAAACAATCTGCTTTCATGGGCAGAAGATTTAATATTGTTAAGGTATCTGTACCTCTACCCAAAGTGATCTATACACTTAATGTAATGCCTATCAAAATTCCACACCGTGTAAAAAATTATTCAGGCATAAAAATGATTGAGGTTCTGATACATACTGTATAGCATGATGAACCTTGAAAACATGGTAAGTGAAATAAGCCAAATACAAAAGGACGAATGTTATACAATTTCAGTTATGTGCAATATCTAGAGTAGGCAACTTTAAAGAGAAAGTATATCAGAGATTACTAGAGGCTAAGGGCTATTGTTTAATGTTATGGAGTTTCTGTTTGTGGTAATGGTAGTGGTTTAGTTGCTAAGTCATGTCTGACTCTTGCGACCTCATGGACTATAGTCTGCCAGGCTCCTCTGTCCCTGGGATTCTCTAGTCAAGAATACTGGAGTGGGTTGCCATTTCCTTCTCCAGCAGATCTTCCTGACCCAGGAATCGAACCCAGGTCTCCTGCATTGCAGGCAGATTCTTTACCAACTGAGCTACAGGGGAAGCCTGAAATAGTTCATTGTATTTGTTTTAGTCTGTGGTAATAGAATGGTTTTGAAAATAGATAGTGTTGATGGTTGTAAAGCTTTGTGAATGTAATTAATACCACTGAAGTGTACACTTTAAAATGGTAAAATGACAACTTTTATATTTTATATATATATATACATACACACGCACACACTACAATAAGAAAAAATTTTGAATTGAAAAACAACTACAGGGACAACATGACTATGCATTGTTTAACAAGATGGTAGCTCAGACCTTACAGTGAGCTCAGTCCTTACAAAAACATTAAAATCACAGCTCAGTTCAGTTCAGTTCAGTCGCTCAGTTGTGTCCAACTCTTTGCGACCCCATGAATCGCAGCACGCCAGGCCTCCCTGTCCATCACCAACTCCCGGAGTTCACTCAGACTCACGTCCATCAAGTCAGTGATGCCATCCAGCCATCTCATCCTCTGTCATCCCTTTCTCCTTCTGCCCCCAATCCCTCCCAGCATCAGAGTCTTTTCCAATGAGTCAACTCTTTGCATGAGGTGACCAAAGTACTTGAGTTTCAGCTTTAACATCATTCCTTCCAAAGAAATCCCAGGGCTGATCTCCTTCCGAATGGACTGGTTGGATCTCCTTGCAGTCCAAGGGACTCTCAAGAGTCTTCTCCAACACCACAGTTCAGAAGCATCAATTCTTCAGCACTCAGCCTTCTTCACAGTCCAACTCTCACATCCATACATGACCACAGGAAAAACCATAGCCTTGACTAGACGGACCTTTGTTGGCAAAGTAATGTCTCTGCTTTTCAATATGCTATCTAGGTTGGTCATAACCTTCCTTCCAAGGAGTAAGCATCTTTTAATTTCATGGCTGCAGTCAACATCTGCAGTGATTTTGGAGCCCAAAAAAATAAAGTCTGACACTGTTTCCACTGTTTCCCCATCTATTTCCCATGAAGTGATGGGACCGGATGCCATGATCTTCGTTTTCTGAATGTTGAGCTTTAAACCAACTTTTTCACTCTCCACTTTCACTTTCATCAAGAGGCTTTTTAGTTCCTCTTCACTTTCTGCCATAAGGGTGGTGTCATCTGCATCCTGCTGATAAAAAACAATGGAACCTACCAAAAAAGATACTCTGTAACCCAAGACAAAGAATAAGCCACAATGCAATGGTAGGAGGAACACAGTTGCAATAAGCTAGACAATCCACAAACTGGAAAATAATTCTATCACAGAAGTTTTCCCACAGAAGTGAAAGTCCTGGACCCCACATCAGGCTTCCCAGACTCGGGGGTCTGTTAACAGGACAAAGATCCCCCAGAGAATCTGGCTTTGAAGGCCAGTGGGTTTTGATTGAATTTCACAGGACTAGGGGAAACAGATTTTACTCCTATAGGGTGCACACAAAGTCTTGTGCACCAGCTCCTAGGGGAAAAGCTTAAGAGACTGGACCACACCTACCTGCTAGTATTGGAGGGTCTCTTGCCAAGGTGGGAGGCAGGTGTTGCTCACTATGGGGAAGAAGACACTGACAGTGGCAGTTCTGGCAAGTACTCATTAAGATGAGCTCTCCTGGAGGTCGCCATTTTCTCCCCAAGACCTAGCCCCACCCAACAGCCTGTAAGCTCCAGTGCTGAGACACCTCAGGCTAAGCAATCAACAGGACAGGAATACAGCCCCACCCATCAGCAGACAGGCTGCTTAACATTTTCCTGAGCATGGCCCTGCCCACCAGGGGGCAGAACCAGCACCCACCAGTGGACAGGAACCAGTTCCTCCCACCAGAAAGCCTGTGTAAGTATCTTAGCCTCATCTACCCGATTTCAAATCATAAAAGCAAGAATGATTGCAGCCTGTGGAATATAAACTGCAATCACAGAAAGTTAGACAAAATGAGACGGGAAAGGAATGCATCCCAGATGAAGGAATAAGATAAAACCCCAGAAGAACAACTAAGTGAAGTGGAGATAGACAATCTAATGGAAAAAGAATTCAGAGTAATGACGTGAAAATGATCCAAGATCTTGGGGAAAAATGGGAGACATATGTTGAGAAGATACATGAAATGTTTAAAAAAGATCTAGAAGAACTAAAGAACAAACAGAAGAACAATGCAGTGACTGAAATGAAAGATAACATTACAAGGAATCAATAGCAGAGCAACTGAGGAAGAACAGATAATTGGCTTGGAAGACAGGATGGTGAAGATCACTCCCAGGAAACAAAAAAGAATGAAAAGAAATGAAGAACTTGAGAAAATATTTGAAGCAATAATAGCTAAAAACTTCCCTAGCAAGGAAAGGAATTAGTCGCCCAAGTCCAGGAAGTGCAGAGAGTCCTAGGCAGGATAAACCGAAGGAGAAACACATGAGACACCTAGATTTCAAACTAATGAAAATTAAATTAAAATTTTAAAAAATATTAAAAGCAACAAGGGAAAAGCAACAACAAAACATACAGGGGAACTCCCATAACATTATCAGCTGATTTCTCAGCAGAAACTCTGCCGCTCAGAAGGGAGAAGCATGATGTATTTAAAGTAATGAGAGGGAGAACTCTACAACCAAGAACACTCTACCCAGCAAGGCTGTCATACGGATCAACAGAAAAATCAAGAGCTTGATAGACAGGCAAAAAAATATTAGAATTCAGTACCATCAGACCAGCTTTGCAACAAATACTAAAGGAACTTTTCCAAGCGGAAAAGGCCACTACTAGAAACAAGAAAATTACATATGGAAAAGCTCACCAATAAAGGCAAACATGCAGTAAAGGTAGGAAATCATCCACACACAAACATGATATGGAAACCAGCAGTTGTGAGAAAGGAGAGCTCTTTGAAATGAATTCAAATTTGAAATTAAAAGATCAGCAACTTGAAACAATCTTGTTTATATATAGACTGCTATATTAAAACCTCATGGTAACCACAAACTGAAAATCTACAGTAGATATACGCAAAGAAAGAAAAAGAAATCTAGACACAACACTAAAGTTCGTCATCAAGTCACAAGAGAAGAGAACAAAATAGGGAAGAAAAAAGGCTTACAAAAACAAATCTTAAACAATTTAAAAAACAGCAATACAACCATACATATTGATATTTATATCAATGGATTAAATGCTCCAACCAAAAGTCATAGACTCTCTGGAACGGATGCAAAAACGAGACCCATATATATGCTGTCTACAAGAGTCCCACTTTAGATCAGGGGACACATACAGACTGAAAGTGAGAAGATAAAGATATTCCATCTTTCTTGCAAATGGAAATGAAAAGAAAGCTAAAGTAGCAGTACTCATATCAGACAAAATAGACTGTAAAATAAAGACTGTTGCAAGAGACAGAGGTCCAACAGTCCAAGACAATCCCAGAAGATGTAACAATTGTAATTATATATGCACTCAACATAGGAGAACTCCAATATATAAGGCAAATACTAATAACATGAAAGGGGAAATCAGTAGTAACACAATAATACGGGGGACTGTGACACCCCACTTAAACATCAGTGGACAGATCATCTTGATACAATCAACAAGGAAACACAGACCTTAAATGTTACTTTAGACCAGATCAGTTCAGTTCAGTTCAGTCGCTCAGACCAGATAGACTTAATTAAGTATTTATGGAGCATTCTATCCAAAACCAGCAGAATACACATTCTTCTCTAGTGCATATAGAACATTCTTAAGGATTGATTATATGCTGGCCACAAAGCAAGCCTTGGTAAATTTTAAAAAATTGAAAGCATAATCAAGCATCTTTTTCAACCTAAATGCTATGAGCTTAGGAGAAACTACAAGAAAAAAAACTTTAAAAAACCACTTTGAGGCTAAACAATATGCTACTAAGCAACCCCATGGATCACTGAGGAAATAAAAAAATACCTAGAGATAAATGATAATAAAAGCATGATGATCCAAAATCTATGGGAGGCAGCAAAAATGGCTTTAAGAGGGATGTTTATAGCAATAAAATCTTACCTCAGGAAACAAAATCACCTAATCTTACACCTAAAGCAACTAGAGAAAGAAGAACAAACAAAATCAAAAGTTAGTAGAAGGAAAGAGATCAGAAAGATGAGAGCAGAAATAGAGATGAAAACAATAGAAAAGACCAATGAACCTAAAAGCTGGTTTTCTTTGAAAAGATAAACAAAACTGATAAAACTTATCAGACTCATCAGAAAAAAATGAAAGAGGGCTAGAATCAATAAAATTAGAAATGAAAAATAAATTACAACAGACACAGAAATACAAAGGATCATAAGCGACTGCTACAAGCAACTATATGCTAATAAAATGGACAATTAGAAGAAATGGACAAGTTTTTAAAAATGTGTAGTCTCCTAAGACTAAACCAGGAAGAAATAGAAAATATGAACAGACCAAGCACAAGTACTGAAATTGAAACTGTGATTAAAAAGTTAAACAAGGAAAAGTCCAGAATCAGATGACATCACAGGTGAATTCTAGAAAACATTTACACAAGAGTTAACACCTGTCCTTCTGAAACTAGCCTCAAAAATTGTGGAGGAAAGAACACACCCAAACTCATTCGTGAGGCCACCATCACTCTGATACCAAAGCCAGACAAAGATACCACACACACAGAAAAGAAAATTAAGGCCAATATCACTGAAGAACACAGACACAAAAATGCTCAACAATACACTAGCAGTCTGAAACCAACAAAATATTATTAAAAGAATCATATGCCATAATCAAGTGAGATTTATCCCAGGGATGTAAGAATTTTCAGTATCTGCAAGTCAATCAGTGTGATGTACCACATTAACAAGTTAAAGAATAAAAAACATACAGTCCTCTCAATAGATACAAAAAAAGCTTTTGACAAAATTCAGTGTTCATTTATGACCAACTTAGCATATTAAAAAGCAGAGACATTACTTTGCCAACAAAGGTCCATCTAGTCAAAGCTATGGTTTTTCCAGTAGTCATGATGGATGTGAGAATTGGACTATAAAGAAAGCTGAGTGCTGAACAATTGATGTTTTTGAACTGTGGTGTTGGAGAAGACTCTTGAGAGTCCCTTGGACTGCAAGGAAATCCAACCAGTCCATTCTAAAGGAAATCAGTCCTGAATGTTCATTGGAAGGACTGATGCTGAAGCTGAAACTCCAATACTTTGGCTACTTGATCCAAAGAACGGACTTATTGGAAAAGACCCTGATGCTGGGAGGGATTGGGGGCAGGAGGAGAAGGGGACGACAGAGGATGAGATGGTTGGATGGCATACTGACTCAGTGGACATGAGTTTGAGTGAACTCAGGGAGTTGGTAATGGACAGGGAGGCATGGCATGCTGTGATTCATGGGTCGCAAAGAGTCGGACACGACTGAGCGACTGAACTGAACTGAACAGAGACAAAAGACCTGTACTCCAAAAGCTATAAGACACTGATGAAAGAAATCAAAGATGACACAAACAGATGGAAATATATACCATATTCTTGAATTGGAAGAATTGATATTGTCAAAATGACTATACCACCGAAGGCAACCAACAGATTCGGTGTGATTCCTATCAAATTACCAATGTATTTTTCACAACTAGAACAAAAAAGTCTTAAAGTTTGTGTGGAGACACAAAAGGTCCAGAATAACCAAAGCAATCTTGAGAAAGGGAGCCTGATTGATCCAGCTCCGTTTTTCTGACTTCAGACTATACTCAAAGCTTCAGTCATCAAAACAGTATGGTACTAAAACAAAAACAGAAATATACATCAATAGAACAGGATAGAAAGCCTAGAAATAAACCCTCACACCTAAGATCAATTAATCTACAACAAAGAAGACAAAACTATGTAATGGAAGACTGTCTCTTCAATAAATGGGGCTGTAAAGACTGTACAGCTGCATGTAAAAAGATGAAATTAGAACATTGTTTAACATCATAAAAATAAACTCAAAATGGATTAGAGACTTAAACGTAAAACTAGATACTATAAAACTCTTAGAGGAAAACATAGGCAGAACACTCTTTGACATAAATTGCAGCAGTATCTTTTTCAAGCTGTCTCCTAGAATAGTGAAAATAAAAACAAAATGAAACCTATTTAAAATTAAAAGCTTTTTCACAGCAAAGGGAATCATAAACAAAATGGATAGACCATCCAAAAAATGAGCAGATGACCTAAATAGACATTTCTCCAAAGAAGACATACAGATGACCCAGAGGCACATGAAGATACACTCAGCATCACTAATTATTAGAGAAATGGAAATCAAAACTACAATGTCACCTCACACCAGTCAGAATGTTCATTATCAAAAAAAATCTATACAATAGAAACAATAAATGCTGGAGAGGGTTGGAGAAAAGGGAGCCTCCTTCTTCACTGTTGGTGGGAATGTAGATTGGTACAGTCACTATAGAGAACAGTATGGAGGTTCCTTAAAAAACTAAAAGTAGAGCTACCGTGTGATCCATCAATCCCATTCCTGGGGATATATTCAGAGAAAAACATGGTTTGAAAGGATGCATGTACCCCAGTGTTCATTGCAGCACTGTTTATGATAGCCAGGACATGGAAGCAACCTAAATATCCATTGACAGATTAATGGATAAAGATGTGGTACATGTACACAATGGAATACTCCTCAGTCATTAAAAATATTGAAATAATGCCACTTCCACCAATATGGATGGACATGGAGATTATCATACTAAGGGAAGTCAGAGAAAGACAAGTACGGTATTGTGTGGAAAGTAAAAAAAAAAAAAAATAACACAAATGAACTTATTTATAGAATAGAAACGGACTCACAGACTTAGAGAATGTAGTTATGGCTATCAGAGGGGAAATGTGGGAGGGAGGGAGGTATAGATTGACCTTTGAGAGTATATAGTGTTAGTAGAGTAGTAAGGGAGAAATCTGAATATTAGAATTTAATTTCAATATGGAGGAAGTGGAGATTGGCTTAAATCATTGTTTTGAGCAGTAGTTTGTGGTGGAGAGAATATTCTTTAAGTAAAAGGAGAGTTAAACAGAGGGAATAAAACAAATAGGTAGAAAGTCCAGGATTATACATTAGAAAGACATGTGTGTAGCAGAAGGTTAGGGGATTGGGAAAATTAGCTTTCTTTTTAAAAAAATTTTTCCAGCTTAATTGAAGTATAACTGAAAAATAAAATATGTATATTTAAAGTATATAATGTGATACGTATTCACTAAAATAATTATGACAGTTCGGTTAATTAACACATCTCACATTGTTACCTTTTTCTCTTTGTGAGAATGTTTAAGATGTACTCTCTTTATCAGTTTGAAGTATCACTTACTGTCTCCAGCACTCTTAGTCGCTCAGTTGTGTCCTACTACTTGTGACCCCATGGACTGTAGCCTGCTAGGCTCCTCTGTCCGTGGAATTCTCCAGGCAAGAATACTGGAGTGGGTTGCCATTTCCTTCTCTTAAGGGATCTTCTCAACCCAGGGGTCGAATCCAAGCCTCCTGCATTACAGGCAGATTCTTTACCATCTGAGCCACCAAAGTATACAATGTAGTATTTATAGCTACCATGCTATGCATGGAATAGCTACCATCAGATCAGATCAGATCAAATCAGTTGCTCAGTCGTGTCCGACTCTTTGCAACCCCATGAACTGCAGCACGCCAGGCCTCCCTGTCCATCACCAACTCCCGGAGTTCACTCAGACTCATGTCCATTGAATCAGTGATGCCATCCAGCCATCTCATCTGTTGTCCCCTTCTCCTCTTGCCCCCAGTCCCTCCCAGCATCAGAGTCTTTTACAATGAGTCAACTCTTTGCATGAGGTGGCCAAAGTACTGGAGTTTCAGCTTTAGCATCATTCCTTCCAAAGAAATCCCAGGGCTGATCTCCTTCAAAATGGACTGGTTGGATCTCCTTGCAGTCCAAGGGGCTCTCAAGAGTCTTCTCCAACACCACAGTTCAAAAGCATCAAGTCTTCGGCGCTCAGCCTTCTTCACAGTCCAACTCTCACATCCATACATGACCACTGGAAAAACCATAGCCTTGACTAGACGGACCTTTGTTGGCAAAGTAATGTCTCTGCTTTTGAATCTGCTATCTAGGTTGGTCATAACTTTCCTTCCAAAGAGTAAGCATCTTTTAATTTCATGGCTGCAGTCACCATCTGCAGTGATTTTGGAGCCCAGAAAAATAAAGTCTGACACTGTTTCCACTGTTTCCCCATCTATTTCCCATGAAGTGATGGGACCGGATGCCATGATCTTCGTTTTCTGAATGTTGAGCTTTAAGCCAACTTTTTCACTCTCCTCTTTCACTTTCATCAAGAGGCTTTTTAGTTCCTCTTCACTTTCTGCCATAAGGGTGGTATCATCTGCATATCCATGCTATGCATGAAATCCCCAGAACTGATTCATCTTACATATGAAGGATTGTACCCTTTGACCAGCATCTCCCTGTTTCCCCCACCCAGCTTTCTCAGTGAGATAACAAACTAATGAACTTTGAAGTCTGTACAGGAGACAGGGATCAAGACGATCCCCATGGGAAAGAAATGCAAAAAAGCAAAATGGCTGTCTGAGGAGGCCTTACAAATAGCTGTGAAAAGAAGAGAAGCGAAAAGCAAAGGAGAAAAGGAAAGATAAAAGCATCTGAATGCAAAGTTTCAAAGAATAGCAAGGAGAGATAAGAAAGCCTCCTCAGCGATCAATGCAAAGAAATAAAGGAAAACAACAGAATGGGAAAGACTAAAGATCTCTTCAAGAAAATTAGAGATACCAAGGGAACATTTCATGCAAAGATGAGCTCTATAAAGGATAGAAATGGTATGAACCTAACAGAAGCAGAAGATATTAAGAAAAGGTGGCAAGAATACACAGAAGAACTGTACAAAAAAGATCTTCACGACCCAGATAATCACGATGGTGTGATCACTCACCTAGAGCCAGACATCCTGGAATGTGAAGTCAAGTGGGCCTTAGAAAGCATCACTAATAACAAAGCTAGTGAAGGTGATGGAATTCCAGTTGAGCTATTTCAAATCCTGAAACATGGTGCTGTGAAAGTGCTGCACTCAGTATGTCAGCAAATTTGGAAAACTCAGCAGGGGCCACAGGACTGGAAAAGATCCGTTTTCATTCCAATCCCAAAGAAAGGCAATGCTAAAGAATGCTCAAACTACCGCACAATTGCACTCATCTCACACGCTAGTAAAGTAATGCTCAAAATTCTCCAAGCCAGGCTTCAGCAATATGTGAACTAACTGGACATGGAACAACAGACTGATTCCATATAGGAAAAGGAGTACATCAAGGCTGTATATTGTCACCCTGCTTATTTAACGTCTATGCAGAGTACATCATGAGAAACGCTGGGCTGGAAGAAGCACAAGCTGGAATCAAGATTGCTGGGAGAAAATCAATAACCTCAGATATGCAGATAATACCACCCTTATGGCAGAAAGTGAAGAGGAACTAAAAAGCCTTTTGTTGAAAGTGAAAGAGGAGAGTGAAAAAGTTGGCTTAAAGCTCAACATTCAGAAAACGAAGATCATGGCATCTGGTCCCATCACTTCATGGGAAATAGATGAGGAAACAGTGGAAACAGTGTCAGACTTTATTTTTGGGGTGCTCTAAAATCACTGCGGATGGTGACTGCAGCCATGAAATTAAAAGACGCTTACTCCTTGGAAGGAAAGTTATGACCAACCTAGATAGCATATTCAAAAGCAGAGACATTACTTTGCCAACAAAGGTCTGTCTAGTCAAAGCTATGGTTTCTCCAATAGTCATGTATGGATGTGAGAGTTGGACTGTGAAGAAAGCTGAGAGCCAAAGAATTGATGCTTTTGAACTGTGGTGTTGGAGAAGACTCTTGAGAGTCCCTTGGACTGCAAGGAGATGCAACCAGTCCATTCTAAAGGAGATCAGTCCTGGGTGTTCACTGGAAGGACCGATGCTGAAGCTGAAACTCCAATACTTTGGCCACCTCATGCGAAGAGTTGACTCATTGGAAAAGACCCTGATGCTGGGAGGGATTGGGGGCAGGAGGAGAAGGGGATGACAGAGGATGAGATGGCTGGATGGCATCACCAACTCAATGGACATGAGTTTGGGTAAACTCTGGGAGTTGGTGGACAGGGAGGCCTGGCGTGCTGCGATTCATGGGGTTGCAAAGAGTCGGACACAACTGAGTGACTGAACTGAACTGAAAAAGAACATTAAAATGAAAGATGAGCATATTTCACTTGGATCTAGGAATGAATGTTCACTGGATTAGGTCTTTTATATTTTATTCATTGTTCCATCAAATAATATCTACCATACTATAGACACCATGCTAGGTAACTTGGTTTATAACATAAACAAGGTAGACACTGTCCTTACCTTCATGGAACTTATGATCTAATGAGGAAGAAAGGTGCCAAACAGTTGGAAGTTACAGAAAAGGGTAAATTAGTATCTTTACAGGGCATTATGGCTTTTAGAGGTTTCACATCTTATTCCACTGCATCCACATTGCCTGCACAGTCAGTATAGTAGGCACCATGGGTTGCATGCCAGGGAATCTTGAAGAAATTGATGACCTCCCTTCCACATTTGTGATGGCATAGCAGCAGCTGAGTTAATGCTTGCTAATCACCTGTATCATAAGTTTTCAGTTAGAGTCGCCAATTTAAGGATAACTTCTCCTTGTTCTTTTAGTTCTTCGCTCAGAATATATCTGAGGAGCTTTATGGAGAAAAGGAAAATAACGAAGTTAAACTTGAAGTTAAGAATGGAAAATAATTGAAAGTAGTCAAGATAGGGAAAAAAGCAGAATTGAAGCAGAATGATACTTTTAAAAGTTATGTATCACTTGCTTGAGACTGAAGAAATCACTATGGAAGAAATTTAAAGCATAATTAATGGATATGTCCCTCTATGTATTTTATATGAGCAAAGCCTCTAATTTCAGTTGTTCTTCAGAATAATAAGACTTTCTCTTTGGGGAAAATGAGAAAACTGAATTTTACAGTGAGACTTTTCTAGGCAAATTGGAAAATACATCAAAAACCCTGAATTTGGGGCATGTGGCTTTCTCAAGAGAAAAATGGATATTCATAGTGAACATACCATAAGAATCTGCTCTGAGGAAAGGCAGTCTGGCAAAAAATGTCAGAACTTGAACAGCTTTCTCTTCTGCCAGACCAACTGGATCATAGTTTCTTTTTAAAAACAGAGTACTAGACAATTTAAAAAACTAGTTAACAAAACTAGTTAAAAAAAAGATGTTGCTGAATTTTTACACTGCTGAAACAAAAAAATGATTCATTCAAGAAAGACCAAGATTTCATATTTCTCAAGTTGTACAACAGTGGAATTTGGGCATAATATAGGATTTTATCAAATTTTGTAAGGAGGTCATGAAACAGGCAGCAGCCACTGGATATCTGGATGCCGTACCCATCAACATCTGCATAGTTTGCAGTGGTCATTATAAGATGAAGGATTTGACCCAGTGTAGTCCAGCCAGAGGCAAATCTGTTTAAGAAAGGAATAGTGTTTTATAAAATATGATGGCACCCACTGATGATACTTTCACTTACCAACTTGAATAAAAGGGGCAACAATAACTTGGAAACTTTGTAGCAGAAATGTATTCTGTAGGCAGGTATAAAAGATTGTTGGTTTTCAGAAACAACTAAATTAGTTGAAGGCACATAGAGATAATATTAAAGCAAACAATAATGCTGTCTTAGGACAGCAAAGTATAGTTGAAACTATCCTTTGAAAATATAGAAAATGCTATCCCTGGCAATAAAAATTCAGCTTCCAGCACATGAGATTAAATATAAATATTGCCATTTTGTCTAGGATGAAGACAGTGGCAACCATTCTCCCAAAAGCTGCTCAGCAAGTTGTTTATCTCCAAAGAGTATGACGTCTTGTCTACCATCTTGTCAGAAGATGTAGAAATGGAGAACACTTCCTGAATTTCTCAAAATATAGCAGTTGGATGACAGTTTAAAAGCCATTCTATGAATTTGCTTACCATTGAGATGAGGAAAAGAATTTCACCTAGCGAGAAGTATAATGAGAAAGAGAGGAAAGGAAATTAAAAATGACAAGAGTGATGGAATGTCCACCACTCTAATCGGTCCTGCAGTGCAAGCAAGTTTAGGCATGTGAAGGATATCTTGATACTTGGGGAACTGATCCTCAGTCCAAAAACTCCGAGGCTGTTGAACAGGTTGGTTAGCTGCTGGATAACTGTCTTAGGAGAAAGATTTACTAATAGATTCATTGGGTACACTTACATACCACAGTTCTTGGGGGTGCCATTCACTTCTCGCTCTTTCTGAACAGAGCTTTTTGGAGTCATTCACAATGGCAACACTGCAGGATTTAGCCCTTCCCACACAACTGCCTGGGGGTAGACAGGGAACAGCATCAGTTCCTTAAAGAATGGTAAGACCATGTGAAGAGGCTCTGCCACTCTAATCCTCCCAGGAAAGGGATGCCAGCAAAAGAGCCCCTAGGACTCCTTCTCATAGCAAAGGAGCTTAATTGCCTCAGCTTTGTATTTCTGAGGTACTTAGTGGGCTTAGGAATAATGTAGGGGAAGCTGGAGGTTCCCAGCCTTGAGTGGGAGTCACTGAAGTCCTCCTGCTCCTTCAGGCTTTTGGAGCTTAATTGGAGGAGCCAGAATTCCTTTATGATAGTCTCTCTCATATGGAGGTAGTCTGTCTCATATGGAGGTAGTGTCTCTCATATGTAGGTGGTAGGTGGTCTGTCTCATATGGAGGTGGTCTGTCTCATATGGAGGCTCCAGTGGTAAGCAGCTGGGACCTCAGACAAACAGACAACTTCTAATTTAAAATGTGTAATAATGAAGGAAAATGTTAAGGAAAAAAATATCACTTGGGATTCCACTGTGTTCACATAATTTTTAGCTTTTGCATATCGCTTTCTTTCCATTCTTTGCTCACATACTTATATACATATTTTACTTAGTTGAAACATACTGTTCATATTCATTGTGTATGAACATTTAATGTCACGTTTGTCTTATTTTTATAGCACACACAAATGTTAATGGATAACACTGATGTGATTTTGAAAAGCATTTAAATAGAATTTCTAGTTTCTCTCATAAAATTGGTAGGACAGATTTGTGTTCTCTGAAACAGTAGTCACTAGCCAGCCACACATGGCTAATGAACTTTTATTTATTTTTGGCTAATGAACTTTTAAAATGTGACTATTCTGAAATGAGATATGCTATGAATATAAAGTGTACACTGAATTTTGAAAAAAAGTATAAAGTATCTCATGGATAATTTTTATATTGATTACATGTTGAAATGGTAATACTTTGCGGGGGGCGGAGCGCTGCGCCTCACGGGGCGGCGGGAAAGGGGTAGAGAGGACAGCTCTGAGGGACGGTGGCAGAACCTGCGGGCTAGTTGGGAAGCTCACCCTCTGGGAGGAAGGGAAGCGGAGACCTCCTCTGCCCAGGAGCGAGGAGACGCCTGGAGGCCGAGGGTTAGGCCGCCGCTACCTCCTCCAGCAGCGGTCACCGCAGAGATCACACAGCCGGCGGGCGCACCGGCCACCAACGGCGACCCTTCGCCCTTCGCGCAGGTGGCAGTGTAGAGGCCAAGACAGGAGCTTCCAGAAGTACTTTCAGAAAAATAACAGTGAACCTCAGTACGCAAACACAGGGATCTGAAAAATCACAGTTGAAGAGGGATTTATTTAGCCCCTGCCAATGAGATGTAAGACAAAGTCAGATGCTGTTCTTGAAGAGAATAATATCAAATTGGACATTTACCAGTAGAAAGCAAATTGGGACCTTTGACTTGAAAAGTGTAAATTGAAGACAGAAAGATTGTTTGCTGGAAGGATCCCATGGGTGTGGAGTGGCTTGACAAGAGCTCTCAGTTAGGAACACATAAATTTGCACTGTGTGGGACTCAGATTCATTATCTGACTCTGTAAACTGGGAAGTAACTAATCATTGCTCAATTTGGCTAAGAAGAATGAGATCTAATCTTCTAAGAAAGGAAAGGAGCAAAGATGAGATTTTACACCTTTCTGGAATTATAGCATTCTCAATATAGAGACATCAGGTGCTTTAAAGATGTGCCCAGGAAGAGCACTGCTTTGAAAATACTGTATTTTATTTTTGAGGTATAACATGGGACTTCCCAGGTGGCATTAGTGGTAAAGAATCCACCTGCCAATGCAGGAGACATAAGGGTTGCGGGTTTGAACCCGGGGTCAGGAAGATTCCCTGGAGTAGGGAAGATTCCCTGGAATAGGAAATGGCAGCCTACTCCAGTATTCTTGCCTGGAAGATTCTATGGGCAGAGGAGCCTGGCAGTCTACAGTCCGTGGGGCCCCAAAGAGTCACACAACTGACTGAGTACATACATAAAATAAAGTGTGTACAATGCATTAATCTGAAATGTATTGCTCTATGAACTTTGATATGTGTATATGCTCATGGGACTACCACCCAGGTCAAGAATACAACTTTTCTAGTACCCCAAAAGATTTCCTCCTCCTTCCCCTTCTGGTCAGTTTTTATCCTATTTCTAATCTGAAGATAACTACATTATGATTTTGTTTCCACACTGTAGTATTTTTTAAACTCCATCCATTCCTTTGTTGGTTGTTAAGCTCCATGTAAATAGAGTCATATAGAAGGGACTTGTGTGTGTGTGTCTTCTTTCACATAACATAATGTCTTTGTGGGGGCTTCCCCATTAGCTCAGTGGTAAAGAATCTGCCTGCAATGCAGGAGATTGGGGAGATGCAGATTTGACCCCTGGGTTGGGAAGATCCCCTGGAGGAGGGCATGGCAACCCACTCCAGTATTCTTTCCTGGAGAATCCCATGGACAGAGGAGCCTGGCGGGCTACAGTCCAGAGGGTCGCAAAGAGTCGGACACGACTGAGCGACTAAGCACACACGCGCAATGTCTTTGTAATTTATCCGTGTTGCTGTGTTAGTAGTTCATTCTAATCGGTTGAGTAGTAATTTATGTTGTATGGATATACCACAATTTGTTATCCATTCTCCTCTTGGATCTTTGGATTGTTTCTACTGTGTGACCAATTTGAATAAAGCAGCTGTGAATATTCTGGAAAAAAAAAAAAGAAATGGTAATACTTTGGATATATTGAGTTAAATAAAATATATTATTAAAATTAAAGTTCACCTAATTCTTTTTACTTTCAATGTGGCTATTCAAAAATTTTTAATTATATATATGGCTTGCATTATATTTCTGTTAAATTGCACTGGCATAGATTATCGTATACAAACTGTGAGATCTTAAAATACGAAAAGAAACTAAAGTTGCAGCCATAAGGAAATAGTTAAATCATCTTTGGTATATTTACTAGGTCCAATATTGTGCAGCTTTTAAAAGTATAGACACATGAATGTGGCCAAACATATCTTTCGTTGTCTTCAAATTTAAAAGAGTACCTTGGTGTATTTGTCATTGGAATATATTAAGCTAAAAAACTTATTTTTTAATTTAAAAAAAATTACTGGGTAACACTGATTCATAGACTTCAGTTCAGTTCAGTCGCTCAGTCGTGTTCGACTCTGCGACCCCATGAATTGCAGCACGCCAGGCCTCCCTGTCCATCACCAACTCCCGGAGTTCACTCAGACTCACGTCCATCGAGTCGGTAATGCCATCCAGCCATCTCATCCTCTGTCGTCCCCTTCTCCTCCTGCCCCCAATCCCTCCCAGCATCAGAGTCTTTTCCAATGAGTCCGTTCTTTGGATCAGGTGGCCCAAGTATTGGAGTTTCAGCTCTAGCATCATTCCTTCCAAAGAACACCCAGGACTGATCTCCTTCAGAATGGACTGGTTGGATCTCCTTGAAGTCCAAGGGACTCTCAAGAGTCTTCTCCAACACCACAGCTCAAAAGCATCAATTCTTTGGCTCTCAGCTTTCTTCACAGTCCAACTCTCACATCCATACATGACTACTGGAAAAACCATAGCCTTGACTAGACAGACCTTTGTTGGCAAAGTAATATCTCTGCTTTTGAATATGCTATCTAGGTTGGTCATAACTTTCCTTCCAAGGAGTAAGCGTCTTTTAATTTCATGGCTGCAATCACCATCTGCAGTGATTTTGGAGCCCCCCAAAATAAAGTCTGACACTGTTTCCACTGTTTCCCCATCTATCTGCCATGAAGTGATGGGACCAGATGCCATGATCTTAGTTTTCTGAATGTTGAGCTTTAAGCCAACTTTTCCACTCTCCTCTTTCACTTTCAACAAGAGGCTTTTTAGTTCCTCTTCACTTTCTGCCTAGTAAATAAGATGATGGTGGTGTATTTGTTCTTTCAAAATGGTATGAAGGAGAAAGGACAAGCCAACTATATATCTCTTCTTTCCCATTGCTCAGTGGTGATGAGAAAGTGAAATGCCAAAGGATAGGATGGTTGGTAAAATATATTGTTTGTAAAGGAGTGAAAGCTGAAAGAGGAGCATTTACATCTTTTACCACTTTGAAAAATGCAAAGAAAATGATAAAAACTGAATATAAGATTCTTTTAAAAAGATTAAAGCTTTGAAAATGACTTGCCGTGTTCAACTGCTTGATCTTACTGAATATTTTTGTTTTTTTTTTTCATTCACAGATTCATGGTGTTGCTATCTAAAGTTGAAAAATCATCAGAAGAATTCATGGAAATAATGCAAAATTTAAGTAGTATACAGGTTTGCTTTTTTTGGCATATAATTTTTCATAATTCTGTTACCCCATTAGAAAAAGCATAGGAGAATCCAATCCTGGAAAGAGTTTACAGAAGATATATTCATTTTACTTTTCATAAGAATTTCTTACATGAACATTAATTAACCATAATATTTTAGTAATACCTGACTTCACATTGAAAAGTAAATTTATCATTATGTTTTGTCTTTGTAGTTAATAGATTGGTTTTATTCAGATATTTTAAGGCTTTAGTTAACCTACCAGAAAAAGTTAAATTTCATTATCACAGAGTTTAAGTTTTTCAGAGAAAGGAAGCAGTGTACTGTATTTTCACTAGAGTTGTCAGTAGTATTATATTTATAGAGAACATAACTCATTTAAAATGCCTTTCTTTTAGGCTTTGAAGGGCAGTAAAGAGCTTGAAAATCTCATTGGTATCCCCCATGCATCATGTGTCTTTAAAAGAGAAATGCAGAAAACAAAAAAACTAAGTAAGAGAAATTTTTGAGTTTGTGGTTTTTTTTTTGTCCCCCCACCCCTAATTTATGAGTTTTTAATGAGTTTCTCTCTATTGCTTGTTTGTAAACTTAGAACAGGAAACCATATATCTTTTGCTAGGATGTGTTGTTTCAGAGATTCTTCCTGAATGTGAGGGAAAGAGTGTTCCTTGGTAACTCATATTAGGCTTAATTTATGTAGTTCTCATTCTTTACATAAGATATTAGGTATTGCATTTTGTACTTGATACTTATAAATATATGTATTTTTTTAAGTTGTTTCTTCCAAATTGAGAAATGATTAATATCCCATATTAATTTTTTTCCTTTAGTGACTAAGGTAATAAAGCAAAAACTATTTAAAAAGAAGAATTCAGGACTTCCCAACAAAGGTAAAGAATTCTGTCTTAGTTTATTGTATAAAGAGATCTTTTCATCTCATTTTACCATTTCAGCCAATTGTCATGAGCCCTGTTCTAGTGTATTCTTTTAAAAGACCACCAATCTCATTGGAAAAACATTATACTGCATTTAGCAGAAGACCATGTCCAGTAAGATCAATTTTCCTGATGACTGAACTTTTGAAATACAGTTTTTAGATTAAGTTATAGTTATTTCTTTTATTAAAAGTTCTTTTTGAAAATACAGACAGATTGGGCAATAATGCATATATGGCAGATTTTAATGTTGATATAGAAAGATACACAAAACATAAAAAGTTACTTTGTAGGCAGTGTTGTGAGATTTTTAATAACATTTGCTCTACTGTGAACTCATACCTCTGAGCATTTCACACTATGGGAAACTAAATTAGGAAACTAAGTTCCCATAACACATGCACATTCACACCTAAGTAAGCAAAATAATCACAGACTATAAAATACTAAAGCCACTAGACCAACTTGAGGGATCATTTTAATATTACTGACAGGAATGCCATTTGGCAATCTCTGCAAACGGAGGTAGGCCTTGAAGTGGGTAGCCATGTGTTAGTCTACCATTTTTGAGTACCAGTGACTTCCCTTTGTTGAGGACTAATAATTACTATGTTCTCAACACTAGGATCAGCAGATCTATACAACAACCCTGCAAGATAGCTGTTATTGTCATTATAGATAAGGAACAAAGACACAATAAAATGTTGAGTAGTTTGCCAAAAGACACTGCTGCCTATGTCAGAGCAGGGATTCCAACTGAAAATCAGTCTCATGTCAAAAAGTTTGGTCTTTGTATTTTTCTGTGTTGTGTCTTCCTAAAACAAATGAAAGCATCCAGCCATCCCAGCTCTCAGGTTCAAACATAAGACATAACTCAACCAATTTAGTCTGTGTTTAGGATCTTTAACAAAGTTAGCGATGAGTTTGTAGGAGGAAAAGCTGAGATTCCCTGCTGGTCAGTTCCAGAGGCCAACTGGGAAAACTCCAAAACTCATGTGGGAAGATATCTGAGCAGGCTTCCTTGGCCCTTTGCTTGGACAGCTACCTCCCATTAGGATCCATAGAATTTAAGTACATACAAGCAGCTCTTCCCTAGAAAAGGATTGAGATCATTTCTCTCCAGTGCAGTGTATCTTGATTATAATGTGTAACTAGCTTTCAATGATTTTAATCTCTACTGACTTGACAAGTTTTAGAGGATAAGAATATTTATTATTTCTCAACTAGAGAAAATCTTTCTTTTATTTATACAATAGCAATGATGTAATTTTTTTTAATCTATTAATTTCCTAGAGCTAATTAGAATTAGGCTTTACATTAGGCTTTTGCCAACAGTTTGGAAGAATGAGGAAGGGAAAATTATAGAACAAATAGATGAACTGTCACTGCTAATAGTTAATGGGAAAAAAATTCCCAAAAGTATTATTTCCTTCCGTAAACATGTATTAAGACATTAAAGTTATGTTCACGTGTTAAAACAGTCACCCCCTTTCAGTTATCCAATACGTAGGGATTCTTTGTATGTTTCTGCATGAATCAGCCTTAAATCTATTTTCTAGTATTTTAGGCATTAAAACTGACTTGCCCATTACCAGGTTTTCCCTGAGAGCTGAGTGTTTCTTCATGCATAGAGGAGATTGTATCACTAAATCATGTTTTAAAGGTTCTGATAAGCATTGGTTATTTGTTGTGGTTTAAATATAAACTGAGCTAACTGAGCTAAGATACATTAAATATATAATATCTACATAATATAAACTATATGGTAATATATATTATATATATGAGAATATAGAAGTCATTTTCCATTTTGTTTCTTGGCAAGAGCTACATTGACTGTTTATACTTACTGAGGTATTCAAATCTTCATTAGTTTTTAATCTTATTTTTATATTAATATTGCCTGGAAAATAGATTGAAGCTTTTTTTTCTAATTTGAATTTGAGCTAAAATTCAAAAGCATTTTACAGAATGCTTTTCCCTATTTTTTCCTCCAGTTCCTAATGTATATATATATTTTTAATTTTGGTGGGGTTTTTTTTTTTTGGTTAAAGATGAGCACACTAACACATGCACATTATATGTAAATTTCTTTGCCAAGTTAACTTTCACCCCTTCTATTCATACATTCATTTTAACAGGACTTTGTTAGTTTTTTGACAGTCCAAACTAATATGCTTTACATATTCCTTATTTGGGGATCTAGCCATCAGCTTTTTACAGAAATTTCTACTTTACTTTTCTTTTACTATGCTGTTATCCAGAATTATTTAAATTTTAAAATGTTCTGAGAATCTCCATAACATTAGAAATTATATAGTTAGAAATGACATAATATAAAAATCAGCTAATATGTTTTTAATATGTTTTAGATTTGTTATATTAGGTAATTAGTGAAAATGAGAGTAAACACACTATTTATTTCACTATCAGAAGAATGTCCTTCAGATTTTTTTTCCTTCAGATTCTTGTCAAATTTTCCTAGAATAGTTAAAATAGACAATACCAGGAGAATTCCAGCATTTATTTTGTCATTCTGCCTTTGAATTAATCCTTTAGTTTTATTTTTTTCATTTTACTGCTAATTTGTTTAGCAGCAGTTGTAGTTTTTATTATAGTCAGAGAAGTATAATTGTAAAGATAAGACTCTAGTGTTTTAAATAGACATCTGAGACACATTCTAAGGCTTTGTATAACCTATTCCATGGAAATTTAAAACATCCATATTAACATTAAAAGTACAATGAGATTTTCATAATTTTCAGAACTGGACCTTGCAAATTAGGCAATGACTTGATAAAGCGTGTGAATAAAGAAGACCTCCTTTACAGAATACAGATTTCTTAAACAAAAGAAGGCTTCTTTCTTTTTTCAGTTACTTAGGAAGTAAGCTTGTCTTCACTTTCCTTAATAATATTGGCTTTATGACTGTTAGAAAAATAATGAAATGAAAGGTTTTCTTCTGTTATATTTGGATGTGAATTTTCAAAATTATTTTTAATTTGTTATGCTGAAGATTTAAAACATATGACCATTCATTGGGTTGATACAGAAGGACTGTCACATTATCATCACATGAGAAGGCATGAAATTTATTTACTTTACATAGTCAACCTCTGCATAAAACAACTTGATACAAATATTCCTGAGACAATAGGTGGCATTATGTGGTACTGAGTATTTTCATTTTTTCTGGAGATACTAGAAAATACCATCATTGTTTGTCCATGACTAGTACTTCCAGTAAACAAAATGTTTTTTAAAAGAATGTAAGCAAATTGTAGAGCGTTTGCCAAGATATGAAATCTAGACACTTAGCTTCAGTCCAAAACATATTTTATCTGTTTTGAGAATAATTGTGTAGGTTGAAATATGCATATTTTAAAAGAAATGTAACCATCTGAACTTTACATTGTTCAAAAAAGTTGATTGTTTCAGCTGTCTGTAATACTAAATATTTCAAAATTTCTAGCTCTGGCCTTAAAAAGAAAAAAATGCCAACTATAAATGTTCTGATTTTCTTTAACTAGATTACTGTCTTCTTGCATTGTAAAATTAATTTTGGTTATAGGATTTTTGAGGTTTTCAAATTCTTGGTCCAAAGGACAAATTTTAAACTCCTTCTGTCTTAAGACTATATAAATAGTTTGATATTGCCTTTTCATTCTAACCACCCACTGAAGTATTTTTTAACTTAAAAATATGTTGTTCTTTCCCCTACTCAGTCTTGAAAAAGTATTTGTCTTATCAGCTAAATACTTTTACTCCTAGAAAACTACTTCCCTTTTATTTTTTTCTGTTATAGCTTAACATGAAGCAGTATCTTTTTTCAGACAAATACTCCAGTATTAAAAACACAGGTTTGAAGTTTAGACATGTTTCAGAAGAAACAACAAAAATTCCACTATGCTTTTAACATTCTTAGTTTATTTAGAGCTAAAAAATAGAGATGTTAATTTTGGTAACACAAACACACATTAATGTACAACTGTAGTCCTCAGCTCTTTATACGAATTCAGTTGTCACTTATCCTGTATGTGGGTCATACCTTCTCCTCTTATTAATGTTAATGCTTGTGCTTTACACTGTTCATCACTGTTTGGGGCTATATTTCAACTGCTTACTTGAGATGTGTCTAGGATTTAAGGAAACACAAACTGGTTTATTACTTTTCAAAGCCTTTTAAATAATTTCTCCTATGATTTAATTTTTTTATACATTACTAAAAGTATGGTGCTTTTATCTTTTAAATAATCAGTTAAACTTTTTACACCATAGATTTTAACTCACTTAATAGCAATTATGTGTTTAAGAGGTGTAAATAACTTGCTATCAGACATTACAAATATCCAGGTGCTCTGTATGTGCTGATGACAACAAAATTGAAACGGAAGACTGTAATAATTCTGACTGGTTTTCTCTGCAGAAGATATTGATTATTTGTGTGTGGTGAGAGATTTGGAAAATTCAATTAAAGGAGTTGTGCAAAGGTTTCATAAATTTTCCTTCTACAGCGTGTACACAGACATTGTTGCGTATTAAATCAATGCAGCACTTCACAATATATTTTCTTTGAAACATAAAAATAAATAACATTTAAACAGTTCTGCTTACTACAGAAACAAATTTTATTTTCTGTGAAGCATTTAGTCATGTGCTATCACTGACTCATACACATTTGCCAGCTGTAACAAATTTTATAGACATTTTCTCCAGAGACATATCTCACATACTATGAATTTTTAAATGAGCAAATGGTGAAGAAGGGATGTCAGCAATATAAAAATTGATCAGTTAAAAGATAAAAGCATAAGTAAAGAGATTTGTATGGTAGTCTTAATAGGTTTTATTAAATAAAAATACTATAAAAAGACAGTAATGAACAGACTGAAGACTAACTGTTCTTGAGGTGGAGAAAAATTATTCTGGCACATTTAGTAGAAATTGGTTTTATGTCACCTGACAGATGAACATTTTTTTTTCCACTTTAACTCTTAGAGTAGTTAGAAAAGCTCCTTAAAGTGTTAGATAAATTCTCTAAGTGGTTTGTGTATTTTAAACACCTCTACATAATCATAAAGCAGATATTTATAGTGTTATATAATTAATTATATAGTTAAAAGCAGGACTTTGGCAATCAGTAAATAGTAGATGATTTTTTTCCTCTACCTCAGACTTCACATAGGAAGAAAGGAGTCTTCTTCCTTCACACTCTTTATACTATATGGTTTAGTCCTCTGAAATCTCTCCTTCAGGACTCCAGGCTTCTCTATGACCTCCCTTTCTACCTGGACTACAGTTTCTTCCTTCTCTGTCTAGCAAACTCCTGCTCATTCCTTAAGGTCAGCCTTCAACATCACATTCTTTGAAACTCTCCCCAGATAACCTAGGTAAAAAAGAAATTGCTTCATCTTCTAGGCTTCTACAGCACTTGTCTGAATGTTTATAAATGTACCATGCTGTAGTGTATTGTAATTGTCTGGTTACACAGCTCTCTCTGGACTTCTCTCCTTGGCAAACAGACAGTCTTATCTCTATACCGTAGTATTGAACCTGGATGGAAGCTCCACAATACATGTTCAGTGAATGAACAAAAATGAATGGCCACTCTAAGAATTTTTTTTAAGGAATTATCTAGATATTTTCAACTAGGTATAAATGGCTATTTCCTTACATACCTCATTCATTTAATATTTATTGCATGCCTACTAGGAGCCAGGCACTGTTCTAGCATTGTGGATACACTAATTAAGGAGACAGACATAGTCCTGCTCTCAGGATTATAGAATCTAGCATAAAAGATGAATAATTATAATAAAACATAACCACACATTATAATGAGTTTCTTGGTAGTTTTCATCCTAAATTCTTAAATGTGCATTCTGAAACAGAATCAGGCAAATCTGTAGGATGTTGAAACAAGAATTTATAGCCCCAAAGCTTTTATTTATAATGTAAAATAAAACTTTATGTTTAGGCTCTTTATTTTAATTTCATTTTGATTAAGCATTTATTCTGTATCATATACTATGACAACTTACTTTACACTGTTTTCTGGAAAAAAATATTCTTTCTTTCATATAGAATTATATGATTTTGACAGCTGTGAATTCCTTAAAACCATTTTAAACTTAGGTAGTTTCACCTTTATAATTAAGGTTACCCTTGTTATATTTCACTGTTTTTTCTTTCAGTTCAAAACATTTTAATTGTATTATCAAATTTGGTATTGTCTGTAAAGAAAATAGGAACATGAGCTTTGATGCATTAATTAAAATTATATTTAATCTATTCTTATAAATAATAGGAAGATAATCTGACAAGATCTATGAGTTAGAGGCCAATTGAAAGAGAACACTATTGAGCTTGCCAGGCTAGCTTTCAAAGAGGGCATATTTTTAGTATAAAGAAGGCCCTTAATTGAGTAAAAACAGCTAACTTAACAGTGACAGGTAGGTTATAGTTTCTGTAGGGCACATCAGACTGAACAAGATACAAACAAGTCAGTGGATTTGGAAATGTGCTGAATTGATTAAGTGAATAATTGCATATTAATTCATTAATTAGTGTGCTAATTAATTGCCCACTACACAGGAGTAATCAGTGAATGTCACGTTTCATAACTGGTCAAAGGTTTTAGATTCTATTACGTATACAATATATATACAAAGACACAATCATTCACTGTAAGGTTAAGTGTTTTATAAAATTTCTGACCCATATACTATGGGTTCTGACCCATAAACTATGGAAATCCATCACACTATTGGATGGTGATCATAAATACACAGTTCATACATAAATATTCACAGTTATACATTTGGCAGATGAATATACACATTTAATATAGGACAGTCTCATTAATAAATGATTTGGGGGAATCTTAAGAATACTAAGAATAGCTTTGTGTTCATGGATTCTAGTAAAGATCATCATATGTTAGGGGTGTTTTTCTGAGTCTTTTATTTGAGTAGTACTTTCAAAAGACTTGAAAGAATTAAGGTTAACCTACAGAGAAATAATGGTTGAATGTTTTTGACTACCTTGTAAACATTTCCCTGGATTTTTTTTGAATTCTTATTTATTTCTGCTGCACTGGGTCTTCATTGCTGCGTCCAGGCTTTCTCTACTTGCAGCGAGTGGGGCCTGCTCTCTAGTTGTGCTGTGTGGGCTTCCCACTGTGGTGGCTTCTCCTTTTGGAACACGGGCTCTAGGTACACAGGCTCAGTAGTTGTGATGCATGGGCTTAGTTGCCCCACAGCATGTGGGATCTTTTTGGACCAGGGAGTGAGCCCATGTCCCCTGCATCGGCTTGTGGATTCTTAACCATTGGCCCACCAGGAAAGTCCTCCCTAGGTTCTTTTGATATTGTTTTCTCTCACCTTGGACTCTTTCTTCATGACCTCATCCATTCCTTGACTTTTGTTCTCACCTTTGTGTATATGGTTTCCAAATCTATTTTTCACCTTCCTCCTGAGCTATAAACAATCTCAGCTGCTATACATTATTCCCCAAATATACTGACTTCACCCTCCCCCCTCCCATGTTGTCCCTCATTGTACATTTTTAGGGATTACATTCATCCAGTGATAGAGCTGAAAACTACAATTCTGTCTCTCTTTTTGTCCCCACATCCAAACTGATATCAAGTTGTATCACTTCCCAGAACATTACTTCTCCTTTCCATGTACACTGCACTGGTTTATTCCTTCATTAGCTCTCATCCAGATTACTTGCATCCTCATTGTAACCTGCCTCTGTGCTCTTTGTTCTTGTTTCCCTACAGCCTGTCCTGCTACTGAACGAATTATGATTTCAAAAGTATCACTCCACCATATATGTCGTAAAATCCAAATTTATACCATTGTTTAGAATTCTCCCTGATCTGACCACAACTTACCTTTCTAATTTGTGTGTCTCAGTTACTCCACATTATTTGCCATTCATTGCTGAAAACATTCCTTAGAACATCCCTTTCTCGTTTCCTTACTTTTGTTCTTGTCTCCTCCACTTGACATACCTTTTCCCCCCATCATCAAAATTTTACTAATCTTTCAGAACCTGCTTATGAGTTTCCTTACACTAGGCTTCCTTAGATCCTTCTCTTCCATGTTCTTCTTTTATGGATTTGTCACAGCTGCCCAACTGGTATAACTAAGAGAGGATATTAAACTTCCTGACCTTGTCCTATGCCCTAGAAACCTCTGATAGTCGTGATACCCCTAACACCACTGTGTGACCAAATTCCCTGTCTACACATTAGCTTCTGCCCTATTACACTTCAGTAATTATTCATCCTGACCGATTTTGTTCAGTGAGCATAAGCACCCCATATTAATTCACTCTCAAAGCCTTTAAAAAGTGAAGCCTTTATAAAACAATGTTAGAATAAGGGAGACAGCAACCCATAGGCCATAGACAGTATGAAGACCAGCAAAGTGTTAGTTGCTCAGTCATGTCTGATTGTTTGCAACCCAATGAACTGTAGCCCTCCAGGCCCCTCTGTCCATGGTATTCTCTAGACAAGAATACTTGAGTGGGTAGCCATTCCCTTCTCCAGGGGATCTTCCTGATCTAGGGATCGAACCCAGTCTCCTGCATTTGCAGGCAGATTGTTTACCATCTGAGCCACCAGGGAAGCCTCCGAGAAAGCATGATTTTGGCTAATGTTAACTAGGAATACTACAGGGGATGCTGAGATAAATCTTCTAGAAACAATGTAAATCACTTGGTTAGCAAAAGTGTGAGGCTTAGTATAAACAAAGCCCTTTGCATACTGCCCATCTAGTATTCAAACTGAGGATGTAAGGTTTATATACATGAAATGATAATCAAATAAAGCAAGCAAGTGATAACAAGTTCAGACTCGTCTTTCCAGGATTCTGGCCTGTAGCAAGTATAAAAAAGGATTATGAATCCATTGAGGATCAAAGTATCAACTTGACTAGTGGAGGACTTAATAACCTCCAATATGGCAGGCCCTCTGGTAGAAGCTCGGAGTACTAATGTGGACTAAGGCAGAAGTGGAACCTTCTCTCTCCTATAGATGGAAGAAATGCTGCTGGATAAAAGTGCTCGGTCATGTCTGACTCTTTGTGACCCCATGGACTGTAGCCCACCAAGGTCCCTCTGTTCATGGGATTTTCCAGGCAAGAATACTGGAGTGGATTGCCATTTCCTTTTCCAGGGGATCTTCCAGACCCAAGGATCAAACCTGCTTCTCCTGCATTGCAGACAAATTCTTTACTGCTGAACCATCAGGGAAGCCCTCCCTCCCTTCCATATTGAATGCAAATCTTAAAATCTATGTGCTCTCCTGACCTGAGGAGAAAGCTGGATCTTTAAATAGATCCATGTCCATGTGCCTCTATAACTGCAGACATGCCTTATATGCTTGGTTGCAGAAAAGAATGAATGGGCTGCTCTCCTTACAACATGAAATTAAGAAGAGCAAAAGGCCACTGGGCTTGAGAGTAGACCGTGAAAGGGAAACTAAATAGTGGGGCACAAGAGTGCTGTGTAAGAATACTGACTGAATATGACTTATAAAACGTGGTCTGCTATTCTGGACGTCAGTCAGTCAAATTTGTCACTTTTCCATGGGCTACTGGAAGCAGAAGAGTTGACAGAAGTTTCTTCCTCTTCAGACTGAGAAGTGTAAAAATTCTTCCCTACTCTAAGTAACAAATGAAGGGTAAGCAGTATGGAAATACACAAAATGGGCCACCTCAGGATGGAGTGATTAGGTCATTATTTAAGGGTTCATGATTTTAAAATCAGTTCTAGTTATTCCACTCTGCATAATCTCTAACAGAGGGCCCTCCAGGCCCTCGTAATGGAAGCTTTGTGTTTTAGTAGGAAGCTGGAATTTGAAAAATGGGTAATTTTGATGGGCTGTGTAAACATTCTAGGCAGAGAGAACACTGAACAGAAAAGGCAGAGAAGCAGAGCGACTGAACAGTAGATTCCAGACACATCATTGACAGTTATGATCACCAGGCTAATAAGTTCAGACTTTATTCTTTAGGCAGAAATGAACCCATGAAGATTATTAAAGAAGTAACAATCTAAAATATGTTTTAGAAAGAATAAAATATAATTGCTATGTGAAAGATGAATTCTGTCAAAATACTGCTCATGAACTGCATCACGGTATCTAAATTTCTTTCCATTTGTGTTCTGAGATCTTCATCTCTATAACAGTATGGCCGTGTAGAGATAACAGACATACTGCTGCTCCCTGCTTCTGTGCTATGATATGTATCACATTGATCAAAGTGTTGATTTTTGCTGGACCCTGAATTTGGCCTCAGAATCTTTCTCGACACAGCTGTCTTGGCAACCATGATCAACTGATGATGATTCTTTGCAGGGCCTGACATTGTAACAGAGAATGGGATTTGGATTAGATGTCCAGCACTAGTTCTACCACCTACGTAGCTGTGTGGCCTTAAACAAGGCACTCGGTTTCCCAAAACCTTAATTGTAAAATGGGACTGGTGATATTTACCTTGTGGATTACATACAAGAATTAGCTTGAGGAATTCCCTGGAAGTCCAGTGGTTAGGACTCAGTGCTTTCACTGCCAGGGCCTAGGTTCAGTCCCTTGTCAGGGAACTAAGATCCTGCAAGCCATGCAGTGTGGCCAAAAATTTAAAAATTAAATAAAATAATTAGCTTAATTACTACCTTTCCTATTCGCTGTTGTTAGTCACTAAGTTGTGTCTGACTTTTTTGCGACCCCATGGACTTTCCACCAGACTCCTCTGTCCATGGGATTTTCCAGACAAGAATATTGGAGTGGGTTGCTATTTCCTTCTCCAGATCTTCCCAGCGTAGGGGTTGAACCTGCAACTTCTACATTGCAGGTGGATTCTTTACTACTGAGCCACTGGGGTGGCCCACCTTTCCCATAGTAATTATTTAATAAATGGCAGTCTTCCTTTCTTCTAGAGTATTAGCTTTAGTTCTGGTAACTGTATCAAAAACCTATAATAATATTAGGGGAGCACTGGAATGCTTAAAATCTTCTGTAGGTATTCTGACCAGACTCAAATGAGTTGGCAAACTATCTTCTTGTAGGACAGGAAGAATATATGTGGACCATCATGCTGCCACTGCTGCTAAGTCACTTCAGTTGTGTCCGACTCTGTGCGACCCCATAAACGGAAGCCCACCAGGCTCCCTGTCCCTGGGATTCTCCAGGCAAGAACACTGGAGTGGGTTAGGGGCTCACCATATATGACTTATTCATAGCTGCCAGTATAAACAAGGAAGGGATATTTCAGGAAGTAAGGGGTCCACATGCCCTGTAGGGATACATGCCATCTGTTGCCATTGGGTGTTTTGTTCAAAGGCTTCATCTCACAAGGATCCTAAAACCAGACAGACAAGAACTTCTATCACCACTAGGAGTCCCCAGAGGGACATACCCTGAATAGGAATGCCAGTAAAGATGGTCTCTTTTTTGGGGGGGCAGCTGTTGGAGGAAACACCTGCTGAAAGGCCCTGAAGGCTTACAGACAAAGGCATGTAAGACTTGGTGTTTTCATTAGGTCATGTTGGAGTTCTAGAACTCTCTCAGAAGTATCTCAAATCCATCTTCATAAAATGAAGTGTGCCATGTCAGAGTAGTCATAGTGACAATTATTTGTGAAGGTGAATCTTGCTTTGAAGATTCAAAAATAAGCAAATAAGATATTACCAATACCTAACTAAATTAGGTACCAAATTACATAGTAAATGGGTGTTTAAGTCATTTCTCAAGTCATGTATGAGATGCATGTTAATTTGGAAACTAATTCTTGATGATTTAATAATCACCTTTTATATCCCACAGGCGTTTAGAAGAAACACACTCACTATGAACACCAACTTCTGTATCTGCCTGATCATATTTAAAGGAACAGAAGAAATGTTTGTAATTAATCTGTGCAGTGAATACCAGATCATAGCATAGGCAGGTGCGTGTCTAGATAAAATTTCTTGAAGCTAATTTAAACTTTCTACACACACCAGTAGATAATCTCAACATAAATAATACATTTCTTCTTGACCCTTTAAAGTAAGCCAACATATAGAAGATCCTGACTTCCATTATGTATCTGGTACACTTCTGTATACTTTTATCATCTGTGGATAGACTTATAGTTTGTATGAAAATGGCACCTTTGGTAGAGCTCTATATCTTAAAACTCAGATTAAACCCAATAGTGAGTGGAAGTAGGTCCTGATTTTCCAACTTAAAGCTCTAGATTTGTACTAATTAGATCCTTTTAAAAGCTTTTAAAATTGTAAGTTTACTTTAGCTTCTACTTCATAGATGTTTTTATTCTAGTTATGCCTATGCTTGTACAGAAAAAATATTTTCAAAGTTTTAAAATTCTTACATCTTTTATAAAATGCTGGAATGCATTTTTCAGTGCAGATATTTCAATGTGAGGTTGTTTTTAAACTGAATTACACAGAATCTCCTGAATATAAAGAAAAGACCTTATCTCATGGGACAACATGTGATTCCCTCCACATTTCGAAGCATCAAATTTTTAATTTTCTCCAGTGTTGTTTTGTATTATCTATTTGTCCTGTCACAAAATAAAGGGGAAGAGTGAATCACAGTGTTATAACTTGATGGCACTTTTTTTTCCCCATACTTATGCACCTTTCTTTGACCATTTCCATAGGGGGAAAATGCTGTTCCTTTGGTATTCACCCTAAGCCTTGGCAAAATCTGTATATTACCATGTCATTTAATTCACTGTATCATGAAAATAAAAATACTATGTGAAAAATGTGAAACAAAATTTAACAAATTGAAGTTGAAACTAACTTTCCATTTAGAGAATTTCAGATTTGCCTCTTAAAATGAAAATGAATTATTTTTTAAAACTATTAATTGAAATAACTAAATAGTAACTCAATTTATAAAACTAATTGCCTTCACTAGTGATTTTATTGGGACAATCTAAATAAGGTTTTTAAGATAATCTGCTAAATATTAAGAATACTTTGTGATATAGTCCTTAAAATGAGAGTACCTTAAAATATACCAAAAAGGTTAATTTGTTTGTGTGTTCCAGCATTGAAAACTAACCTCAGAATGTAAAGCAAAACATATAAAGACACCTACATTAGTCAGGAAATGAAGGGTTAAGAAGTAAGATTGGTTTCATATGTAATTCAAGTTATGTAGCTATGTGCTTAATGCTATTAAATCAGTTACTGTATGTTTGACCTCTTGATATACCAAGCTTTTGCCTTTCAGAACAGCTGGGTCGGCTAAGAATCATTTCCCAGTTCTTTTCATTGTAGATCAGATGACTCTCGCTTTATCACCCTTGGAGGCCACATGAAGGACAAAGCAGAAAGATCCACACACAAAACTAATGTTTATATGGAGGCAGTGTGGGGGGAGGAAGGCAAAAGGCGGGGGATACACTTGGCCCTGATCTTCCAATGAACATAACAGAAGGACCAATTGAGACTTGAAACTGTTATGTTACTCCAACCATTATTTAGTTACATCCTATCCATCTCTTACTCTCTTTGTATTGAACAGAGAGGCTCCTTTGGCTGCCTTGACTTTTGTAAATGTTTCACTCACTTAGTTGTGGTTTATCATTTGGACAGAATGCTACATTGGGGATTTTTCTCCCCTCCCTAAGGCTTCAAGGCAAAATGACTTCTGTTGCCTCATATTTGATACATGAACATACACTGTACTGTCTTCATTTTAAGAATCAAACCTAAGTTTATGGCAACAGAGAAAACTCCATTTTTCAGAAACAGCTTTTGCCTATAAAAGAACTTGAAAATAACTTTCCTAAGATCATTTTTTGACAGGGATATTAGTGAATAAAGGGAGGCATCTTTAATAATTTTTATATAAGTAAATGTCTTTATAAAAAAAATATCCCTATTGTTTTTTTGGTACTTAATTGCTCAAAGTGGACTCTTCTTAAATTGGTTTCTAATAGATATGAGATACTTAAAATTGCTACAAATCTCCAGTAAACCTACAGTGTAACTCCATATAACTAAATAGTCTAGAAATGTATTTTTATTTAGAATTTACCTGTAAGATACCTTGAATATAAGTGTATTCTATTTTACTGTTTATATATACTTTCATTTTCAAATAATATTTGTTTCAACTATTTAGAAGTTAGAACTTTCTCATCATTGAGTTAAATCAACATCCTGTATTAAATGCAAGTATTCTATTACAAAAAATAAGACTACACCAGCCAGCCAAGATGCTGACATTTGGGCATGGTGATTATATATGGTGACCATGGACAGCGATGTTCCTGCTGATTCGGCAGCGATTCAAGGCTGCTTTTTCTGTGCTGATCTACCCTTTGAGTCTTTATGCACATTTGCTTTGAGAAAGAAATACTTCTTGATTTTTTGCTTTGTCTAAACCTACTTCCTTTACCGGACTTAAAAACCTATACCTTGTTGCATCAGCTGTCCATGTCTAGAACCAAATTGTCTTATGTGTGTATATGTGTTTGACTTGCATTGTTTTAAAATATACCACTTAGTTAATATGCTTTAATGGCTATCTTACTAAAGAAATATATTCATTAAAAACATAAGTTGGTAGGGAAGTGATTATTTTTTATTAGAGACTAAAGAAAACGTATCTTTACATGAGAAACTATGTGGTTATAAATTATTTTTACCAATTGAATACTATAGTAAAGATGTGCTTTTTCTAATATAGAGTCATACAGTATTAATAGGACTAAGTTAATACGAAGTATGATATGGATCAATGCTTATGGCATTGGTAACCTTGAACCATGTCATAACAAAGAAGAACAGGATGAACCCCTCCCTGGATAAGGCCATTTAAACAGAATGAACCTGAAAGTTTAGAGCCAATGATCATGAAAGACTTCATTCAAACCACTTAAATTCAGGAAAATTCTTTGTTTAATGGCATTCAAATAAATCAGAGTTCTTAGAAATAAATAAAAACACAGTTTAGTCTTTCTGCCTTTCTAAAAAAATTCAAGTTTACACATGGTAATAAGGCGTGTTCAAGCTTTAAACAGTTTAAATTGCCTTCTCACAGTAATTTAAAAGATTATCACAAATTTAATCCCTGAGATATAATTTCTAAAACATTCTAAAATATAAGAAAAACTAAATCTGAATACCAAAATTAGTGATTTCCTTCAAAAATAAGGGACTAAATTCTCCAATTAAGCTCACTGTATCTGCAGATTTTTTTCAAGACAACAAATTATAGAGTACATTTCTTAAGTAAACACTGATTAAGGACACGTTTCTCTTATTTTCCCACGTGAATAACTGAACATAAAAAAACTATAATATGTCTTCGTCACTCAGTAGTTAGAAAATAAAAGCCTTCATTGCTTTGGTGCCATATAGATTTATTTTGGGTCGACAACAATAACTTTGCACCATTTCCTTTCCTATTTCCAGGATTCTCAAAATGCTTCTTTTATTCATACATAGCAGAAAGTCTACAAAGCCTTGCGGCACTGACATTTTCACATTTCTTTGGGGACACAGCTAGCTGATTTTCTTCTGGCTTCTTCCAGTTTTGGAATCCCACATGATTATAATAGTAAAGTATACCAAGAAGAATAGGAAATGTAAGCAGGATACAAAACACACCAATACAGCAAATAAGTCCGGTAGTTTCTGAGGAGGATCCAGTGTGACAGTCATCGTCGTCAGAAGGATCATAGTGATCACTGACATAAGAAACTATAAGAAGGGGGGAAAAAAGTGTTACTACACAGTATAAAAGGTAACAGTTGAATGTACTGGTAACACTGGTTTAGTAAATGAGCAGAACTGAAGGGGACAGCTGGGGGTTCAATCTCCTCTACTAATGGATCTCAACCTAGTTTGTATGTAAGAGTCATTTGGGGTTTAAAAAAAAAAATCTCAACTCTCAGACCACATCCCAGGCCAATTAAATCAGAATCTCTGGGGAAGGCTCTACAAGTGATCCCCATGTGTAGCCAAAGCCTGAGAACCCCTTTAGATTTCATGTCACCCAAGCACTAAAAAAAAAAGGTACCTGGAATAGATAATATTGCTAGTCAGGGTTAAATTCACGGTATGCTCCAAGGGTCTATGGGATATACAATTCTAAGTTAATCCAAGAATTCATCTATGAAGTTTTCCACAGCAAATGAAATATTACATTTCATATTCACTGAATACTTTCAATGAGCTAGTTCTATAGTAGAGCATCGTGGGACACATGAAAGAAAATGTCCTCTGGCCTCAAAGAGCTTCCAATTTAGGGGACTACATGAACTAGTTAAATAAAATCACAAAGTCACATCTTATTAAATGCCAAAATGAGTAGTAGACATAACTGCATTTATTGTAATTGTGCACCAGTTTCCTTGTTCAGACCATACCACAGAACTTTCTGCAGTGTTCTAAATGTGTACTCCCAAAAAGTAGCTGCTAACCGTATATGGCTACTGAGCATTTGAAACGTACCTGCTGTGAATGAGGAGCTGAATTTTTAATTTAACCACATGTGTCTAGTGTCTACTGTATTGAACAATATAGCTATTGACTGAGACAAGGACACAGAAGTTGCTTAAGTAAATGTAGAAAACAAGAAGTGAGAAACAGAAGTCAGTGACTTTCATGATGAAAGTGGGACATAATGGAACCCTGAAAGATTCTTTAATGGCTGGATTATGACAGAACTGATGGGACCTGAAAAAAACTGTAATGCAGTGATCAATTCTAGACAGAAGCCCAAAAGACTAAAAGAGTAACCTATCACTTGCTGTGTCTACTCTCCCATTCATTAGTGAACCCACACCAATTAGGCTTTCACTCCATTCTCCAATGACACTGCCTTGGTAAAGATCTATAATGACCTCCACTAAACTAAACCCAGTAGTCAGTTCTTATTACCTTAATGGATCTCTCAGCAGCATTCAAAATAACACATAACTGGTATCTTGAAACCCTTCCTTCACTTGACTTCCATGACATCATTCTCTCCTGGTTTCCTCCCACATCACTAGTTAATCTTTCTCAGAACTTTGCTGGTTCCTTCTCAATCTATAATCACACCTTTGGTGAGCTCACTCATTCAGGGACATGACTTTAATTACTATCTATATACTGAAGACTCAAATTACTGTGTCCAACTTGGACCTCTCTTCCCCTAAACTCTAGGCTCATATATTCAAGTTTTCCTTAAAATCTCTACTTGGGTATCTAAGAAGTACCTAAAACTATACATAAACTATCCTCAGTAAGATTAACATTTGACTTCTCATTAGGAAATATGGAGGCCACAAGACAATGGGATGGATGATGTTCGGAGAGCAAAAATACCCTTCAAAAATGAAGGCGAAATAAACAAAGTCAATAGATTTGAAAATACTGACATAATACAAGGTCTGTTCTTCAAATACATTAGAATTGGAATAGAAAAATGGGAAGTAGTCAAGGAAATCCCCAAATATTTGTAAACTGAACAACAGATGCCTAAATAAATCATGAACCAAAGAAAAAAATTGATTACAAAAAATGGACTATATTTTTAACTAAATTAAAAAACATTTCAAAGTTTACGGAATATTGCTTTAAAATGGGGGTTTTATATGGGTTTGAATAACTATATAAAAATGGAAGAAGGGTCTCAAATCAACAACCTCTAACTTGAACTTTAAGAAACTAAAGAGCAAACCCAAACATGGAAAAGGGTATAATAAAATTAGAACCAAAATCAATGACATAGAAAACAAACAATAGATAAGATCAATAACCAAAAGTAGGCTGTGTAAAAATATTTATAAATGAAACCACCAAACATTAGCTAGACTGACCATGGGCAAAAGAGAAGGTACAAATTCCCCAAGTTGGGAATGAAAAAGTAATATCACTCCTTACCGTATATAAAAATAAAAAAGGATGGTATGGGAATATAATAAATAAATAAACAACCGTTTGCCAACAAATTAGATAACAGATGAAATGGACAAATTCTTAGACACACTACTGAAATTATGTCAAGAAATACAGAAAGTCTCAATAGACCTATTAACAAGAGATTGAATTAATCATATTTTTTAATTGAAGTATAGTTGATGTACAATATTATGTTAGTTTCAGGTGTACAGCAAAGTGATTCCGTTATATATATTTTTTCAGATTCTTTTCCATTATAGGTTATTAAAAGATACTGAAAGTTGTTCCCTGTGCTATACAGTGAAAAACCCTTGTTGCTTACCTATTTTATGTAGTTTGTTAATCCCATACTCCTATTTTATCCCTCCCTCCTGAATCAGTCATCTTTAAGATCCCATGAAGAAAAGATCCAAGAACGGATGGCTTCACTGGTGAATTAAACCCAATGTTTCTAGAAGAATTAATACCAGTCTTTCACAGCTCTTCCAGAAAGTAGAAAAAGAACCCTTCCTAACTCATTCCATGAGGCAACGTTAAGCTTGATTCCAAAATGATACAGATACCACAAAAAAGAAAACTACAGACCAATATCCCTTATGAATACAAAATGCAAAAGTCTTCTACAAAATACTGACAAACCCAAGAAAGTGACATATAAGAGATTATAGACCATGATCAAGTAGAATTTATCCCAAGACTGCAAGGATAGTTCAGTATATAAAAATCAGTCAATGTAATATACCATATTGATAAAGGAGAAAAAAACACATGATAATATCATTAGACACAGGAAAAGCACTGGACAAAATCCAATACCTTTTAATGATTAAAAAAAAATTCAAACTAGGAATAGAAGAGAACTTTCTAACCAAATAAAGGCCATATATAAAAACCCCACAACTACCATCATAGTTAACGTTAAAGGACTGGATGACTTCCCCCTAAAATCTGGAAGAAAACAAGATGTCCACACTTGTCACATGTGTTCAGCAAACTGTACTGGAGCTGACCAGCCAGGTAATTAGGCAAGGAAAAGAAAGAAAAGGCATCTAGATTTAAAGAGAAGACATAAAACTATCATAATTTACAGATGACATGATCTTGTATATAGAAAATCATAAGGAATTCACTAAAAACTTAACACTAGTTCAATATTTTAAAAATCAGTTGTATTTTTATGCAGTACCAATGAACATTATGAAAACAAAATTAAGAAAACAATACCACTTACAAAAGCATCATAAAGAATAAAATACAAATGAATTTAACAACAAAAAAGTGCAAAACCTGCACACTGAAAACTTCAGGCACTATTGAAGGATGTTAAAGAATAAACGGAAATACATCCTATGTTCACAGGTTTGGAAGACTAAATCGTGCTAAGATGGTAATGCTCCACAAATTTAAATACGCACTTAAAGCAATCCCTATAAAAATCTCAGCTGGGGTTTTAGAGAAATTAATGAGCTGATCCTAAAAAGAATACGGAAATACAACAGATTTAGACCAGCTAAAATGATCCTGAAAATGAACAAAACTGGAGGACTCACATTTTCAGTTTTGAAAACTAACTACAAAACCACAGTAATCAAAACAGTGTGGAAACAGCATAAAGATAATACAGATCAGTGAAACAGAATTGAGAGTCCAGAAATAAACCATTACGTTTAAGATCTGTTGATTTTCTACAAGGGTGCCAATACAATTAGTGCTGGAACAACTGAATAAAGTTGGACTTCAACCTCACACCATACACAAAAATTAATTCAAAATGAATCAATGTCCTAAAGATAACTAAAATTATAAAACACTTCAAGAAAACATCAATCTTCATGACCTTTGGTTATACACAGTTTCTGAAGTATGACATCAAAAGCACAAACAACAAAAGAAACTGCTATTGGGCTTAATAAAAATGAAAACTCTTATGCTACAAACAATACCATCAAGAAAGTCAAAAAGCAACCCACAGAATGGGAGAAGATATTTGCAATTTAGTAAGAGACCTGCATTAAGAATGTATAGAGAACTCAAAAATACAGAAACAACCGAATTAAAACTGGGCAATGTATGGGAATTCCCTGGTGGAATTCCATGCTTTCACTGCCAACAGCCTGGGTTCAATCCCTTGTCAGGAAGCGAAGATCCCACAAGCCACTCAATGCAGCCAAAAAAAAAAGGGGGGGAAAGGATTTGAATAGGCATTTCTCCAAAGAAATTATTTTTTAAAATACTCAACATTATTAGTCACTAGGGAAATGGAAAAAGTACAATGAGATACCACTTCACATCCATTTGGTGTGGCTATAATAAAAGATAATAACCAGTGCTGTCAAGGATGTGGAGAAACTGGAACACTCATAAACTGCTGGTGGGAATGCAGAATCATGCAGCCCTCTGAAAGATAGCTGGGCAGTTTCTCAAAATGTTAACACAGAATTACCACTCCTAGGTATATACTTGAAGGAAATGGAAACACATGTGTACCAGTAAACTTAGACACAAATCTTCACAGCAGCATTATTCATAATAGCCAAAAAGTGGAAGCAACCTAATGAGCCTCTACTGAAGACTAGATAGATAAAATGTGGTATATCCATATAATGAAATTGGCAGTAAAAAGGAAGGAAGTATTGATACACGCTGCTGCTGCTGCTAAGTCGCTTCAGTTGTGTCCGACTCTGTGTGACCCCATAGACGGCTACAACACAGGTAAAAATCAAAAACACACTAAGTGAAAGAAACCAGTCACCGAAGACCACATTTTGTATGATTCCATGTTACAGAATGTATGTCCCCACAAAATTCATATGTTGAAGCCCTAAGCCCCAATGTGACTGCATTTGGAGATGAGCCGAAATTAAGATTAAATAAATCATATGGGTAGGGCCTTAATCTTATAGGCCTGATGGCATTATAAGAAGAGGAAAAGACACCAAAGAATTCTCTGTCTACACAGATACACACACCAAGAGGCCACATGCGGAGACAGCAAGGTCACCTACAAACCGGGAAAAGAGAAACCAAAAGAAACCACTGCTGATGTCACACTAATTTTGGCCTTCCAGCCTTGTGAAAAAATAAGTTTCTGTTGTTTAAGCTACCTTGTGTGGTGTTCTATTATAGGAGCCCTAAGGGACTAATACATTCCATTTATATGAAATGTCCAGATAGGCAAATCTATAGAGACTGAAAGTAGATCAGTGGATGTCCAAGGCTGGGTCTGGGGTGAGGGTGGAATGGAGAATGACTGCTACAGGGCACAGGGTTTCTTTTTGGGGTGATGGAAATCTAAAATTAGGTAGTGTGATGATTGTAAAACTCTGTGTGTACATATTTAAAACACAAGTTGCATGATTTAAGTGGGTAGATTTTATGAGTGAATTTATGGGAATTATATCTCAAAAATGCTAGAAAGAAAAACAACTTACCAAGTGTTGTATAATTCTGGGAAGAAATGTAAAACATGTAAAATATTTCCTAACAGAAGTGGAAAAACATTTCAGTTGCAATTCTTCTTCAGAAGTCTTTTCAAATATTGAAAAGGAAGTTGCACAAGCTATAAAAAATGCCATCACTGTCACAACTGAAGGCATTAGGAGTTCATCTTTTAATAGAAGAGGTAGCATACTATATAGGAAAAACAAAAGAGAATTGTCAATTCAAACCACAATCACTGTGTAAAAAAGTTTTAAATGAGTTTATAAGTACTATACTGAACATGTTATATTGGAAATTGATTTGACTCACCTAAATGTTGACACAAGTAAAAACCAAGTAGACATAAAAGGAATTTCGCTTAAAACTAAGCAGACTGGTCTAAAATAACAGAGAAAAATATTTTAGAGAATATAATTTCAATGCTTATATGTAAAAATGTGAACACATTTTATCTGATTTTTGACATAGCTAAAAAAACACAAAAATCACAAAACACAGCCAGCAAGGTCTCCATAGGGACTACTGATTTCATTTTTTAAAATAACTATCAATCCAAACTAAGTGAATCTAGACAAAGAGACGGTATCAGCTTGTCATAATAATTGGAAAACTGCTTCTTCCAGTATCATTAATGAAACTTTTTTTTCTCTGTCATACAAACAGTAGCTTAAAGAAAGGATAAACAACTGAACATTCAGAGAAACAAGCTTTTCCATATATTCCATCCAAGTTGGTAAATATGAATACCCTACTTGGTATGAAAGTTTTCAAACTTTTTTATGCTCTTCCGTGTGACCTAATACTCAGCTAAGTTAAAAGCTAAGACAGGATCATCATTGGCCACTGAATAGAGGCCAACAGAAGCAAAGAAAAATGATAAAGGGTTGATGATGGTAGAATAAAAGGAAAAAATGAGTAGGACAAGGCTACATGGAAAGAGAAACAGTATAGGAAGAGGAAGATAACACCAACAGATGGACCAACTGGCTTTATTAAAGAGCTGATTAGGGTCACGGGTCCAACATCTGTGACCTCCTGAGCACCAATCACCCCCAGTCGTTATTACCTTCTGGATTCAACTGTGGCTGTGTTCATGAAGAAGGGGGCTAGTCAGAAGACCTAAGTCCGAGCCTCATTCCTGACACTTACTTATGACCTTGAACAAATGATTAGTTTAACCTTTTCTTATGTATATATGGAAATAATAACTTGGATTGCTGAGTAGTTGAAAGAACCCTTCCAAGTATTATCTAGTGTTTATTTTTCAGTAAAAAAAAATAACTTTACTAGTGATAGTAGTTGTTGAATTACATTTTGTTGTTGTTGTTATTTTTATTAGGGGTCTCCTTATTTTAAAAGATTTTTGTATTCTCATTTCTTAAAAAGGATGACTTCTCATGGCAACTAGCGTATGAGATGTGAAGCCTGGGATTATAACTGACTGAAAACTACTGCACTAAAAGAAAATACTACAGGACTTTGATTGCTTGATGCTTTTAAAATCAGTATGTATTTCTGTTAATTACAAGCATTTAGAAAATGACTCAGTAAACATTATTTTCTCTTTCTGGGTCAGAATCCTTTGCTATTTAATCACTTGATATTCATTTATTGAAAATGTATTATGTAAAGTGTTAGTCACTCAGTCGTGTCTAACTCTTTGTGACCGCGTGGACTGTGGCCTGCCAGGCTCCTCTGTCCATAGAATTCTCCAAGCAAGAATACTGGAGTGGGTAGTCATTCCCTTCTACAGGGGATTTTCCCAACCCAGGATTGAACCCAGGTCTCCTGCATTGCAGGCAGATTCTTTACCATCTAAGCCACGGAGAGAAGGGGACAACAGAGAATGAGACGGTTGGATGGCACAACCAAATCAATGGACATGAGTCTAAGCAAACTCCAGGAGATAGTGAAGGACAGGGAAGCCTGGCGTGCTGCAGTCCATAGAGTCACAAAGAGCTGGACACAACTTAGCAACTGAACAACAACGCTTATGTCAAAGTGTTGCTCTGAAAGGGATGCAGTGAGAAGACAGAACTCAGCGCTTGGCTTCAAGGCACTTAATATTTGTAACTAAGCAGCAAAATCCTCAACATCCTCAACCTCTTCTTTCACTACCTTGTTCAAAACAAATTCTGGTTCTCTCCCCCCGAGGAAGAAAATGCTGCCCCTCTGCCTTCTCAGTTGTGCCTGTTTTATTGTTCCTGTTTCCCCAACCTTCAAACGGTTTGGCCCAGAGGAGAGAAAGAACCTCCTTGATCTTCATCATGACTTCCCTTCTCCCTTCTCCCTGCCCTAACAAGCTCCAGCTTTCAATCTCTTGTCGTCAGGCTTTATTCCCTATTATTCCTCATCTTTGTTATCATCCACCAGCCTCAAGAATCACTTCCCTCATTACTCAATAATTTCAACTCTTTACACACTATCTACAAAAAAAAATACATGATTTTCAAGTATCCAGCAGTCACTTAATATTTCCCTAGTCTGTTCCTACTCTGTGTCTCTTTAGAAAAATAGTTCACACTTTCTCCTCTCTCCTCATATTCCCAACATTTCCAACCTACTCTGACCTAATGACTTTGCCTTCCATTTCAATAAGAAATTTGAAGCAATGAAAAGAGAACTTTCACAGACATCACCATCACATTTGCTCTCTTCCTTAGCATCTGTACTGATAATAGCATGCTCTTTTATTAAGATGAACCACGCATGCACCTGTCCATAGCCAATCCTTCCATTTACGCTCTAGATACCACTCCAGCTCCCTCTTTGAAGGACACTGCTCCTGCAACTCTTATCTCTCCTGTATCACTGCTGCTGCTGCTGCTACATCGCCTCGGTCATGTCTGACTCTGTGCGACCCCATAGAGGGCAGCCCACTAGGCTCCTCTGTCCCTGGGATTCTCCAGGCAAGAACACTGGAGTGGGTTGCCATTTCCTTCTCCAATGCATGAAGGTGAAAAGTGAAAGTGAAGTCGCTCAGTCATGCCCGACTCTTTCCCTTTCTACTGACCATCTTCTGGCATTATCTCTTCTATCTTAAATAACAAACCTCTTTGTCCCCAACTTCTCTGCCAGTTTTTGCAGACTTTGCTCCCCTTTTCAGCAAAACTCATTTAAAGAACTGCCAACCTGTCCCATACCATATACAAAAATTAACTCAAAATGGATCAAAGACCTAAATGTAATTCTTGGAAGAAATATGAGGATAAATTACCTTGGATTTGGCAATGGTCTGTAAGATATATCATCAAAAGCAAACACAATGAAGGAAAAGATAAATTGGATCTCATCAAAATTAAAAATGTTCATGAAAGAACATTATCAAGAAGGGGAAAATTCAAAGAATGGAAAAAAGTATCTGCTTATCATATATGTGTTAAAAGTTTAATATCCAGAATATACAGAGAACTTCCAAAACTCAACAAGAAAAAGATAAACAACCACTTTAAAGCTGGGCAAAGGATTTAAATAACAGGCATTTCTCTGAAGAAGATATACATATTGCCTGACAAGGACATAAAAAAGATGCTCAACATCACTAGTCATTAAGAAATGCAAATCAGAAGCACAGTGATATACCATTCCATACCTACTAGGATGGCAAAAATAAAAACAGACAATAACAAATGCTGACAAGGTTGCAGAGAAATCAGAACCCTCATACATTACTGCTGCTGCTGCTGCTGCTAAGTCGCTTCAGTCGTGTCCAACTCTGTGCGACCCCATAGACAGCAGCCAACCAGGCTCCCCCGTCCCTGGGATTCTCCAGGCAAGAACACTGGAGTGGGGTGCCATTTCCTTCTCCAATGCATGAAAGTAAAAAGTGAAAGTGAAGTCGCTCAGTCATGTCCGACTCTTAGCGACCCCATGGACTGCAGCCTACCAGGCTCCTCCATCCATGGGATTTTCCAGGCAAGAGTACTGGAGTGGGGTGCCATTGCCTTCATTGCCTTCATATGCCATTGCCATACATTACTGGTGTGATGTAAAATGGTATAACTTCTGTGGAAATTAATCTGGTGATTCCTCAGTAAGTTTACAGAATTACTATGAGACCCAGAAATTCCACTCCTAGGTATAAACCCAAGAGAACTGAAAATACATGTGTATAAGCGGCACTATTCCCGATAGCCAAAAGGTGAGAACAACTCAAAATGTCCATCAACTGATGCACGGACAAACAAAATGCAGTATATTCATCCATGCAGTATTATTCAGGCACAAAAATGGATGGAGGCCTAACACATGGTACCACAGGGATGAACTCTGAAAATACTATGCTAAGTGAAAGAGGTTGTCTGACAAAATGCCATGTATTTTATGACTGCATTTATATGAAATACCCAAAATAGGCAAATTCACAGAGAAAGCAGATCAGTGGTTACAAGCATTAAAGGAAGGGGAGAATGGGGAATGACTGCTTAATGTGTACAAGATTTCCTTTTTGGAGAGATGAAAATATTCTGTGAGTAGACAGTAGTGATGGTTACACAACACTGTGAATGTACTAATGGTGTATTTTACCATATGTATGTAACTGTCCTGGTGGCTCAGAGGGTAAAGAATCTGCCTGCAACGCAAGAGACAGGGATTCAATCCCTGGGTCAGGAAGATGCCCTGGAGAAGGGAATGGCAACCCACTGCAGTATTCTTGCCTGGAGAATTCCATGGACAGAGGAACCTGGTGGCCTACAATCCATGGGATCACAAAGAGTTGGGCATGACTGAGTGACTAACACTTTGACTTTCTTTTCACTTTCATATATCTTTAAAAAAAGATCTACACTTGTCTTCAATTCTTCTCTTCTTGTTATGTCTTAAACCCACTCTAATCAGGCTTTTCCCCGCATCACTCTATCAACACTAGCTGTTTCAAAGTCACCAGTGACTTCCACTTCAGTACAACAGTCTATTCCTAACCCTCGTTTTATTTGACCTATTCACAGCATCTGATGCAACTGATCACCTCATTCTATTGTTCCCTGAATATATCAGGCATACTTCCATCTTAGGGCTTCGGCACTGGCTGTCTAGGATGTTACTCACCCAGATAACCATTGGGCTAACCCTCATCTCATCCAGTCCACTCAAATATCTCAACAAGGTCTACCTCAACATCCTCATAAAACTGCAACCTGCACTTGCTCCTTTACCCCACCTCCAATAACTCTCAACTTCTCTTAATCTCTTTTATGTATCCTTTATGGCCTTTATTACCTTCTAACACTTTAATTTCTTATTTTTATTTAATTATTAGTGTCTGTCCTTGAGAATCAAACCTAAGAAAGTAGCAATTCTGTTATGTTTTGTTCACAGATATATCCCAAGTGCACAGAACAGTACCTGGTAAATAGTAGGACCTCAATAAATATTTATTGAATGAAATATTCATTTAATGATAGATTAGCTGGAACCAGATCGAGAAGAACTTTTAATGTTAACTTTAAAATATTTGATCAAAATTAAAGTCACTTACTGTTACAAATAATCAAAATACAGTTGTAGAGTCTGAACTCCCAGAAATTCAGGGACCACGAGCTAACCTCAATGGTCAGATTACAGGTCATCGATCAAAGACATTTCTACAGAGTAGAAATGCTGGGGGAAATTATACATGTTTGAAAGCAGCACCTCTCCATAATTTCATCCCCTGGCACTTGGGATCTGTGTAGGGTCAGCCGAGGCTTACACAACAGGGCTCAGATCTAACTCAAGTTTAGACTTTGGGGGGTGAAATTATTCTGCCCTCTCAGTCTACAATTGTACAAGACTATTTTGTTCAGAGGAAAGAGGCCTGCCCCATAGGCCAGCTTACTCTAAAGCTCTGCACTGAGGTTTTAGTCCAAAGCCCCACCTAATAAAAGCAATACTTCCTTCCAGTAGTCATTGGTCATTTCATACATGTATCTTTCACAGGAGCCTAGCAAACAGGGTGCGGTGGGACTGAGCTAGGACAGGATTCAAGTATTCCACGGTGTTCTGGGTATTATTTTAGTAGTGGGATAATACACCCGCAACTTCCACCCAATTTCTATGAAATCCAAAAAAAAATTAATGCTCCTAGATTTACAGACTACCAGTAGAGTCTAAACAAAAGTCTTGACAGAAGAACTAGAAAGGAGGCAACATATAAAAAAACCCCTAAAGAGCTTAACAGAGAGAACCAGGCTATTGAATAGTAATGGAAATGAATGAAATGAAAAAGGCAAAGAGGACAAACAGGCTTCAGCCAGAGTACAGCCATCTTTAGAAGACCATTTTTATTAGCAAGTTCAAAATGAAAAAACAGGAAGAAATACTAAGTATGTCAGAAATGATTCTATAAAATTTTACCAGTTTAAAGAAGTAAAATTGTAACAGGTCATCATTCTAAAAAAATGTGATTTTATGAAATAATTTTATGCAACTGTGTTACATTTATATAGTTTTGATTTGTACTTAGATGATTATATGTAAGTATTAGATTCATGTATATATCATAAGCACATAATAATAAATAAAACACATACTTGAAACCATTTTACTTACAGTGATACCAAAAGAATGGACTTTTCATGCACTTGGAAAGAAAATAAAAAGAATGATAGTGCACAGCTAACCTTTAAGGAAAAAGGACAGAAAATCAGATATAAAAACTTACAATAGCAACTTAGTATAAGTCAGATTAAAATCATTTCAAGTAACATTTTAAAGTTTAATATAGCTTCTAGCTAAAAGGAAAATTATATACAATTGTAAGAGGCATAATATTTTATTTAAATTTAATTATCAAAATATTTTGAAAATTAACTATTGTAATACTTAACCATCTAAAACAAGTTCACTGAATCTTAGTTATTAATAAACAAAACTACTAAGTACTTCAGACACAATAATCATACCTTCATCCTCCCTTAGAATCTCTGACAATTTAAAAAGTATGAAGTCAAGAAGGTCAAAATATGAAAGTGACAAAATAAATCTATTCGAGTGTTTTTAAAACAGGCACTTCAGTAAAATATATTCAATGTTTTATAAAGTAATCATTTGCTATCTGGGGTTTTAAATTAAAACTTAACTCTATCTTCAGGAGTTTATATTCTGCATATTAGACATCTCTCTATATACACCCAATCCAGTTGCTCAAGCAAAAAACCTGGCTCACTATCTTGTACATGCTTCACATCCAATCCATCAGCAAATTCTACCTACACCATCTCCTAATACAATATTCACCCCACTTCTTTCCATTCCACCCGGCTGATGGTGGCAGAGGTGGTCTTAGCCACCCCCATCTTCCTCCTGGACCACTACAATGACCTCCTAAGTGGTAATGCTCTTGTCCCCTATAATCCATTCTCCATTTAACCACAATATCAGATCATGTAATTTCCCTGGTTAATATCTTCCAATAGCTTCCCATTACACTTAGAATTAAAATCTAAACTTCTACATAATCTGGGTCCTGCCTTCCTCTTCCAATCTATTTTTTAATGTCTCCCTCACTCATTTCACATCAGTTATTTCACACTTGTCCCTTTAACGTCTCGAACTTGCCTTAAGGGAAAAAAATTTACTTTTTATCAAGTCAGAGCCCAGATCGTCTTGTAGTTGGTTACTTCTGACCAGTCATTCAGTTCAAGGCTCAAATGTCACTTCCCTAGAGAAGCCTTTTATTCAACCTAAAGTAGTGCTACCCTAACCAAACCCCACCAGCCCTCTTTTCACATAAACCTACTTTCTTCATAGTCTCCATTATGCCCAGATATTTTCCTATTAACTGATTCATTTTATTTACTGTCCTTGTGCCAACTAGCATGAGTGTCCCCAGTTAAGAAAGCAGGGATAATCAGCTGTCACTCATTGGCATGCCAGCACCGAGGAGAGGACCCGGCATGCTACAGGGCACTTAAAAAATACGTCCTGAAAATAATAGGTAAAAATCACTTGGCCACTACAGATTTATTAGTATTCGTACTACCAATTACCTCAGTTATAGACCTATATTAAGAAATAATTCAATCTAGACTGAAAGGAAAACACTTTAAAATTATAATGGGAAATGTTTTTAAAGCTAGTCAGGAAGAATTTAAAACATCAACAAAAGTAACTCACTACATTTTTTTTTATTTTTTAAACACAATGGTTGGTATTAAAACACAATAAACAAAATTAGAAAATTAAGAGAAAGAAAATGTTTTTTTTTCTGCTTTTAATCCTAAAAGTAATCATCTCTAATATTGCTACAGTTATCAACACTCTGAAATCTCATTTCAGCACCTTTGAAATATAGTTATTTAGCATGGAATAACAATTTTACATAAGCTTGCAAATATTTCAAGTTAGGCCTACTGAAGACATCAGAATATTACTAACCACATCCCTCCTATTCTAAACATCCAACAGAGTATTAACTATGGATGACTTACTGTGCTCAGAGTTCATTCACAGAAACAAACAACAGAAATCATCAATAAAAGGTAATTAAAAAAAAAAAAAGGAACATGAAACTATGCTTTTTGCACTGTGGAACTGATAAGCACTTCTGAAATTCCTGACTGATATCTCTGCTCTGGCTTGCTTTTAGAATGCAATGTAAATAAGTGGCAGTCCCAGAATTGAAACCCTAATTTCTAAAATGTTGTCCCTTTAGAGAATCCCCTGGCAGTTCAGTGGCTAAGACTCCACACTTTCACAGCCAAGGGTACAGGTTTGCTGTCTGGTTGGGGAACTAAGATCCTGCAAACCACGTGGCATGGCCAAAAATAAGAAAAATAAAAAATAAAACGTTGTCCCTTTAGAAGTCCACTAGGACTATTTTCATAAACTAAATTTTCTTGATATTTTAAAAAGATAGTCTTTAAATGTCATTTTGTAGACCAAGGTACATGGAACCAATTTTAAACACCACAGAAATACAACCAGGAGGAATTTATAAACCCACTCAGAGAAACCCCAAATGTAGAATATATACCCAGTCTATGTTCCAACTGACACAAGTCATCTTCCTAAAAGGGTGATCTGTCCCCTTTCCTCCAAAATCTTTTTTGCTCCTCTTGCACACAAATCAAACCCCAAATTATTCAAGCCAATATACAAGGTCTTACACAATTTGATCCTTTCTGACTCTTCTCTCTCCCTATATACTCTCCTAACCTCGACACACACACACTCCTACATCAGTCACACAAATCTCACTGGCTAACAGTTGTTCCCGCATGATTCCTTATCCTTTCCCACATCTGTACCTTCAAGGTCTTCCTCCTGTCTTAACCACCTAGTCCAAATCTTGCTCAGTTGTCAAAATTTGGCTCCAATCCCGCTTGCTTTAAGAAACTGTCTAAAATCTGCCTTCAAAGTAATGTCTCCCTTTCCCACACTATCATAGCACTCATTGTACCTGACAGAACTTAATACCCCAGCTTTAAAGCATAACAATTTAAACATGTCCATCGCCACTGTTTTCTTCTTTGCATTCCCTTACTGACCAACACGAGGAAATTAAATTAAACTGAAAGATTCTGATTGCTCAGCCTACTCCAAAACAGCACCTAAGTGTGTCAAACGCTCAATAAATGTTTGCCAAATAAATGAATGTCTTATATCTCAATCCAATAAATCCTGTTCAAAGCAGGAATATAAGTATTTATATTTTTAAAAACTCAGTTGCAGCAAGAATTAAGTATCTAAACTAATGAGCAACTTACCAGAGTAAATCTGAATCCTTTAGGAGAGGGATGAAGTGTCAATTTTATACATGCAGGAAGCAGGCTCAAAAATGTAAAACAAAAGCTAAAAAAGTAACAAAAATCAAACATTTATTTTCTTTATAGAAGTATACAACTAAAGCAAAGAAACATTTTTTAAAATGTAAGGGTCACATTACTTATCAACTTAAATTGATTTCTAAAGTTTTTTTATGTATTAAGTAATAAATTCAAGACCAAATAACATTTAAATAAAATCCAGACACTGAAATATGTACACGCTTTAATATATATGTGATTATATAATACAGAACAAAACACTTAGAACTAAATATTGCTTATGTTATTTTAGTATTTAGTATCTATTCTGGGAAAGATACAAAGATAGACAGCTAAAAGTCAATCAGCAAACACTCAAAACAGATATCATGGACTCAGTGAACATGACTGAGCAAACTTCAGGAGAGTGAAGGACAAGGAAGCCTGGTGTGCTGCAGTCCATGGGATCACAGAGTCAGACACGACTTAGTGTCTGAACAACAACAAAACAAGAAAATAAAACCAGGTATAAAGAAACAATTCTGTATTTGTTACGCAAACATTCATACAATTTACTCACAAGAGAACCTCATTAGCCCTCATTTCACAAAAGTTGATTATCTGATTTTCAACCCATGGTAAATCATAAAGAACAAGCTGGAAAGGGAGTGGGAAGGTGCCAGAGCTTCTCCTTGTGATGACTGATGGGCAAGGAGGACAAAGAACTCAGCAATAAGCACAGTTGGAGCCACTTAGTACCAAGGCAAACAGCCTTTGAAAGCCCTGAAAACAATAGTTACAAGGCAAAATAACAACTGACTTTCCCACTTGAGGGAGCTTTGTGGCTTGTCAGCTTTACTAGTCTGCCTCCTGTTAAGGTGGGCTACAAAGGATATTCTCCAAAAGAATGCAAGGAAAGAGGCAGGCAGCACACACACATACACACACACCTCCCAGTCATTCAAACACTAATGATGGTGCTGCAGGAAAGAGATCTGCAGATTAATTAAAGTCCCTTTTCAACTGATTTTAAGTTAATCAAAAGGGTGCTATCTTGGGCCTGAATCACTTGGAAGCCTTTAAAAGAAGGCTTAGCGGACTTCCCTGGTGATCCACTGGTTAAGAAACTGCCTGCCAACGCAGCAGGCGTGGGTTCAATCTCTGGTCCAAGAAGATTCCACAAGCCGCACAGCAACAAAGCCTTTGCGTCACAACTACTGAACCTGTGCTCTAGAGCCCATGTTCCGCGATAAGAGAAGCCACCTCAGTGAGAAGCCCATGGAAGCCCCACTCTTCACAACTAGAGAAAGCCCACAGGCAGTAACAAAGACCCGGCGCAGCCGAAAATAAGTAATAAATAAATTAAAACCTTCAGTGCTTTATTAAAAAAATTATAAAGAGGGCTTAGGCCTTCCCTGAGCTCAGACTCCAAAAGCAGTCGGCGGGAGGGGGTGGGGGGTGGGGGGGCTGGGGGGGGCGGGGAAGGGGGAGGAGGAGGATTGGAGGGATTGGTACAGCTCTCCCTTCCCCAGAGACCCTCTCCTGAATGCCTGCCTTGCGGACTTCCAGTTTGCTTAGCCAGCTCCCACAACTGTATAAGCCAATTCCTCGTAATAAATTCACACACACACACACACACACACACGGACCTACTACTCATTTTACTTCTCACCCTGACTGATACACCACGGAAACTCGTGACTCTTCAAGGTCATGGTAAATCATGTTTAGTATACTCTGTTTAAGGAAGAGGGAAGTAGTAACAATAACTTTCACATAAAATGTTTCAAATAAAAGACTTCTGTTATACAGCAGCATAAGTTTACGTTATGTGGACTATTCACTAATGAAGTGGAGAAGGAAATGGCAACCCACTCCAGTATTCTTGCCTAGAGAATCCCAGGACAGAGGAGCCTGGTAGGCTGCTGTCCATGCGGCTGCACAGAGTCAGACGTGACTGAAGTGACTTAGGATGCATGCATGCATTGGAGAAGGAACTGGCAACCCAGTCCAGTATTGCCTGGAGAATCCCAGGGATGGAGGAGCTTGGTGGGCTGCCATCTATGGGGTCACACAGAGTTGGACACGACTGAAGCGACTTAGCAGCAGCACTAATGAAGAGTACCTTACTCCTATGATGCCAGATAAATGAGGTATTGCCATGACACTTTAAGAGTAGCTTATAAAACACTATATACAAACTTCATGTCTCTTACCTGATCATTATCTGGATGTGATGTGGCAAAATATCCCTGATCTTGAAAAAGACACTGAAGCTGCACCAAATATTGGCTACTTTATCCTTAAAAGAAATTTGTTAGTTTTACCTTCTAGTATGATTAAAAGAAATATTAAACTCCACAAAGTCCTAAATCTCTAAAGAGATAAACTTTTGGGTCATGGGAAATATTTGCTCACAATTTCATAATTAAGTTGATTAAACTCTCCAAAGAACACACACACACTCAAACAATGGGAACTTTCATTTTTCGCATGGGAGGTGATCTAAATCACTAGTCAATCATAATTTAGATGCTCCCAAAAAATACTTAATATTTTTCAAAGAGCAGCCCATTGTCCCTAAATACAGTTATTCATCTTTGGAAATGTATCTAAGAAATCTTTACTTTTTGTATTCTATTTGTATTCTGATTTGTAGAATACACGTTGTTTGACCCATTTACCACATGCCTACTAGCTACTAGCAATGGTAAGATAATGACTACTAGCTACTAGCAATGGTAAGAGTCAACTGTTAATGAATCAACAAGTTTAAAGACATTAGCAGCTGTGCTAGAATCACTTTCAAAATCATACTTGTAACTACAGTTCTCTGATCATGAAACCCATCCTCTGCAGAGCTGCTTAACTCACAGCTATGTAGGCATAACATCAAGAAAGTAACTATCACTGACAACTGTACCATCCTACTTCCCTCTGCTGGGCCAGTGAAACTGCTCTTCAGATTTTGAGGGCAACAAGTGAATGAAGGTGACCAACACCACCATAAAAATGCATGACACTCGTTTTTATAATTACCATGGTAAACACCATTTCTGAAACAGAAGCAAAGGCAAATAACCAGGCAGCTTACATGGAGGATTAAACTTTTCTTTATATAAGTGTTAAGGTTAGAGGATATATAAAGAAGTTAGGAACACCATTCTGAGTTCAAACTACAGCTCTGCCATGCACTAGCTATATGAACCTCTGACCTCAGTTTTCTGATCTGTAAGAATGGGTATATATAACTATCTCACCACTATGGCAAAGAATCAAATAAAATTACATGTGAAGTGTCTGGTACCTAGTAAGTGGTGGTGATGGCAATAATGATTGTTTATGATTCTCAGTAAGGTCACTATCATTATCCCAAGTGACATACAAGGCATACATTTCTGTTCCTTCACAACACCAAATTCTCTTAGTCTCTTTCTCTTCCATCCTCCCACAGACTGACTGAAAGATATTCTATAGAATTTTATATATTCAAAAATTAGAAAGATACATATGCTTGTCTAATTCTTTTTAAAAGAAATGTTTATTCAAAAGCAAATTATCTATAAATATGTTGTCTCTAACTTTATTAAAAGACCTTTTTGTTTCAGAAAAATGGTTTGTTTAATTTAATTACTGACTCTAAATCAAATTATCCATGCAATAAAAGTTTAACAACAGTGATTAAGCTAGCATTAAATGAAATGAATGATTCTCATTAAAAATTACTATGGATGAAGGTTATATATCTCATAAGGAATTATGAGATCTTTCTGAACCAAACATGATTATTAGTTTAATAAATAATTTCCTAGGACTAAAAAGAGAATATAACCCCCCCTCCCAAAAAAACCCCACAAAACTGTTAACTTTATAGCTGCAACTTTTCATGCTGTCTTTCATTATGGACTCTATTTCATTAGAAAAATGTATAACTGAATTATGGATCTCATGGAGGCATAAATACTACCTACTCATGTAATGTACTAGAACATGCCAGCTGAGCTAGAGGTTGTGCACAGATTAAACAAATGGCAAGGAATGATTGCAGGAAGAGAGCAGCTGAAGTCACTATTCCTTGTGAGTCTTCTACATGAAATCCCCAGAGGTCACAGAGAAAGGCCTCTAACAGAAGGGAGTGAGAGAAAAGTCCTTAAACATGCCTCAAATAACCCACGATCAACCGGAAAGAGTCTTCTTAGAACTTGCAAGGTTTGTTCCCTCTCTGTAAAGAACGGCAGCCAGCAGAGAATGAAGGAAGCCACGACAGTACAAGCCAGCTTAATTAACAACACCAACCTGGAACACAAACAGAGGGAAACAGTAAGATAAAGAGAGGTCAGTAATTCTGAGAAATCAGTCTGTGGCTCACTAACTATAATAAATGCAAATGTACAGTAATGATAAATCTATGCCACCAACACAGGTTTAAGATGAATGAGAGTCTACTTAAATCACGGTTAAGAAATTTACAACTATTAATATGTGCAATTCCTCAACAAAAAGACTATCACCATCCTTATTAACATTTAACTTAGATGCCACTCCTAGGCAGCCATGAAGAAAAATGTCAAATTGGGATGTCTTTCTAATAAGTATACAACATGCTCTAAAGGGATGAAATCCTATAGCAATGTTCTACCAAGCCAATCCACATTACCTCCAGTAAATATATGTATTTTAAAATATTTATTGGCCACAATGCATAGCAAGCGGGATCTTAGTTCCCCAACCAGGGATCAAACCTGCGAACTTCCCTTAGAGTGGAAGTGCAGAGTTTTAACCCCTGGACCACCGGGGAAGTCCCCATAAATATTCATTGATCAAAATATTTTTCTCATTAGGAAGATTTAAAATACAATAGTATAGAACATAACAATCTCTCTTTCCAATGGAAAGAGAGCCAACACAGCCACCAACACATTAATAAGAAATCACCAAGGGGCAAAGACCACCTTCCTCCAAGGTAAGTATGCCAAATAAATTAGCTGATGTTTTGAATTCTGCTATTTAAAAGCTACTCACCCCTTTCCTTTGAGGCCTTTTTTAAAACACTTGCCAAGTAAAAAACAAAAAAATGGCAAGGAGTGGTAAAGTTCCATCTGCTTATAGTTTATAGCTAAGCAAAATGCCAGGGACCCTAGCAGGTCCCAGTCATAAGATACTCCAAGAATACCCCACAAAGCAAAGCCGAGACTCACAGAATTATATATGTTCTCATGTCAAGGAAATTATCTCAATAAGTAAAAGAGATTTTGCATTTTAAAGAACATTTTACTTATGTGATTCTGTAATAATATGTATAATCAAAACAATTTCTAAATAAAAGCTGAAAGTATTGAATTGATAAGCAAATTTGAAATTATATATAGTGGTCTCAAATATATTAAATCTACTACTAAACAGAGCAACTGATTTGTTTAGGTTTAAAGAACTCTAAATAAGTAACACATAGCTTTGTTTCTGCTGGGTTATTTTACCATATTACTGTAACAACGTACCAAAATCAATGCTCCAAAAGTTAAAAATACACAAAAACACTGAACTTACTAATATCACTATCCTTCCTCTATAATATGCATCAATAATATGAATTAATACATGTGCTTGATTGGAAATTAACAACACTGCTATGTGAAAACAGTATCACAACTAGATTTTCATTTGAAAATGGGAAGCTGAGCACTCATGTTTACCTCCTCTCCTTCCTGAGACCCCCTTAAAGTGGGGAATTTTTAAAAGTATACATCTACAGCCATAAGGCAATGGCACCCCACTCCAGTACTCTTGCCTGGAAAATCCCAAGGACAAAGGAGCCTGGTAGGCTGCAGCCCATGGGGTCGCTAAGAGTCAGACACGACTGAGCAACTTGACTTTCACTTTTCACTTTCATGCATTGGAGAAGGAAATGGCAACCCACTCCAGTGTTCTTGCTTGGAGAATCCCAGGGACGGGGGAGCCTGGTGGGCTGCCATCTACGGGGTCGCACAGAGTTGGACATGACTGAAGCGACTTGGCAGCAGTAGCAGCTACAGCCATAAAGAGAACAGGGGTCGGTTATAACAGATAAAGATTTCAACACATCTGTAGAAGACAGAAAGAGGACAGAGAAGTGGCAACCAATAAAATACACTAAAAGAAGCCACAGCTTAGTGAACACACAGAGGAAGCTCAGGCTAGCAAGGAGCCTATCCGCCCTGCACACCCTCAGAGAACTCTGGAAACAAGTAGGTTGGAGTACTTGAGGATGTTAAAAAGAAAACAAGGATTAACTGAAAATTCCAAATGGAGAAGGCACATCCCACCTCATGCCTCTGCAAAGATTATCTAGGAGCCAAAGCATTTACCGCTGGGCAACGAAAGAAGGAATATTTCTCTCCCCCAAAATGGAATAAACTATCCAAGCAACTAAGTTAACACTATCATGCAAATTCCTCCACACTGTGACATTTAAGGATCCCAGAGTGCTGGCCAGAACCCTACCATGCACCCCACAGTGGACTAAAAGTATAGAGAGCTCACATGCAGCTTTCTCTTCTGCCTTATTCTTAGAATAAACACACCAGGATCAAATAGACATTTAAGGAACACCTATGACAGAAAAGGCCTTCCCTGGTAGCTCAGCTGGTAAAGAATCCACCTGCAATGCAGCAGACCCTGGGTTGGGAAGATCTGCTAGAGAAGGAATAGGCTACCCAGTCCAGTATTCTTGGGCTTCCCTGGTGGCTTAGCAGGTAAAGAATCCACCTGCAGTGCGGAAGACCTGGGTTCTATCCCTAGGTTGGGAAGATCCCCTGAAGAAGGGAACAGCTACCCACTCCAGTATTCTCGCCTGGAGAATTCCATGAACTGTATAGTCCATGGGGTTGCAAAGAGTCAGACACAACTGAGTGACTTGCACTACTACTATGAGAGAAAAAGAACCAAAGTGAAAAGGAGAAAAGACTGACCTAGGAGAAGAGAAATAATTCACAGAACAGTGGGGTAAGAAAGTAAACTGAAATTTAAGATATGCTTAACAAATGAAATTTAATACAAGTGTTAGACATAAAGCAAGATAATCTTCAAAAATATAAAACAAAGACAGATGCTCAAGATGGAGATGAAAGATCTAATATCTGTCTAACAAGCTTCAGAAAAAAGGGAGAGAATTATAAAAAAATATTATTCATGAGAATTCCCAGAACTGAAGAACATGAGTCTTCAAAACGAATGATCCATAGTGTCCAAAACAACTGTCAAAAATGCCTCTGCCCAGACTAATATCAAATTTCAGAGCCCAAAAATTAAAAAACAGTAATAACAGAAGCAATAGCAACAATACAAATAATAAGAGCAGTAAATACTTACATGATATTTAGCACCTCCCAAGTAGGGTTTTAAATGTTTAACAAATGTGAATTCATTTAATTCTCAAGAAGCTTAAAAAGTAGGGTTTTTATCATCTCCATTTTACAAATGATGAAAGTAAAGTAAACAGTATTTTAAAAAAATGTGTTCCTATAAAATGACATAATCCTAAAAGTTTTAAGAGTTTGATTCAAGTCACAGAGAAGACGCCACTACAAATTTACCAGAATGGTTAAAAGGAAAATAACTGACAATTGTTGAGGATAAGCACCTATACCATTGCTCACAGGAGTGTTACTTGGTAGATTACACTTAAAAACCATATGAGAATACTTAAACATGTGCATACCCTATAATTCAGCAATTCCACTCATAAGAATTGTGAAATAAGAAATATATTTACATGTGTACAAAGAGATCCTTACAAGAAAGTTCAAAGCAGCATAGTTTCATCATAGCCAAAACCTGGAAACACTCCAAATGTCTATCAGAAATAAAATCACGTGTACTCACGCAGTGGAATCTTACAAAGCAGTGAGAAAGAGAAGAAACCACAACTACATAGACCTGCGCGGATAACTCTCACAAGGATAACTCTCACAAAGACGATGCTGCACCAAAAACACCTAAGGCAAAGGAACACCTCCTGTGCTGTCTCTCTCATGTTAAATTCAAAGAAGGGGGAGAAGCAGACTATAGTGTTCCAAAAGTCAGTATGTGGCTGTCTTTGAGAAAGGAGGAGGGAGCAGTGCCAGGGCCGTGCACAGGGTCATTTTGGATACTAGCAATGTTCTATTTCTTGACATGGGTAACAGCCGATTCATTTATGCTTTCTGTATTTTTCTGAATGAGTGTTAACATTTCAAAGTAAATATAGTTTAAAAAAATCTTATAAACAACTTCATGTTTCCTTTCTTTATCTTGGTGTTCCTATTAGACTATATGAAAGCCATGATTCTACAAAGCAAAAAAAAAAAGAGCTCAATTAGGAAAGTGGACAGAATAAAAAACATGGTGGAAGCAACTACATATCTGAATATCTTTCACAAGTCTTTTGACATATATGTATTTTAATTTTATTACTAAAATAGACTAGAGACAAAAGGAAAAATGATTAATTAAGCAATCATGGTATGGATTTTTTTTCCTTTGGGACAGATGGAGACAACCAGCAATATTTAATGCATTAGAAGACAAACTGGAGAGCCATGTACAGATTTTATCAACTTTCCTCTACAATCTGTTTACTTGAGTGTTGCTTATTTTAGGTATCAAAAATTAAACACACCAAATCCACACAGATTTAATCATTAAATTTTAGTTTCCTGAAGCTTCCAGTTACCACTATTTGTTAGAAGAACATTTTGTTTTAAAACTCAAAAACTGGAAGTCTTTTTGTCAGTGTCAGATAACGTTTACAAAAGATAGAAGATGTTTTACCTTTTTAGTATTAGGAGAGCATCACTGTACTTGGCATTCTTTTTCTAACTTTCCAGAAGAGCTAATCGGTTACCAGTGTTCTATTCCCAAGCCAAATGGGTGTGAAAAAGCATTTCTACTTTTAATAAATCTGAACTTTACCCATCAAGTAAACACCTGGTGAAGAGATACTTTTATCATTTTTAAAAGGTTTATATAAGCAAGAACCCTAGTAAATAAGACATTGTAGATGACAACATTATACAAACGGAGCCTAGATTTCATGATGTGCATCTGACTTCATTTCTAAATCAGTAAAGGATACTGAAAATGTCCATAGTCGATAAGAATAAGGCCTGGGTATAGCAATATGCATAATGCAGTAGCAATCTGTAAAGAAAATTATTATGAAATAATAATCTGTTACTTGAATCAAACAAGGTAAATGCATAGTTTCATTTAACACAGTAGCAAATATTCCATTCTTACCTTCTATTTATCAAAATATTTCATTTTTATAAAACAACTCTTTAAATACTGAAGTTTTCATGGAGGTGACATAGCATACTCCAGTAAAAATGAAAAAAAAAATCACTAAAAGGTATTTGTTAGAGAAAGCACTTTTAGATATACAAATCAGATAAATTAATCTAATAATTAATCTATATAAAATGACCAAAGAGAATATTCATTAACTGTGAATATGAGAATATATAGCAACTTTTCAAAATGCCTTTCAGTTGTCATTCTCCCAAGCCAACCCAACATTCAAATTTACCAGTTAAGCAATAAATTTAGAATTCTGTGTAACTCAGAAGTATACAACTTCTAAAATTCAGTGCCTCTTATTACTACAGTTGGGCATTAAAATAATTACTCTAAGATAAGTTAATGTTTCTAAATGAAAATTAATTGACAGAAGATATACTGTTCCCTATTATCTATTCCCAAAAGCATAGCTTCCTTAAGCTCTACACTTAATAGCTAAGCTAATAAAACATTTCAGAGATGAAATGTCAAGTTATTTCAAAACCTACCTTTTTCTTAGTTGAGATTTCTTTTAAACAACAACAGTACAGAACCACTGCAGGTATGTATATCAACAAATCAGCAATTAACACTGAAAAAACAAACAAATGATTTTAATCGAGAGTTCATCAAGATTTACTATAACCTATTAGTCACCTCCCTCCAACCTTGAGTGGGAATTCTATTAACACAAGGTTGCTACCCACTCTGGATGAGTCCTTTCCACATGGAGCCCTTTCCATTCCCTTCACCTGTGCCTAATTTCAACTGATATAGGACTAGAGAGTGTCTTAATTTCCTCTAATAAATTCACACATTAAGTTAATTAAATGTATCTAATTCTCTCTTTGCCCTGACCTGAATTTAAAAATTAAGAATACTCAAAGCAAGGGAAGTAAACTTTTATTTTCCCCTCAATATCTATATGCTCCAAATTTTCTGATGCAAACAATACCTCAAATGTGGAGATGCATAGGAGAATCTTTTTAAATGTGAATATTTATAAAAATTCATAAAGTTTTGCTAATTAATGCATACAAAGACCTTGAGAGGCCAAGGTGAAGAAGAAACTGAAAAAAAGTGGGGAAAAAATAAAGCAATTCATAATTCTGAATGTTCAGTCCTTTCAGAACCAAGAAAAACTAATATATTAAGTTCTTCAACAATACAACATAGCTATCCAAAGAGCCTATTTTTCTCTTGTACCAGAAAACATATATTTAAGTTCAAGAATAAGGTAAACAATAGTAAACATTCAGTGTTAGATACATGCAATCTATTTTCATCCCCAGATTCTATATTTAAGATGACACTGAAAAGCTGGAACATATTCAAAGGAGTACAACCAGAGGCCTCAAAACCATGATTACATTCAAGAAACTGGTCATCTAATAAGAGCTGAAGTATCTAAGAATGTTTAACCTGGAGAGGAGATAACTTCACATGTCTGTCAGGTGTTAGGTATAAAAAGGACCAGACTTGTTCTATGTGGCCCAAGGAAACAGAACTTCATATGACTTGTGAAAGTTCAATATAAGAAGGAAATTTCTAATAATTGGAGCTCTTTGAAAATAGAACAGACTATGTCTAAAAGTCGTGAGTTTCCTCCAGATACAGGTACTGGCTCAGAAGCTAAATATCATGAGGTGAGTATGCAGGTCAGATGGGATTAAAGCATTGGAGCGGGGGGGCGGGGGGGGGGGGGGTGGAGTGGTGTGGGAGAGGGAGGGGCAATGCAGGTTCTCTCTTGGACCTGAGAGTCTTTCATGGCGTGAATGGTAAAGAAAACAAATCTGACAAGACTTAGAGTAATTAAGGAAAAGACCCATAAAAGCCTAAGTCTTGTAAAGGTTTAAAAAAAATGTAAGCTCATTACTTTCAACTCTTAGCATACAAAAAATGCTCAATAAACATTTGTTATAAAGATTAGTTCAGCAACACTACACAGCAACACAATGTATGATATACAACTGTTGTTTAGTTGCAGTCATGTCCAACTCTTTTACAATCCCATGGACTGTAGCCCACCAGGCTCCTCTGTCCATGGGATTTCCCAGGCAAGAATACTGAAGTGGGTTGCCACTTCCTTCTCCAAGGGATCTTCCCAACCCAACGACTGAACCTGCATTTCCTGCATTGGCAGGTGGGCTGTTTACCACTGAGCCAGTGGGGAAGCCCATACAACTGTAATTTACTTTAAAAGTGAAAGGGATTTATCAAAGCAAAGGCCTAAACAACTAAAACTTTAATTCAGAGCTAACCAACTTCAGGTGAGCTAATAATATTGCCCTCACTCAGCTTAACAACAGTATTTTACCTCATTTGGGTGTCCATATTATTAAGTGAGATAATAACAAATGTAAAGCACCCAGAGTTATTCGTTTCTACTGTTGTGTGTCTTAGTTTACATACACATTTGCTCAAACAGTATACATATATACGCATATGTACAGTTACACAACTGTAAAAGTCAGTAAGGACAATAATAGAACCAGTTCAAAAAAATGTTTAATTCAATGTTACATTCAACATCTACTGCTCTTTTACCTGTTGCACGCATGAAGAGCTTATGTGCCTGACTCTCATATCCACGTGATGAATGGAGAGCAATCCAGTCTGGATTTATAAACTTTGCCCTGCAAATCAAAGCATATATACATGCACTTTATGCCCCATCACTTTTAGCAATAAGGACACCTGAGGACATATGAATCTATGTTGAGAAGTGGAGCAATAGAGTTAAGGCTTAACTCTTTGTATTTAACCATGTGAAACTGACTAAAGCTAAAAAACCGAGTCCACCTTGTTCATCTTCCAACAAATTCATGTAACATTTTAACTGAAAGCCCTACCTTCATGATACTTTCAGTGTGAAAACAATCTAATGTGTCACCTTGCGTTTACTAAACATGTACTTTGTAAACAGCAAGATACTAGGACTGAGGATCACAGCTTTATAATTTATCATCTTTTCAGTTATCATAATAGGCTACAATAAATAGCTGTTAATCATAAATCACTGCATAAAACTGAACATAATTATTAAAGATACATTAAGTTTTCAATAGTATTACATTTTCCAGAACACTGAAAAGTACAACTAGTTACCATGAAGTTTGGAGACATATTTTTAGTCCAGGAAGCTAATTTTTTAAAAATATGAAACGGTAAAATAAGTTCAGAAGATACTGTGAAGAAGTTCCTCAAATTTCTACTGACACACTGCAGGTCTGAAATGGAATACCACTACAGAGTAGAACTGGGTGTCTACTAAACAGAAGTGCCTTATCATCTATAAACCATTCCATGCCTGTAAAAGAAGGAATTCCAATCCGATCTTAAATCATAAGTGAAACACTACAGTACTTCTAGTTTCTAACTTGACTGGTTAATCACAATACCATTTAGACCTTTATTTTTCATTTACTTTGGGCCATTCCAGGAAAAAAGCTTTCCTATGCACAACTAATCATATTAGATATATTTCTCAGTAAACCATGCATAATTGGTAACATTTCTACTTCAAAACAAAGCTAGATTTTTTTGCATCTCTTTCTAGCATTTCCGCCAAAAAGATTACACAAATATTAAAACTCTGATAGTTAACTTTCCTACAAACCAATTATAAAGGCATGGTGCTCTACAAACCATAATACAATAATAGCTACAAATGATCTCTCCTCCAATCAACAAACTGTTCCTTACTGCATCTGCTAAGGGCATAAATATGTAGTTATGTTAAGGAAGAAAAACTTACACATATGCACATAAAAAACTATGATAAGCTGTAAGAGGTGGATAGTCCAATCCCCAATACTGTAAATTGTTATCACTGCTGTTAAAATACCTGGAAAAAAAAAGAAAGCACCACTCCATCAATCAATATTCAAGAAATAGACTTGTATTCAATATATCATGTCATTTAACTTGAAAAAACATATAAGGTAAAAAAAAATCATCTACATTTTTTCTTTTCCTCTTCTCTCAAAAACTTTTGTGAACTCACAATTAAAGTTGTTAATGAGTAGTGTGACTAAATTATTATCTAAACTGAAGTACTCTTAAGAGTGAAAGAGGAAGCTATTAATAATTAAGCCATAACAATAGAGGTAAACCAAGATTGTCACAGGCAAATTGGAACTTGTTGTCATTTTACTATTAGTAAACTTAAACAATGACTAATACTTATACAAAAGAAAATATGCAACGAAAAAGAGAATTTGCTTCTGACAGTCTAAAAATTACAGAAACAATGTGAAATCACAATTTTAAAAAGTAAAAAATGAATGTTCAAATCATGTAAAGATTTGGTTTGCAAAGAAAGAAATACTGCGTGAAACAGGTAGACTTATTAATATCACTTTGAACACAATTCAACCAACATTTAATGAGAGCCTATTACATGCAAAATTCTGTGAATTAAGGAAAAACACTATATGTAAAGTTCATAAATTAATAGTTGGTTAAACTATTTAATTCATCATGTAATAATTGGTTAAACTATTTAAAATAACTGGTTAACCAATTAACCAGTTGGTTAGAAAGGGAAGAAACTACATATGAATACTGTGACTCAAGAAATGAAAATTTATAGACTACATAGACTATAATAATTTACATAAGACTCCTTAACTATAATCTTTATAACTAGACAGCTTCCTCTATCCAAATAATTTTCTCAATCATTACAAGAATTTATAATAATGGACACCAAACTATATACAATATAAATAATCACTATCCCTAAGCCTGTTTCAGTCAGTTCAGTTGCTCAGTCGTGTCCAACTCTGCGACCCCATGGACTGCAGCACACCAGGCCTCCCTGTCCATTGACAATTCCCAGAGTTTACTCAAACTCATGTCCATTGAGTCAGTGATACCATCCAACCATCTCATCCTCTGTCATCCCCTTCTCCCGCCCTCAATCTTTCCCAGCATCAGGGTCTTTTCCAATGAGTCAGTTCTTCGTATCAGGTGGCCAAAGTATTGGAGTTTCAGCCTCAACATCAGTCCTTCCAATGAATATTCAGGACTGATTTCCTTTAGGATGGACTGGTATGATCTCCTTGTAGTCCAAGGGACTCTCAAGAGTCTTCTCCAACACCACAGTTGGAAATCATCAATTCTTTGGCACTCAGCTTTCTATACAGTCCAACTCTCACATCCATACATGACTACTGGAAAAACCATAGCTTTCTAGCCAGACCTTTGTTGGCAAAGTAATGTCTCTGCTTTTGAATATGCTGTCTAGGTTGGTCATAACTGTTCTTTCAAAGAGCAAGCATCTTTTAATTTCATGGCTGCAGTCACCATCTGCAGTGATTTTGGAGCCCCAAAAATAAAGTCTGTCACTGTTTCCACTGTTTCCCCATCTATTTCCCATGAAGTGACAGGACCAGATGCCATGATCTTAGTTTTCTGAATGTTGAATTTTAAGCCAACTTTTTCACTCTCCTCTTTCACTTTCATCAAGAGGCTTTTGAGTTCCTCTTCACTTTCTGCCATAAGGGTGGTGTCATCTGCATATCTGAAGTTATTGATATTCCTCCCAGCAATCTTGATTCCAGCTTGTGCTTCATCCAGCCCAGCATTTCTCATGATGTACTCTGCATATAAGTTAAATAAGCAGGGTGACAATACACAGCCTTGACATACTCCTTTCCCTATTTGGAACCAGTCTGTCATTCCATGTCCAGTACTAACTGTTGCTTCCTGACCTGCATACAGATTTTTCAAGAGGCAGGTCAGGTGGTCTGGTATTCCCATCTCTTGAAGAATTTTCCACAGTCAATATTCCACAGTCAATAAAGCAGATGTTTTTCTGGAACTCTCTAGATTTTTCGATGATCCAACAGATGTTGGCAATTTGATCTCTGTAGGGCCACCCAAGACAGACGGGTCATGGTGGAGAGTTCTGATAAAACGTGGTCCACTGGAGAAGGGAATGGTAAACCACTTAAGCAGTCTTGCCTTGAGAACCCCATGAACAGTATGAAAAAGCAAAAAAAAAAAAAAATCCTGTTTCAAATGGGTCACAATTTTTTGACATCACAACCCCTTACTCTGAGACTGAAAAAAAAAAGTTTTAAGTTGGCCTTTATCATGATCCAGTTAAATAACCTACTACAGTTGACCCTGAACAACATGCAGATTAGGGGCACTGACTCTTCATGCAGTTGAAAATCCAAGTATAATTTACAGTCAGCCATCTCTCTCCAAGGTTCCTCTGGATCTAGGTTCCACAACCTCGGATTCAACCAACCATGGTTTCTGTAGTACAGTATTTACTATTGAAAGAAATCCATGTATAAAGGGGCCTGCACAGTTCAAACCCATGTTGTTCAAGGATCAACTGTATTCATCTTCAAAAGGTCTACTTTTCTTAGTGTCTGATACACAATATGTAGGTTTGTATGCAGGGAGTGAGGATTAATAAAATGATCAGGGCATGCTAGACAGCCATGGGCACAGTACAGCATGGTATCTTCTGGTGACAGTTATGTACCGCAGCAGCAACATCCATGTGAACAATCCTGGTTCCTGTATCTATCTGGCTGGAACTCAAAATCAAGATACAGTGAACCCAAGACTCCATATAAGTCAGAGTCCCTTTCAACAGCTTGAAACTGGGAAGCTGGGCCAGGCCAATAGTGGAAACCAGAGGACCCACTTCTCTAAATAGGGTTACCTGAACACAGGTACCAAACTGCGTTATTTCCAAATTCACGTAATGACAGGGAGCATTAGCACAAGGTTTTATTGTATTTACCCCAAAGAGTTGTTGAAGGACTGAATTAAACATGTAAAACTGTGAAGCAACTGCCTGACACAAAGTGAGTGCAACAGTAGTTCTAAGTGGTCATTAGCTACAAAACCACTGGGATGGATACAGTAGTGGAAAAGCATCAGATAATTCAAAAATCACATTTTGAACAATATAATTTGATTTGTTTTTCAGCTTCTTCTAAGGCAAAAGCTATTTTTCATTTACTTTAACACTGAGGTCCACTGGAGATAGCGAAGGAGGCATGGATGGTATGCAAAGGTATACACTAACAGTAAAACCACCGGTTGGACTGGGAAGAAGGAATAATACAACCAACAACTAACTGTGCTACCTACTTTATGGAAATGCATAAGTAAGAAGAGAGAAATTTGTGGAAAAAGATAGCTTAAAATTGTTTCAAGTAAAGCTTCAAAATCTACCCGTAGAAACAAAGCAAATAGTTAATTCTCCTGCTTTATATGTATCAGATCCACCTGAAAAGTTGGATAAATACCATTGGAATGGAATGTCCTTTCCCACTGAATTCCCATGTAATCTCAGTAGATGTTTTATCAGAAAAAAACTCTAGCTGCCACAGCAAACTATAAAATTACTCCAAATGTGTTATCATTAACTTCAAAATGTAATTTTTTCTAATATATTGTGGCTATTTTTGCTCTGTACAAAAATATATTCTATTTTAAAACAGTTCCAAACTTAAAGAAGTTTCAAGAACAGTTCAAAGAATGTCTATATATCAAATGTAAAAATTTAATAAAAAACACCTTAAGAAAAATTCAAAGAACAGAAAGAAGATATTTATTTTATACATATACACACACCAAAACAAATGATTAAACTGCAGAATACTATTATACACTGCCGAATACTACGGCAGACAGACTTTAAAGTCATCCCTGTGAACCCATCTCCTGGTATTCCTGCCACGTGTGTGTACATTAATTCCCTCCCCTTGAGTATGGACAAGACATGTGACTTGCTAGTAAACAACCAAGTACAAAAAAAGTGACAGGATGATCATTCTTATGCTTATGTTTTACATATATGGAAGATTCCATCTTGCTGGCTAAGCTACAGAGTACTCCCTTTCACTGACTTGGAAGAAGAAAACTGTCATGTTTCTGTAAGTGGGCATAGCGGAGAAGCCACAGAGCAAGAAACTGCAGGGAGACTCTAGAAGATAAAGATAGATTCCAATAAGAAACCAAAGCCCTTAGTTTTATAGATGCAAGGAAATTAATTCTGCCAATAACTTGAGGCAACTTGGAAATGGTTCTTTCCCCAGCTGAGCCTCTGATAAGACTGCAGTCTCAGACGACAACTGGATTGCAGCCTCCGGAGACTCTGATCATAATACTGAAATAAGCTGTGCCCCAGACTTCTATAATAAATGTGTGTTTTGGACTTCCCTGGAGGTACAGTGGTTAAGAATCCTCCTGCCAATGGAGGGGACACAGGTTCGATCCCTGGTCCAGGAAGATTCCACATGCTGTAGGGCAACTGAGCCTGTGAACCAGAACTACTGAAGCCTGTGCACCTGCAGCCCACGCTCCTCAACAAGAGAAGTCACTGCAGTGAGAAGCCAGCACCACAAGCAGAGAGCAGCTCCCACCTGCCACAACCAGAGAAAGCCCAGCACAGCATTGAGGAACACAGGGCAACCAAAAATGAAAAACAAGTGTGTGTTTAAGTAATCACCGTTTTTGTGGTCATTTGTTACACAGGAGAGAAAGTTAATGTAATTTTTTATCTTAAAATCACACAAATCATTACAAAAAAGATCAGCAATTCATCAGTAACATGGGGGAAATATATAAATATGCAAATTTGAGAAAAATATGATGATCAGTAAATACACCAGGGGCTTCCCAGGTAACACCGTGGCAAAGAATCTGCCTGTCAATGCAGAGACACAAGAGACGTGGGTTTGATCCCTGGGTTGGGAAGATCCCCTGGAGCAGGAAATGGCAACCCACTACAGTATTCTTGCCTGGAAAATTCCACGGACAGAGGAGCCTGATAGGCTATATGGTCCATGGGGTCACAAAGAGTCGGACATGAAGGAAAATCAACATCACATGTACTCAAGGAAATGGAAATTTTAGAAGTCTGGTATTGTTATTATTAAATATTGGTAAGGGTAAGAGATTCTGGTATTGGTATCTATTATAACTGGCTACTTTAGAGATTCCGCTTCTAGGAATCTACCTAGAAAAAAAATGTACACATGCATATAGGAGAAATGTACTTTAATCATTCCCCTAGCAAAATATATTTAGGCTTCTCATAGTTATAACAATGCTGAAATAAACAGTGGTTCCCACAATTCCTCACTTATAAAACTGTGATCTTGTTTTAAAAAGCAACATACTCAGGGTAGGTGGACACTTCTCCTACCCCAGGTGATAAACCATGCCTGCACTAAGCCAGGCATTTCTATTAATGATTGCTTTAAGGGTGGAAAAGATTTTGCTCCATAACAAAAAGAGACGTAAAAAATAAGGTACTTTTATTATTCCTGCCTTGAATATGGTTGTACAACGTCACAGTGCTGGTAGCCTTGGCAGTCATCTGATCTTGAGGTAAAAAGCCTCAGGATGAAAAGCCAACATGCCAAGAAGAGAGGAAAGGAAGAAAATGGAAAAGCCTGAGTTCTTTAACTGCTATCATTGAGCCACTTTACCAGCCCTGCAAAGACCTACTTATGGAGATAATTATTTTATTGCTTTAACTACTATTAGGTTTTCTACTGCTGCTAAGTCACTTCAGTCGTGTCCGACTCTATGCAACCCCATAGATGGCCTCCAACCAGGCTCCCCCATCCCTGGGATTCTCCAGGCAAGAACACTGGAGTGGGTTGCCATTTCCTTCTCCAATGCATGAGAGTGAAAAGTGAAAGTGAAGTCGCTCAGTCATGTCTGACTCAGCGACCTCATGGACTGCAGCCCACCAGGCTCCTCCGTCCATGGGATTTTCCAGGCAAGAGTACTGGAGTGGGGTGCCATTGCCTTCTCCGAGGTTTTCTACTACTTAATGCCAAAAGTGCTTCTGACATCACACATTAAGGAATTGTCATTATAAAAATTATAAAAATTGTCATTTAAAGAAAAAAGTTGCTTGCATCTATCACTTTCAACTATGTATAATGAAATGGAATAAATCAGTTTTTAAATTTAGAATTATAAAGCTGACATTTTAAAACTTTACCTGATAGATTCTGATTTCATATTTCAGACAAGTATATCACTTGAAAGTTTTGACTATAACTAACTTTCTAGATGAACACAGAAAGACTTCACACTTGGAAAACTGAAGTTAAAAAATAAGAAACCATTCTTCAGTCACATTACTAGGTAACAAAAATGGCAAACTAATCAAATTTGACAAAATTAGACAATTCAAAATATTAGAAATGTTATTGCCAATACAGATTTATATCCACTGTAGAAAATAGTGAACCTGTCAAAAGTATGTATTTTCTGTTTTGTAAACTATGCCATTGAGATATATCTTTTTCAATGACAGTCATTATGAATGATATAACAATAAACTTCAAACTACGAAAAAAAAAGAAATCACACCATTTAAACATTAGAACTTGGTGCTTTCACTGCCATGGCCTCTGATTCAATCCCTGGTCAGGGAACTAAGATCGTACAAGCTGTGCAGTGAGGTCGAAAACAAGCAAAAAACAAATATGCACACATCTATTAAAAAAAACAAGAATATCAAATATTTAGCTGATCTCTATTATAAATACTCCAAATTTGGAGTAGGTAGAGCCAACCTGTTAATAGAGAGTTCAATGTGAAGTTCTTATATATAACTCTCTTTCATAAAGGAGTTAAATAAAAGCAGTGACCAAAGCAATCAAGAGAATGATAAAAACAGTTTGTACAACCAGGTTTAATCAAATAATCTACCAGGCACATAATAAGTAAAAAAAGAATACTATCATCAATTATCAGAACATGTTCAACAAAAATGGCAATGCACAGATTTTTTGAAGACATAACTACAGCTAACATTTATTGAGAGCTCATTACACTTCAGGCACTGGTGTAAGTGCTTTAAGTGAATCATTTTATTCAGTCTTCACAATAGCCCAGTGAAATATGTATTCTATTATTTCTACTCTGTGAGTGATAAAACTGTGGCAGAGACAGTTAAATAACTTGCCAAAGCTCACACTGCCAGTAAAGAATACAGGCTCCGTCTGAACACTAACACACACACATACACAGGCAGTCTGACTCAAACATCTACATTCTTCATCACTAAGCTACTGCTTCTTTACATCTCATACGTTCCTAACAGAGAAACTTTGAGGAACTGCCAAAAGAAATATTCTAAGCCCATAAACTTTCACAGTTTATATCCTCAGGAGCTTTCATGGCATACAGTGTCCTATCCTTAAAGTTCTAGTTTTGTATCATATTCCAGCTGGTAGTTGAGTATATGGTAACTTTCAGGGGGATAAAATTTCAAAATGAGCTGACAATATACAGGGTAACATATGTGACTTCAGTAAATAGGAAGAGGATGCTAAAGATGAAGAAACAGAGTATTTTCCTTTTAAGTAATTTCAAATAATCTACATTAACTGACTGATAATAAAATCAAGTTAAAATTATCCATACCATTGTTTGATGGGTAAATTAAAAGTAATCTCTTGCCAGTGTCTCTGAGCTTCATAATCACCAAACATAGGGGGCTTTCCAGCACCTAAAATAATAAGGAAAACAAAGCAAAATAAATTTATACTTCAATTATCATTGTCTTACGGCAATCACATTCAAGGAATGAGGAAGGGCAGACACTGAGGTTACAACTGGGATAATGTTAGGGGAGCGCATGAAGCTGAGTGGGAACCAATAGGTGTTCACTGCAGAGCACTCACCTTGTGAGCTCCACTGCCTTCCTTTGCCCTAATAAACAAAACAGAACTTCCTGTCCCACTGTCAGCTACATAAGCTTTTTAAATTAGCATTTTCTGTTTAAAAGAAAGCCAATTTGTGTTTATTTTCAACTCCCCTCCCCAGTATTTAGAGTATATAAGTACCTCCCTTAACACAATCAATATAAATTTCCCAAAGTTGCTTGTAAATTGGAATTTTGTAACTCCAGTTCACTGAAAGACTCAGTATTTTTCTTAAATGGTAAAAAATTCTATAAAGCAAAGAATCTTTAAAAAAAAAATATATATATATATATATACTTTAGTATACTAGTGATTTTATTTCCTCATGAAAATTTTCTAAACTATAAAGATAGTATAGATAGAAGAAAAGGACACAGAAGTGACTTCAAAAGTCAGAGATGAGGTCTGAATTGTGGCCCTGCTAGCACACTGAGTGACACTGTGTCCCGGAGCAAATGACCTTAGCTCTCTAAGCCTCAGCACATTAAAAACAGAATCAATACTATCACACCTAAAGGACTGCTGGAATAAAGAAGATAATGAACATAAAATGCTCTGTGTAGTACCTGGTACACATAAACATTCAATAAATATTAACACTAATTAGGTTTCTTTTATTTTTATTTTTTTTGGCCATGCCGTGCAGCATGTGGGATCTTAGTTCTCGACCAGGGATGGAACCCACACCCTATGGGCTAGAAGCACCCAGTCTTGACCACTAGACCACCAGGGAAATCCTTTACTTAGTTTTTAATTAGCCAGTTGATAATACTAATCACAAGATATCCAAGTTTATTTTTACTTCATGAGAAACACTGTAAACTATACTGTCCAATAAGTATCATAAAACAATTGTAATAACATATGTCTATAATTTACAAAGAGCTTTTATAAACTAACTATAATAACTTAAGGTCAAGTATAGAACCAAAAACCAAAGACATTGATTACGTCAGGGTTTGATGTCAAATGAATTATATTAAAAACTGCCAGTTTATAGTTAACTTCTAAATTGCAAATAAGGGATAATAGATCTTTAATAACTATCAATAGACAGTGTCTACTACATGCCAAATACAACAATGAAGTAGGGATTATTATCATCCCCAGTTCATAGCTGGCAAACTGGAAACAGGGTCACCGAGGTAATGAGTAGCACAGTCTGGTCTGGAACCCAGGCAGACCGGCTCCGTAATTCATGTTCCTAGCTCCTGTTGTGTATTGCCTCACAACTTGGTTAAGTTGTTGCCTCAACAACTAGGTTCTTAACCCTAAATCATTTTACATGACATAAAGGTAATTCCACTTAGTAAATAGTAAACAAACCACTCTTTAGCTAGCAGTTGATTACAAAATTTTATGAGAAAGCCCGAATAGGTACAGTACAGACACAGGTTTCTCAATCAGCAAGTAAAAAAATCACATGTAGTCATATATTCATTAATCCATTGGGAAGGTGTACCACACTGGTGAAGGACATATTATCACTTTTTACTCTAACCCAGATATTCTCTAGCTTTGAAACACAACATTAAGTAGATTTTTTGCATTTTAACAGCCATATTATACCACTATTCCTTAAATGCTAACATCTCCACCAAGGAGATACTCCCTATAATCATGGGGAAAGCAGATTAACATCTCCAAAGGGTATACACAGTGAGTGACTGCCACAAAGAACTGCCCACAGTAGAGACACATGGATACACACACAAAAACCTACCCCTGTCTCTCTCTCTTGGAAAGTACTATGTCTTGTTCATTTTTGCTTTCTCCGGATGTAACTGCACCTAGCAGATTCTCTGTGAATGATGATGTAGCAAGGATGTCAATATTATCAATATAACAAGGATTTTAAGTTAAAAAAGATTTGAAATTTTGAGTCTCTGATTTTCCACTTACTAAATGTGCAACACTAAGCAGTTTGTGACAGACCAATTAATTACACCAAGGCTACTTTAACACAATGCCCATACATTGGTTCCTGCCTCAAAACATCTTTAAGTTACTATCTGACATTTTGAAATTCCAAGCCTCCGTTCATGCTGCTTACTCTCTCTCCCTATTCATATAACTCTTGTTTCAACTCATATCCAACGTTTAAGAACCAGCTCAACTGCCAAATTCGCCACAAAACCTTCAGGCATAAATTAAAAGCACACTGATCATTAATTATTGACTTCTCAGAACGGCAAACTATAGACATCGTACTTATGTAGATATATAATATGGTTAGGTAGCATCACTGACTCAATAGACATGAATTTGAGCAAACTCCAGGAGAGAGTGAAGGACAGGGAAGCCTGGTGTGCTGCAGTCCATGGGGTCGCAGAGTTGGACATGACTTAGTGACTGAACAACAATATATTTTAAGCATTACTCATCAAACCTCTATATTATTGTTTTATTATTCAAACAAGTGGTGAAATACTTATTTTCCTTACATGAGGCCAGGGATTCTCAGTGTGATTACAGAAAAAGAATTATTAGCAACTTCAGTAGTGAAAACATTTCTAAGTACTTAAGAGCAAAATAAAGTGCCAAGAACTTTAGATGTAATTCATTTGATCCTCAACCTATGATTTTATCAGCATTTTACTAATGAAGAGACTAAAACTCTGAAATTTTAAAATAACTTGTGCACCGTCACACAGTAAGACACAGTAACATTCAAACTCACAGGTGTTTAATCTCATTGCCTGAGTCCTTGTCAGAGCAGAAATGATTTGAATATATATAGAATCATGAGTTGAATAAGAAATAGAAGACAAGAGACATTACAAAAAATTAACACCAAAGGAAGTGTATCAATTGTTTAGTGAACTGAAAACCTGTTACCACAATATCTCAGAGCATTATCTCCTCCTTTTGTTTAACAAACAGCATATAAAAAAAGCAGAAATCAAAATAGGTAAGTAAAGCAGGTTTTTAAAAAGGAAAAAAATTGACTTCTCATGATACTTATGTTTTCAGTATCATATATTTGGTCACATGATTATACTATTTTCTAATAGCGACCTAAATGAGAATTTTAGTTCCAATGGACACAGAATGTGATTTTTCCAGAGTTCAAAGGAAACATATTGTGAGACATACAGTATATACTTTCAATTAAAACTTGCTCCATTAACTGAACAGAATGGGAAATTAACCTACAATTTTTTAAAAAAAGGAAAATAATTCCCCAATGAATTAACTGCATCCTTGCATGTGCATTTTATAGATGTACGTATGTACGCTGGTGGGTATGCTTCTCTTTTTAAGCATACAGCTACTGTCTATAGGAAGATAGGAATTGACTTTTATTGTTTGTTTTTCTTTGCTTTTTGGTCCACTGGGATAATAAAAGTCATAGAGAATCTTAAGTAATTTCCTATACCTGAAAAAATCCAACTATCTAGATTTTCTGAAATTGCTCTAGACTTGTGGTCAATGTGGAGGAATTTACTACCATTCTCTAACAAATAGAAGAATGGATAATGACTCTCTTTAGGGTTGAGAAACAAGTTTCTATCCAGAGTCTGACCTACTTCAATAAATTCAGCTGACACTGGCTATGAAATTAGTACTTAAGTTTTTAAAACTGCTAAAGTGCCCTTAAAGCAACCCAGAAGGACAACCCAACTGCACCTAAGGGAGCTTCACTTGGGAAGGGCAAAAAGGATTCCTTCTACTGTGATTAATTCTACAAATTCATTTACATGAAATTCAGAATTACATAAAGAAAACATATTAATGTACATTTACAAAGCTCCAATTTTGTCTCATTCTTAGGAAAATGAGCTTAAGCACCACTTAAATGTTCATTTTATTAATTGCTGAATTGTTCAGAATTATGTAGAATTTAAAAAACAAGTAGTTTCTTTGATAACAATATGTACTAATTGCCTTTACATTGAAATTTTAAACATGCTAAGAGAAGAGAATATGGCTAAAATTTTCCCTAATAATTCCCCTTTTATATTTCCCAGTGAGTAAGAAGAAACATTACAAATAACAATGGGTAAGCGGAGAGAAAGTATACAGTATGTGCATCTCCAAAGAAGAAATAATGGCCGAATACTAAGCAAGCTCACCTGGGTTTCCCCGCTCCAGGGTTTCCTAATTACGATCTGAAGCAAAACGAAAGCAAACTAAAATAAGCACGTTAAAAACAAACTATAATCAAAAAAGTATTTCAATTATAGAGGGAAAAAAATCTCAACAGAATCACAGACGTTACACTCTTAAGTAATTCTCCCAATCTCCAATAAAACAGAAGTTTGTCACATGCGAATATTGTTAACACTCTTTACGACAGAGTTGGGAACTCGGACAGAATAACCATTTTGGCATTTCTATTTTTCTCATCTGAAAAATGATTTTAAAAAAATGTAACAACCACCTACAAAAGATGCTACAAATATTTCCATTTACAGTAATAATACTCTTCTTACAGAGTAATCCAAAAGTACTTTTGTTGGCTTTCTTAGAAGACAGTTTAAGAGTAAGGTTTAACTTTTTTTGAAGTACAGTTGATTTACAATGTTGCGTAGTTTCAGGTGTACAACAAAGAGATTCAGCTATACATACATATATATCTACTTTTCCAGATTCTTTTTCCTTATATTCAAGATATTGAATATAGTTTCCTGTGCTATAAAGTATGGCCTTATTTATTATCTATTTTATACATCAGATCAGATCAGTCGCTTAGTCATGTCCGACTCTTTGCAACCCCATGAATCGCAGCAGCCAGGCCTCGCTGTCCATCACCAACTCCTGGAGTTCACTCAGACTCATGTCCATCGAGTCAGTGATGCCATCCAGCCATCTCATCCTCTGTCGTCCCCTTCTCCTCTTGCCCCCAATCCCTCCCAGCATCAGGGTCTTTTCCAATAGTCAATTCTTCGCATGAGGTGGCCAAAGTACTGGAGTTTCAGCTTTAGCATCATTCCTTCCAAAGAAATCCCAGGGCTGATCTCCTTCAGAATGGACTGGTTGGATCTCCTTGCAGTCCAAAGGATTCTCAAGAGTCTTCTCCAACACCACAGTTCAAAAGCATCAATTCTTCGGCACTCAGCCTTCTTCACAGTCCAACTCTCACATCCATACATGACCACAGGAAAAACCATAGCCTTGACTAGACGAACCTTTGTTGGCAAAGTAATGTCTCTGCTTTTCAATATGCTATCTAGGTTGGTCATAACTTTCCTTCCAAGGAGTAAGCGTCTTTTAATTTCATGGCTGCAGTCACCATCTGTAGTGATTTTGGAGCCCAGAAAAATAAAGTCTGACACTGTTTCCACTGTTTCCCCTTCTATTTCCCATGAAGTGATGGGACCGGATGCCATGATCTTCGTTTTCTGAATGTTGAGCTTTAAGCCAACTTTTTCACTCTCCACTTTCACTTTCATCAAGAGGCTTTTGAGTTCCTCTTCACTTTCTGTCATAAGGGTGGTGTCATCTGCATATCTGAGGTTATTGATATTTCTCCCGGAAATCTTGATTCCAGCTTGGGTTTCTTCCAGTCCAGCGTTTCTCATGATGTACTCTGCATATAAGTTGAATAAACAGGGTGACAATACACAGCCTTGATGAACTCCTTTTCCTATTTGGAACCAGTCTGCTGTTCCATGTCCAATTCTAACTGTTGCTTCCTGACCTGCATACAAATTTCTCAAGAGGCAGATCAGGTGGTCTGGTATTCCCATCTCTTTCAGAATTTTCCACAGTTTATTGTGATCCACATAGTCAAAGGCTTTGGCATAGTAGTACATATATGTTATCCCCAACCTTCTGAGTATCCCTCCACCCTTTCCCCTTTGGTAACTGTAAATTTGTTTTCTGTGTCTGAGAGTCTGTGAGTTTTTAAATAAGTTCATTTTGATTCCACATATATATGATATCACATGATATGTCTTACGTATTTCCAAAGACAACTTTTAATTGGGTTTTTCCTTAGTCCTCCATAACCCATTCCAGCTACCAAGTAACTCCCTCCTTCCATTCACTAACAAAGCTCCTAAAAGTTGCTGTCTACTTATTAATTCCAGTCATTTGTGGTCTGATAATTAGGAGGCTCACAATGGCCTCCTAGTGATCCTCTATTTTAAATTTTCATTCTATTTGACATGTCTAAAATTTGACAGTTAGCTAGTCCTTATCTTTTAAAATTCCCTGATTTCCTGGCTTCCAGGATAGTAACTTCTCTAGGCTCTAATCCTACATCGTTTCTTCTCAGTCACCTTTAATCATTTCCCCTTCTCCATGGTTAAATCTGTTTTCTCAGTGGTTAAATCTGTTTTCCTCTTGCAATAACAGACACTCCCAACTCTGTGGCTTCAACCATCATCTGTATCGACCTTTTGTAAACATCAAAATAACCTGTGGGTCTTTCAAAAACACCAATGAAACTAATTTCCTGCAACATGGCAGAAACAGAAAGTCAGAAAAAACGCCTCCAGTATAGGAAAAGTACATATTTTTAAATTATTTATTTTATATGTTATACATATACAATTTTAATGTATGGCTGAATTAGCAGCAAAATAATAGAATTCTTTAGAGTCCAGAAACAAACAAACAACAAAAAAAAGGATAGACCCAGAAGAGTAAGCATTTGTCCTGAGGGTATCCAAACATCTTTAAGTGGCCACTACCCAAGGTACTGACCAGCTCAATGCCATGAGTAAGGAAGTAAAGCTTTGTACTTGAACAGACAGGAATTCAGTGTCAGAAAAACCTCTACTAGAATAAACCTTTGACGAGATGGTGAAGATAATATTTATCTCTAGGTTGGCTCTTAGTAGTACATGAAAAAAGAAGTCTCCCCAAAATTCCTAACCATATGCCGACACTCACCCTGTTTGGGACCTGAATTCATGTGAAGTATATGCCAAAGAAATCTTGAGATGAGAATCTGGTTTGACTTTTGCTAAAAGTGCCCAGGTACCTGGCAGGAAGCAACACAAACCCTCTGTGAAAAAATACACAGTAAACTCAGGCCTCAAAGAATTTCCACAAGATATAAGTACTAGGTAATATGAGCTCACAATTCAAAAAAATCACTAACCTCATGAAGAAACAAAGTACTATGAGCAAGAGTCATCAGAAACAAACTATGAAATCAGACGGCAGAAACTGGAATTTTCTGATAGGTAATATAAAATAAGCATGGTTAGTCTATTTAAAGACAAAACAGAACACACTGAGAGTATGCTGAGGAACAAGAGATGATCAGAAAGATCAAGAAGATACAAAGAGGAAACAAGCAGAAGTTGTGGAAATTAAAAACATAATAGCTGAAATCTGAAAACTCAATAGACAAGTAAAAAAACAGATCAAACACAATTAGAAAAGTAAAAATTAGGAAGACAGATCTGATGATTATAAAGAAAGCAGTGTGAAGACACGGTAAGATGCTAAATAAAAGCAATTATAAAGTAGAGGAAAGAATGAAAAGACCCAACATATATCTAATAAGACTTTGCACAGGGAGATTAGAAATGAGAGAGAAGTATTTGAAGAGATAACAAAATTATTCTCTGCTATACCACCTACACTTGGCACAGAGTGAGTGACCAACACATATCTGTTGAATGATTAAAAGAACAAAGATATAACATATTTCTACCAGAGTTCTATAAGAAAGAAAAAGAATGAGAAGGGACAATGGCTGAGCATTTTCTCAAGAAACAGAAGGTACAACTCCCTAGAGAGAGAAATCAAAAATCCTAAGAGGATAAATTCTTTAATATTCACATGTAGATATACCACAGTGCAACTGCAGCAAGAAAGAAAAGACATACCATCTACTAAGGAAAGACAATTAAAGTGACAGCTGATGTCTGAACATCAGCAACAGAAACTAGAAAACAATGAAAGATTTTTGAAGTATTGATATTAAGAGAAAATAACTGTCAATACAGAATTCAATACCCATAAAAACTTCACAACAAAGAGGAAAATGTATTTTCAGTCAAAAATGGAGTTTGCCAACAACAGACTCTCAAAAAAACTCTTCTGAAGATGTACCTCAGGAAGAAAGAAAAGGATCTCAAAGAAAGATATACTATGTAAGACGGACAAACAAAGAAAATGAGGGTAAACCTAAGAAATATTAATTATATAAAGCAACAGTGACTAACACCTAAAATCATGAAAGAAATAAAATCTTGGGCAATAATACCATTTTAATTTGAGGCAGGAAGTAAATATTTGTAACTATAGTTAAAATGTTTCTAAGGCCCTAGCATTGTTCAAGACAGCATTATAGATTTTGTTAAGCTAATGAGTAAGTCCTGAAAGGACAAAATAAAGTATAGCCTCCAAGTCAGGAAGAGAGACAAAATGGAATTAGGGAAGGGAATTGGTTAGACAGATTTGAATCACAGGGATTCAGAGGTAGAGGGTAAAAGAATAGAAAAAGATATATCAAGCAAAAAATAAGCTAAAGAAAACTAGTAAAGCAATATTAATTTTAGAGAAAACAGACTTTAAGACAAAAGCATTACCGTAAATAAACAAGGACATGACAGTGATGTCATAAAATTCAACTCACAAGGAAAAAAATTCTAAATCACCTAATTATACTGATTCAAAATATTCAAAAGGAAATTGACAAAACTACAAAAAGAAACTGCCACTCTCTCAATAACTGGTAGATCAATTTGGCAAAAATCAGTAAGAATATAAAAAAAACTGCATCAGAACATTGAGTAAATGGGTATATGCAGATTATTGAACTGGAGAATATATACATATTAAGCACACAGAGCATTTAAAAAAATTGATCACATACTAGCCCAAGTTTCAACACATTTCAAAGAATTAGTCCCATACATAAAGACTCTCTTTCTGTTGTTATTTTCTACTATACAATTAAATTTAAAATATCAAAGAGATCATTGTTAAAGCCTAAATATTTAAAAATTTTTAAATATACTTTCAAATTATTCATGAGTCAAAGCAAAATCACAATAGAAAGTACAAAATATTACCTCTAGGGTGGTACTTGAAAGAAAATGTATAGCCTAAATGACTTAATTAGAAAGAAATGACTGAAACTTAATAAGCTAAAGCATGTGCTAAACAGTTAATGTAAGAATAAAGCCAAGCATACTACTGAGAGGATAAGAAAAGCTCAAATTAATTTTTTGAAAACACTAATAAAATCAATAAATGTCTAGTAAGGCTGATTTTTTAAAATGAATCAACATAAACCATATCTGAAATGAAAAAGGAACCATAACTAGTTATACAGGAAAGATATAAAAAGTAAGAAAACATAATAATTTATATCAATGTATTTTATTTTTTATTTTAATTTTTATTGGAGTATAGTTGACTTACTGTGTTGTATTACTTTCTGTTGCATAGCAAAGTGAAAAAGTTATACATATACATATATATATATATATATCCACTCTTTTTTAGATTCTTTTTCCATATAGGTTATTACAGAGTATTGAATAGAGTCCCCTAAGCTATACAGTAGGTCCTCAATAGTTCTCTCTTTTATATATAGTAGAGTGTATATGTCAACCCCCGTCTCCCAATTTATCCCTCTCCGTCTAGTCAAGGCTATGGTTTTTCCAGTGGTCATGTATGGATGTGAGAGTTGGACCATAAAGAAAGTTGAACACAGAATTAATGCTTTTGAACTGTGGGGTTGGAGAAGACTCTTGAAAGTCCCTTGGACTGCAAGGAGATCCAACAGCCCATCCTAAAGGAGATCAGTCCTAGGTGTTCATTGGAGGGACTGTTGTTGAAGCTGAAACTCCAATACTTTGGCCACCTGATGCAAAGAGCTGACTCATTTAAAAAGACCCTGATGCTGGGAAAGATTGAGGGCAGGAGGAGAAGGGGACGACAGAGGATGAGATGGTTGGATGGTATCACCAACACAATGGACATGGGTTTGGGTGGACTCCGGGAATTGGTGATGGACAGGGAGGCCTGGTGTGCTGTGGTTCATGGGGTCGCAAAGAGTCGGACACAACTGAGCGACTGAACTGAACTGAACTGAACGACACATTTTGGGGCTTCCCTGATAGCTCAGTTGGTAAAGAATCCGCCTGCAATGCAGGAGACCCCAGTTTGATTCCTAGTTCGGGAAGATTCCCTAGGAAAGGAACAGGCTACCCACTCCAGTATTCCTGGGCTTCCCTTGTGGCTCAGCTGGTAAAGAATCACCTGCAATGCATGAGACCGGGGTTCAATCCCTGGATTGGGAAGATCCCCTGGAAAAGGGAAAGTCTATCCACTCCAGTAGTCCATGGGGTCACAAAGAATCAGACACCACTGAGCAACTTTCACAACACATTTTAAAACTCAGTTGAAATGGGCAAATTCTTAGAAAAATATAAATTATAAAATAAATCAAAAAGAAACAGAAAGCCCAAATGTTCTATAACCATTAAGGAAGTTAAATCACTGAATATTTTCCCACAAAGAGAATTTTAGACCCAAAGAGTTTTTTTAGCAAGTTCTAGCCAAGCATTTAAACTACAGACAATTCCATGGGACTTCCTTGGTGTTTCCACAGGACTGTACTTCCACTGCAGTGGGGCACAGGTTCAATCCCTAGTCAGGAAACTAGAACCCTACAAGCCACATGGCACAGCCAAAAAAATAATAAATGAATCACAAACAATTTCAATTCTGAATACTATTCCCGATTGTAGGAAAAGAGGGTATGCGCCCTAATTCATTTTATGTGGCTAGCTGGCTAGCCTATCCTTGATAAATTTGACAAAGGAATTTCAAAAAGTAAAACTGTAAGCCAATTTTATTTGTGAGCATGGATGATAAAATCATAAATAATTAATAAGCCAATCTGCAATATACTTTTTTAAAAAGGTACTATATCACAAATAGAGTTATGCCAGGAATGCAAGGTTGGTTCAATGCTAGAAAGAACAAATGATAAATTAAAAGCACCTGTTAAATTTAAGAACAAGATAAAGATGCCTGAATCATTACTTCAACACTGTAATAAACTACTAGAATTAAGAAGACAAGAAAAAAGAAAGAAAAAGGATAGGGAGTAAAAAAGAGGAAGTAATACTCTAATTCACAGATCATTTTTTAACACAGAAGTTTCAAAACATGGGCTTCCCTTGTGGCTCAGCTAGTAAAGAATCCACCTGCAATGTGGGAGTCCTGGGTTCGATCCCTGGGTTGGGATGATCCCCTGGAAAAGGGAAAGGCTACCCACTCAAATATTCTGGCCTGGAGAATTCCAGGGACTATATAGTCCATGGGGTCACAAAGAGTCAGACATGACTGAGCAACTTTCACTTCACTTTAAAACATACTTCAGATAAATTATCATTTTTGGAAGGTTGCCAAATATTAACAAATCAACCACATTTTCATTCCCCTGGAACAGACATTTAGATAAGCAATTTTTTAAAAGATACTATCTACAATGGGGAGGGAAAAAATATATAGGATATCTAGCAATACACCTAAGAAAAGACAAGTAAAACTTTCATGTAGAAAACTATAAAATTTCGTTGAAAAACATTAAAGATTTAAATAAATGGAGAAACATACCATCTTAATGAATTAGAAGCCTTACTATGTTAATGATTGCCAATTCACCCAAATTAATCAGTGGTATAGTATATAACTCCAATTAAAATCCAAACAGTTTTTCATAGGACTTTAACAATCTGATTTTTTTAAAAAACATATACGAGGAATTCCCTGATGGCCCAGTGATTAAAGACTTGGCACTTTCACTGCTGTGGCTCCGGTTCAATCCCTGGTATTGGTAACTAAGATCCCATAGAGCAGAGGCAAAGCACTGACTATGGAATAAAATATTTTTGAGTTACAGTTGTCATTTATCAGTTGTCTCATTTTCCATTTGTAAATTAGAAATAATACCTATCTTCAGTGGTTGTGATATTAAGGAAAGTACTCAATGTCTAGCATTTGGTAAATACTTAGAAAATAGTAACTCTACCTCTATTATTATGATTGTCTCATTTGTCTCTTTACATCCAACTTTCTTCCTACAATCGTTTTTCATGATAATAATAAGATAGTAAAAAATAAGTTATTTTTCTACAACACAGCTAACTACATAGCCAAATCTCCAGCCATGCCTCCCTATCCTTTCTTTCCTTCTTTTTATGCTATCTAATACCAAATACTTTCTGTGAGTATAGATTCACTGTGTCTGCCCTCTGATGTCCTCTTGCAACACCTACCATCTTACTTGGGTTTCTCTTACCTTGGGTGTGGGGTATCTCTTCATGGCTGCTCCCAGCAAAGCGCAGCCGCTGCTCCTTACCTTGGAAGAGGGGTATCTCCTCACCGCCGCCCTTCCTTACCACAGCCTTGTCTAACTCAATGAAAATAAGCCATGCCCGTGGGGCCACCCAAGACGGGCGGGTCATGGTGGAGAGATCTGACAGGATGTGGTCCACTGGAGAAGGGAATGGCAAACCACTTCAGTATTGCCTTGAGAATCCCATGAACAGTATGAAAAGGCAAAATGATAGGATACTGAAAGAGGAACTCCCCAGATCAGTAGGGACCCAATATGCTACTGGAGATCAGTGGAGAAATAATTCCAGAAAGAATGAAGGGATGGAGCCAAAGCAAAAAGAATACCCAGCTGTGGATGTGACTGGTGAAAGAAGCAAGGTCCGAAGCTGTAAAGAGCAATATTGCATAGGAACCTGGAATGTCAGGTCCATGAATCAAGGCAAAATCGAAGTGGTCAAACAAGAGATGGCAAGAGTGAATGTTGACATTCTAGGAATCAGCGAACTGAAATGGACTGGAATGGGTGAATTTAACTCAGATGACCATTATACCTACTACTGCGGGCAGGAATCCCTCAGAAGAAATGGAGTAGCCATCCTGGTCAACAAAAGAGTCTGAAATGCAGTACCTGGATGCAATCTCAAAAATGACAGAATGATCTCTGTTCGTTTCCAAGGCAAACCATTCAATATCACAGTAATCCAAGTCTATGCCCCAACCAGTAATGCTGAGGAAGCTGAAGTTGAACGGTTCTAGGAAGACCTACAAGACCTTTTAGAACTAACACCCAAAACAGATGTCCTTTTCATTATAGGGGACTGGAATGCAAAAGTAGAAGTCAAGAAACACCTGGAGTAACAGGCAAATTTGGCCTTGGAATACAGAATGAAGCAGGGCAAAGACTAACAGAGTTTTGCCAAGAGAATGCACTGGTCATAGCAAACACCCACTTCCAACAACACAAGAGAAGACTCTACACATGGACATCACCAGATGGTCAACACCGAAATCAGATTGATTATATTCTTTGCAGCCAAAGGTGGAGAAGCTCTATACAGTCAACAAAAACAAGACCAGGAGCTGACTGCGGCTCAAATCATGAACTCCTTATTACCAAATTCAGACTTAAATTGGTGAAAGTAGGGAAAACCACTACACCATTCAAGTATGATCTTAATCAAATCCCTTATGATTATACAGTGGAAGTGAAAAATAGATTTAAGATAGAGTGCCTGATGAACTATGAAATGAGGTTCGTGACACTGTACAGGAGACAGGGATCAAGACCATTCCCATGGAAAAGAAATGCAAAAAAGCAAAATGGCTGTCTAGGGAGGCCATACAAATAGCTGTGAAAAGAAGAGAAGCAAAAAGCAAAGGAGAAAAGGAAAGATATAAGCATCTGAATGCAGAGTCCCAAAGAATAGCAAGAAGAGATAAGAAAGCCTTCTTCAGTGATCAATGCAAAGAAATAGAGGAAAACAACAGAATGGGAAAGACTAGAGATCTCTTCAAGAAAATTAGAGGTACCAAGGGGACATTTCATCCAAAGATGGGCTTGATAAAGGACAGAAATGGTATGGACCTAACAGAAGCAGAAGATATTAAGAAGAGGTGGCAAGAATACACAGAAGAACTGTACAAAAAGATCTTCACGACCCAGATAATCACGACGGTGTGATCACTCACCTAGAACCAGATATCCTGGAATGTGAAGTCAAGTGGGCCTTAGAAAGCATCACTACGAACAAAGCTAGTGGAGGTAATGGAATTCCAGTTGAGCTATTCCAAATCCTGAAAGATGATGCTGTGAAAGTGGTGCACTCAATATGCCAGCAAATTTGGAAAACTCAGCAGTGGCCACAGGACTGGAAAAGGTCAGTTTTCATTCCAATCCCAAAGAAAGGCAATGCCAAAGAATGCTCAAACTACCGCACAATTGCACTCATCTCACATGCTAGTAAAGTAATGCTCAAAATTCTCCAAGCCAGGCTTCAGCAATACGTGAACCGTAAACTTCCTGATGTTCAAGCTGGTTTTAGAAAAGGCAGAGGAACCAGAGATCAAATTGCCAACATCCGCTGGATCATGGAAAAGCAAGAGAGTTCCAGAAAAACATCTATTTCTGCTTTATTGACTATTGCAAAGCCTTTGACTGTGTCGGTCACAATAAACTGTGGAAAATTCTGAAAGAGATGGGAATACCAGACCACCTCACCTGCCTCTTAAAAAATCTGTATGCAGGTCAGGAAACAACAGTTAGAACTGGACATGGAACAACAGACTGGTTCCAAATAGGAAAAGGAGTACGTCAAGGCTGTATATTATCACCCTGCTTATTTAACTTATATGCTGAGTACATCATGAGAAACGCTGGACTGGAAGAAACACAAGCTGGAATCAAGACTGCCGGGAGAAATATCAATAACCTCAGATATGCAGATGATACCACCCTTATGGCAGAAAGTGAAGAGGAACTCAAAAGCCTCTTGATGAAAGTGAAAGTGGAGAGTGAAAAAGTCGGCTTAAAGCTCAACATTCAGAAAACTAAGATCATGGCATCTGGTCCCATCACTTCATGGCAAATAGATGGGGAAACAGTGGAAACAGTGTCAGACTTTATTTTTCTGGGCTCCAAAATCACTGCAGATGGTGACTGCAGCCATGAAATTAAAAGACACTTACTCCTTGGAAGGAAAGTTATGACCAACCTAGATAGCACATTCAAAAGCAGAGACATTACTTTGCCAACAAAGGTTCGTCTAGTCAAGGCTATGGTTTTTCCTGTGGTCATGTATGGATGTGAGAGTTGGACTGTGAAGAAGGCTGAGTGCCGAAGAATTGATGCTTTTGAACTGTGGTGTTGGAGAAGACTCTTGAGAATCCCTTGGACTGCAAGGAGATCCAACCAGTCCATTCTGAAGGAGATCAGCCCTGGGATTTCTTTGGAGGGAATGATGCTGAAGCTGAAACTCCAGTACTTTGGCCACCTCATGCGAAGAGTTGACTCATTAGAAAAGACTCTGATGCTGGGAAGGACTGGGGGCAGGAGGAGAAGGGGACGACAGAGGATGAGATGGCTGGATGGTATCACTGACTCAATGGACGTGAGTCTGAGTGAACTCTGGGAGTTGGTGATGGACAGGGAGGCCTGGCGTGCTGCGATTCATGGGGTCGCGAAGAGTCGGACACGACTGAGTGACTGAACTGAATACCAAATACTTACAACCATGGTCTCATGCCACGTACCGTATCTCTGCACATGTTCTACTGTCTAGAATACGTTCCCCATTTTATTTGCGTAGCAAATTCCAACTTATCTTTCAAACCTTGAATTCAAACGCCATCCTGTGAAAAGTTTTCTGCAGTGCATCCTGATCATTTTCTATGTTAACACGGAAACTCACACTTCAACATTTAATTATCACATTGTATTGTGACTCAAAATTCTCCAAGCCAGGCTTCAACAATACGTGAACCATGAACTTCCTGATGTTGAAGCTGGTTTTAGAAAAGGCAGAGGAACCAGAGATCAAATTGCCAACATCCGCTGGATCATTGAAAAAGCAAGAGAATTCCAGAAAAACATCTACTTCTGTTTTATTGACTATGCCAAAGCCTTTGACTGTGTGGACCACAACAAACTGGAAAATTCTGAAAGAGATGGGAATACCAGACCACCTGATCTGCCTCTGTGTTCAGGTCAGGAAGCAACAGTTAGAACTGGATAGCGAACAACAGACTGGTTCCAAACAGGAAAAGGAGTCCGTCAAGGCTGTATATTGTCACCCTGCTTATTTAACTTATATGCAGGTACATCATGAGAAACGCTGGGCTGGAGGAATCACAAGCTGGAATCAAGACTGCCGGGAGAAATATCAATAACCTCTGACATTCAGATGACACCACCCTTATGGCAGAAAGCAAAGAAGAACTAAAGAGCTTCTTGATGAAAGTAAAAGAGGAGAGAGAAAAAGTTGGCTTAAAGTTCAACATTCAGAAAACTAAGATCATGGCATCTGGTCCCATCACTTCATGGCAAATAGATGGGGAAACAGTGGAAACAATGACAGACTTTATTTTGGGGGGCTCCAAAATCACTGCAGGTGGTAACTGCAGCCATGAAATTAAAAGATGCTTGCTCCTTGAAAGAACAGTTATGACCAACCTAGACAGCATATTAAAAAGCAGAGACATTACTTTGCCAACAAAGGTCTGGCTATTCAAGGCTATGGTTTTTTCAGTAGTCATGTACGGATGTGAGAGTTAGACTATAAAGAAAGCTGAGTGCCAAAGAATTGATGCTTTTGAACTGTGGTGTTGGAGAAGACTCTTGAGAGTCCCTTGAACTGCAAGGAGATCATACCAGTCCATCCTAATGAAATTAGTCCTGAATATTCATTGGAAGGATTGATGCTGAAGCTGAAACTCCAATACTTTGGCCACCTAATGCGAAGAACTGATTCATTTGAAAAGACCCTGATGCTGCAAAAGATTGAAGGCAGGAGGAGAAGGGGATGACAGAGGATGAGATGGTGTGGATGGCATCACCTACTCGAAGGACGTGAGTTTGAGTAAACTCCGGGAGTTGGTGATGGACAGGGAGGCCTGGTGTGCTGCACTCCACTATGGGGTTGCAAAGAGTTGGACACAACTGAGTGACTGAACTGAAGTGATTGTGACTACTTATCTACTAAATGGAGACCCCTTTAAGTATTAGATATTCACCTTAAATTTCTAGCCCTTAGCATAGTGCCTGGATAGGAGAAGTATTAAATAAATACTCACAAGGTTAAATTTAATCCCACCCCCAATCTCCAGGACCAGACTCCATTAATCCCACCCCCACTCCATTTCTCTCACATCATTCTCAATCTTATTCTCCACTGCTGTCTTCCTTTCAAGGTAGTAATATGCCTTCTCTACCCTGGGCTTTCCAGGTGGCATTAGTGGTAAAGAACCTGCCTGCCAATGCAGGAGACGTAACAGACTCAGGTTTGATCCCTGGGTCAGGAGGATCCCCTGGAGGAGGACATGGCAACCTATTCCAGTATCTTTGTCTGGAGAATTCAATGGGCGGAGGAGCCTGGCAGGCTACAGTCTATAGCATCGCAAAGAGTCAGACACAAGTGAAGGACTTAGCATGCATATAAAAGCCTTCTCTACCCTAAACAAACAAAAAAGCCTTCTTTGATTCAGCTCCCTCTTTGAAATACTAGCTCATTTCTCTCTTCAACAGCTAAGAGATAACTGTTTCTCAATTTGTCTTCTTCCCAGTTAGAATACATCTTTCTTTTCTCATATTACAAAGCCTGTGCTTCTATTTAGCTCTTATACAAATTCTATTTATTAGCCTTAGATGTTTAAGTGCCTTTTCTTGACTACACTAATAAAACCTGAAATTCTTCTCTGTCTCGGTCAGAAAACTATAAACTGTTACCAAAAACAAAAAACCTCAAAAAACAGACAAAAAAAAAAAAAACAGACAAAAAGAAAGATTCAAAAAAAATTCACCTATTAAATGAAAAATGTGTTACCTGAGTAAGAATTAAGAGAAACTGTCCACCGTACTGTTAGTCCTAGTAAGACTGCAGCTGTCATCAAGTACCATTTCTCCATATTTTTTCTTCGAATTCAGGAAGAGGAAAAAAATACAGGAATACTAATACAGGAATACTTTTAACATGCAGTCAATCACTTCTTTTCTTGATCAGAGAAATATTATCAATTATTTGGAATTAGGAGTTTGAGAGGATTTTAATTGATGCTTCGTTTCCAGTTAAACATTGATTTTTATCTCTAGGAAGAAGTAACCTGCAGGGAAAACAAAAAAAGATACCAAGATTTAGCTGAGCATAGTGCCCAAACAACAAACATTAAACCAAAGAGAAAGACGGAGAAATGGGGGAAGGGGACAGTCAAAGAAAACAGATAATTTTAAGTTCCTTATTCCTAGTCCTCCAGTCAGGAAATGAACCTCAAAAGATTAGCTCTCCGGGACTTCCCTGGTGGTCCAGTGGTTAAGAGTCCATGCTCTCAATGGAGGGAATTCGAGTTTGATCCCTGGTCCTTGGGGAACTAAGATTCCATGTGCCAATCGGTGAGGCCAAAAATAAAATAAAGGAAATTTAGAGAAACTAGGACTTGCTAGATTAGAAAATAAAACAGTTTCATACTCAAAAGATTAATCAATTAATTAATTCAGGCAATTCCCTCATGGTCTAGTGGTGAGGGCTCCATGCTTTCATTGCCAAGGGTACAGGTTCAATCCCTGGTCAGGAACTAAGAACCCACAAGCTATGCAGTGCTAAATTTTAGGGGAAAATTGGCACATTTAACCTATAGGTCAAAAAAGTATTTTTCTTACTTAAAAATAGCAAGGAACAACTCTAGAATTAATAAGTCTAGCATCTCAGTAAGTTAGAATGACTCGAAGCATTTAATAAGGCTATGTGAATGTATTATTCAAATTTTATTTATACAAATTCCCTTTTTCTTTCCTCCCTCTTACTGCATCCACCTTTGATCATTTCATTGATCACAAGATATTCTACAAGAGGCAAGGGAGGAGGAAAAATGAAAATAAATCAGTTTCTCACATTGATTCCAGGTTTGACACAGTTTATGGGCCATTATAAACTTTTCAAATCCTTTTTGTGTGTGTGTGTATGTGTAATAAAGTTTTATTAAAGTATAAAGGAGATAGAGAAAGCTTCTGACATAGGCATCAGAAGGGGGCAGAAAGAGTACCCTCAAATCCTTTTCTAACCCAACTCAAAAAGCCCCTTTTAACGTGTTGCACTATATATTCCAGAATTGCAACACAACACTCTATTTCCTGCAGAGATATCAAGTTTAAAATTGATTTTACAAATGCTAAGTCCTGGATTTAAAAATCCATAACTTAACTGATATTCCATTGCCGAAATTTTAATCAGTAATACAACCAAGTTAAATGAATTATCCACAGTTCCAGATGATCATATCTAAATAACAAAAATAAGACAAAATCAATGACCCTTAATAATCATAATGAACTTTAAAAAAAAGAATAACAATGCTTAACTAATAATACGCTGATCAAGTTTTTTGTTTGTTTGCTTTCTGGCCTCACCAAAGGGCTTGTGGGATCTCACTTCCCCAACCAGGGACTAAACCCAGGCAATGGCAATGAAAGCCGGAAATCCTAACCATTAGGCCACCAGGGACCTCCCTGATCAAGTTTATTAAGAACACAATGGCGGAACTGCTGACAGATGAAAGGATCATATCCAAAAGATTTAGACAACATCTATGATGGGCCAAATCTAACTCCAGAAATCATTGCAGGGATAATAAATTCAAAGTTCTGCACTTAAACGTCAAAAAAAAAACCCAAAAAACTGCTTGAGTACTGAAAGGGAGGCAACAGATAACAGATCAGCTCTGGATGGACCCAGATGACCCTGATGACCAGTGTTAGATTAAATATTAGGAAAACTTTTCTAACACCTAGAGTTGTCCAAAAATTAAATGAGCTTCTTCTTAAGAAAGGAGTTACTCTTTCAAAGGCTCAAACAAGGACTTCCCTGGTGGTCCAGTGGCTAAAATTCTGCACTCCAGATGCAAGTGACCCAGGTTCGATCCCTGGTCAGGGAACTAGATCCCACATGTTGCTTCCTGATTTAAGTGGTTGTTAAAAGATGTGTTTACTTAATGATAAATCAGTTAGTTAAAATTTATGATTTGTGGACAGTATTTTCTTTTACATGTTATAATAAAAGTTACAAAGGAAATAACATTTATTTGTCAACCAGAATATAAGCTCCAAGCAAGCAGGGATCCTCCTATCTTAGCCGCTGCCCAGTTCCCTGCTCATAGAACAAGGCTGGTACAGAGCAGGTAACTCAAAAGTATCTGCTGAATGGAGATCTTCGGGTGAAGAAGGGAGGTACCTAATTGTACTGAGTCCTTTGTGGTTTAAACATATTATCATATGAAATTCTTAACCGATCTGTTCTCCTAGAACAGTAAAAAGGGTTGTTTCTGTTTTCTGTTTTATTTTACTATTTTTCCTTTCTGTACAACAAAAAGTACAGTAGCTTCCTAACCCATTCTCGCGGGCAGCAGAGAATTCTTCTGTCCCAGTTTACCCAGAGGGTGCGTCTCAGCAGAAAAAATGTCTGTCGTCCACGTCCCAGGGCCAAACTTGTTCCTTTCGGTGCGAAAATGTCCCTCCCCCAGGTGAACAGCACAGTCAGGGAGTGTTGCTATCCCAGGAGAGGACATCTCGCCAAAGAGCCCCCTCTTGGTGTGTCTGCCCCTTTCTCCGGCGGGCCGGACCCTCAGGACCGCAGGAACAAGGGTGCCAAGCTTTCCAGTCCAGGATACCCTCCATGATCACCGCATCCCCCACCCGGCCCCCAGTCGAGCCTGCGGGCGGGACTGAGGAGGCTTCGCTTCCCCAGAGCGGAGCGGAGCCGGGAGCCAGACAGCCAAGCCCCAGGCCCTCCCCCCTCCCTCCAAGCGCCCCAGAATTCCAGGGACCCGGCCTCTTACCCCACCGCTCTCCGAACGTAGGGATTCGCGCCGCAGCAGGTTTCAGGAAGGCGCCTGCGCGCTCGCCCCCGCGGCGAAGAGCCCTGCCGGCCTGCCTTCCGCGTCCGCGTACTCGCGCACCGTCCGCGTGCCCGGAGCGGGAGCGAGCCCGTCGAGCGTGTGGGGAGGGGCGGGGAAAAGGCGCGGAGTGGAGAAGGCGGGCTTCGGAGGCGAAGCACGAGCCGCTGGAATCCGAGAGGCCTGGTGTCTGGGTGAGGCTTGGGGCAGGTGGAAAGCCCCTTGCTCTTCTTTCCTGGGATCGTGGCCAAGGCCTGAGCGGCTGCTTAGTCCACGGATTCCTGTTAGGGGAGCGTCCTGGCGCGCTTCACACAGTGGACAACCCATGGCTAGTCCTCACCAACGAGCAGGAGATCTTCCTCTGGACCTATGCCCTTGAGGAGCCAGAAAGCCAATGGGCTTTACTTTCTTCAGGCTGCATGCCTGCAGAGAAGTAGGTATTAAGCTGGGAAGCCACTTCATGGAGGAAATAGTATTCAACTCCAGGCATCTTCAAGAAACTGTGGGGGATGCTAAAGAACAGCCTTGCCCTCCAGTAGGCATCACACCTTCCCCATCAAGCAGCTTGGACCGCATATTCCCAAACTTGCAAATAATAACCACATTCCCTTACTTTGGTCAGGGAAATGCCCTCATATCCCCCTTCTGAATCCTGCCATTCTGTAAAGCCAGTCCCGCTATAATCCCTGAAAGTAACCACACACCATGAACATGAAAATGTTAGTTGCTCAGTCGGGTCCGACTCTTTGCAACCCCATCAACTATAGCCTGCCAGCCTCCTCTATACATGGAATTCTCTAAGCAAGAACACTGGAGTGGGTAGCCATTCCCTTCTTCAGGGGATCTTGTGGACCCAGAGCTTGAACCTGGGTCTCTGCACTGCAGGCAGATTCTTTACAGTGTGAGCCACTAGGGAAGCCCAGTTTGGCTTTTTGTTCTTCAGTAACTAAGGTTAAGTCATATCCAACTCTTTGCGACTCCATGGACTGCAGCACGCCAGGCTTCCCTGTCCTTCACTATCTTCTGGAGTTTGCTCAAACTCATGTCCATTGAGTCAGTGATGCCATCCAACCATCCTGTTCTTTGTTGCCCCCTTCTCCTCCTGCCCTCAATCTTTCCCAGCATCAGGGTCTTTCCCAATGAGTCAGCTCTTTGCCAGGTGGCCAAAGTATTGGAGCTTCAGCTTTGGCTTTGGCTATGGCTTTATACTGGGGCCACTCACCAATGGAGGAGATGGAGGTTCAGTCCCTGAGTTGGGAAGATCCCCTGGAGAAGGAAATGGCAACCCACTCCAATATTCTTGCCTGGGAAAATCCTATGGACAGAGGAGCCTGGCGGTCTATAATCCATGGGGCTGCAAATATTCGGATACAACAGCAACTAAGCAACAACAACATGGCTTTATAACAAAGTGGCTCTGAACAACTCTCTGGATCATGCTTTCTTCACCTGTGAAATGAGTGAGTGGGCTAGATAAACTTTCAGACCTAAAATTTTATCCTACTATATTTTAAAGACCGTCAGCCCTGGAAATATGAAAAAATATGGCCAAGTGTCTGCCTTCAAAAAATTTTCATTCTCATTGGAAAAAAGCATAAAAGGATAGAACAGATGCTAAACGTCAGATTACTAGTATATGCATTAAGTACTGTAGGAGTTCAGAGAAGAACATTCATGTAAACTAAAAATTATCAAGAAACACTTTCCCTAGAGAAGTCAGCTGAGCTTTGAAAGAAAGCCTGGGCCAGGAGAATGGGAGTTAAGACTCTTGACAAAGGAATGGTTCAAGCCAAAATTGTGGCAGTTGGGACTTCCTTGTCAAAACTCTGCACTTCTAATGCAGGGGCCTACGGTTTGATCACATATTGATATTTCAAAAATATCAATATATTGTAAAAGATATATCTTCAAATAATGACAATTGGTATCAGTCTCTTCTTTCTTCCTCCCAACCTGATAGCTTCTGATATAGTATTCAGAGCAAAGTTGGTGCTTAAAATGTTCATTGAATAAATTGTGGAAGGAACTTCAAAACCTCTAATTCACAGCTGAACTGCCCCACCAATGCATCTATATACCTACTCCTGCTCTTTCCCTCCACTAGGTACAAGTTGGTGATACAGTGCTGAGCATAACTGCCTTCCTCCACTAGGTACTGTCACTCTCTGAATGTCCAGTGTCTATACGTAACACTCAGTAAATGAGTTTGGGATGAGGTCATTAGGATTCACTGTCACTGGTATCTTTATAAGACGAGGAAATTTGGCAATGGACATGCCCACATGCAGAGGATAATGTGAAGACATGGAGAGAAGTCTTAAAAGACACCAACGCTGCTGACACCATGATCTCAGACTTCTAGCCTCCAGAGTATGAGAATACACATTTCTGTTGTTTAGGCCACCCAGACTGTGGTTTTCTCTATGGCAGCCCTAACAAACTAGTACACACCTTATCAACAGTACTCTGAATACTCGGAGTAGGCCAATACCCTCACACAAATCATACTTTTATAGTAATTTTCTAGTCCCTTCCCTAGATCACTTCCACCTATTAAGAAAACAAGCCCTTTTCTATATCAGGCCCAGGACTTTCCTCTTCTGTATCAGGCCCAGGACTTCCCTGATTCTAGGTGAAAATCATTCACCTGATCATAGCTGTTCAGGTGGCACTAGTGGTAAAGAACCCACCTGCAATGCAGGAGACACAGGAGATTTGGGTTCGATCCCTGGACAGGAAGATCCCCTGGAGGAGGGCACATCAACCCACTTCAGTATTCTTGCCTGGGGAATCCCATGAACAGAGGAACCTGGCAGCTGCAGTCCACGTGGTTGCAAAGAGTTGGACACGACTGAAGCAACTTAGCACTCACGCACGTTGTTGGAAATAGATTTTTTTTCTATCTGTATATCTTCCTCAATTGACCCTTACGTGTCATTTCTATTCATCTGAAATCTCCAACATTCATCATACCTTTGTCTCCTCCAGGGATAAGTTCACCTAAGTAGCATAGAGTTAGAGTGAATCTCCAAATTTCCATCTAGCTATTGGCAAAATAGTCTCCTCCTTCATATGCTAAAAGTTGTTCATACCCAATTCACTTCATCATCACAATAACCCTGAAAGAATATTAGAAAGGTATTATTATCCCCTTTGGACACACAAGAAAACTTGACAGCAACATTTCACAAAGTATGTCATTCAGTGGGATAACTACTGTCCAAAAAAAAAAAAAATGTGAAAAAAGTATGAGAGAACTTCCCTAGGGGTTCAGTGGTTAAGCCTTCATCCTTCCACTGCAGGGGGCGTGGGTTCCATCCCTGGTCAGGAAACTAAGATCCCACATGCAGTGCAACATGCCCAAGAGGTAATAATAATAATTTTTAATAGCATGAGGATGATCTCTTGATACAGAGATAAGTTTGAAAACAATGGGTTACACAAATCTAAAAAGAATTCTTTACTTCAGGTTTTCTCAGAGGCTTTTGTGTGTTATTACATATCAATGTAAAGGAAATCAGTCCTGAATACTACTCATTGGAAGGACTGATGCTGAAGCTGAAGCTCCAATACTTTGGCCACCTGATATGAAGAATTGACTACATTGGAAAAGATCCTGATGCTGGGAAAGACTGAAGGCAGGAGGAGAAGGGGATGACAGAGGATGAGGCGGTTGGATGGCATCACCAACTCGATGGACATGAGTTCAAACAAGCTTTGGGAGTTGGTGATGGACCTGGAAGCCTGGCGTGCTACAGTCCATGGGGTCACAAAGAGTCGGATACGACTGAGCGACTGAACTGACTGATACATCAATGTTACTATACATCATGACCCTCCAAAAGAATATAGAATTTCAGCTTTGCTGGTGGTCCAGTGGTTGAGAATCTGCCTTGCAGTGTAAGGGACACTGTTTCGGTCCCTGATCCAGGAAGATACCACATGCCGCAGGGCAACTAAGCCCATGCACCACAACTACTGAGCCCTGGCTCTAGAGCCCCTGATCTGCAATAAGAGAATCCACTGCAATGAGAAGCCCTCACACAGCAATTAGAAAGTAGCCTCTGATTGCACAACTAGAGAAAGCCCAAGTGCAGCAACGAAGACCCAATGTAGCCAAAAATAAATAAATAAAAATTTTTAAAAAGTTATCACTAAACTTAAAAAAATATAGAGTTTTCAGACATTAACCATGAAATTCTATCCCCACACTCCATCCCAAATCTAACATTACATCCTACAGAGTGGTTCATGAATCACACTTGTTGGAAATTCTGGTTAGTGACTTTCGCCTAATTTCTCTAAGAAATACATGTCTTCCGGGTCCATCACCAACTCCCAGAGCTTGTTTGAACTCATGTCCATCAAGTTGGTGATGCCATCCAACCGTCTCATCCTCTGTCATCCCCTTCTCCTCCTGCCTTCAATACAAGAAATAGATGTCAGGACTATACAAACATGAATTTTAGTTACTTTCATTCATTTTCATGTCATTTTCATTTTTTGCACCCCTTAAAAAAAAGACAAAATATTGACATGATGATTGTCCTTAATATGACTATGAACTTTGAAAATTAAGTTAATTATAAAACAAAATTAAATGGGAAAAAATAAATCCCTTGAAACCAGAAATAGAATGAAACAAAAGAACTTAAATGGGTATCCAACTGGTGGCTCAACTACACAGAGAATAACTGTTCCAAATGACTTTTTTTTGGCCATGCCCCATGGCTTGCCAAATCTTAGTTACCTGACCACGGATTGAACCTGACGCCCAGCAGTGGAAGCTCTGAGTCCTAACCACTGGACCACCAGAGAATTCCCTCAAATCACTTTAAAACCCAATAATTTAATGATGTATCCCAAGTGCAATATGCCCTAAGAAAAAAAGATCTGTTAAAAAAAACATAAAATGATTGCTGTGTTGTTGGCATTAGGATTAGTATTATTATTTTAAAAAATGCATGTGTGCTAAGTCACTTCAGCTGTGTCAGACTATTTTTGACGCTAAGGACTGTAGCCTACCAGGCTCCTCTGTCCACAGGATTCTTCAGGCAGGAGTATTGGAGTGGACTGCCATGCCCTCCTCCAGGGGATCTTCTGGGCCCATGAATCGAAACTGGCATCTTCTATGTCTCCTGCATTGGCAGGCAGGTTTGTTTTTTTTTTTTTTTTTAACCACTGCTGTATGTGTAAAGTGGGATAAAGAAAATAAAGATTTATGTGATACTCAGATTCTATCATCCCAGTATTTTGATACTAGGATTCTTGGTGTGGGGAAAAGGAGTAAAAGGCATAAGATAGAAATATCCATATGAATTTATGATTTATTTTACTTAATTATTGAAAGGAAAAATGGGAGGGAGAAAGAAGGGGAGGAAGGGAAAAAGTGAGTCAGGGAAATGGAGCAAGGAAATATTTCCTAGCTCTTAAGAAGGCAATGCCAAAGAATGCTCAAACTACTACACAATGGTACTCATTTCACATGCTAGTAAAGTAATGCTCAAAATTCTCCAAGCCAGGCTTCAGCAATATGTGAACCGTGAACTTCCAGATGTTGAAGCTGGTTTTAGAAAAGGCAGAGGAACCAGAGATCAAATTGCCAACATCTGCTGGATCATGGAAAAAGCAAGAGAGTTCCAGAAAAACATATTTCTGCTTTATTGACTATGCCAAAGCCTTTGACTATGTGGATCACAATAAACTGTGGGAAATTCTGAAAGAGATGGGAATACCAGACCACCTGACCTGCCTCTTGAGAAACCTGTATGCAGGTCAGGAAGCAACAGTTAGAACTGGACATGGAACAACAGACTGGTTCCAAATAGGAAAAGGAGTATATCAAGGCTGTCTATTGTCACCCTGCTTATTTAACTTCTATGCAGAGGACATCATGAGAAACACTGGGCTGGAAGAAGCACAAGCTGGAATCAAGATTGCCGGGAGAAATATCAATAACCTCAGATATGCAGATGACACCACCCTTATGGCAGAAAGTGAAGAGGAACTACAAAGCCTCTTGATGAAAGTGAAAGAGGAGAGTGAAAAAGTTGGCTTAAAGCTCAACATTCAGAAAACGAAGATCATGGCATCTGGTCCCATCACTTCATGGCAAATAGATGGGGAAACAGTGGAAACAGTGTCAGACTTTATTTTGGGGGGCTCCAAAATCACTGCAGATGGTGACTGCAGCCATGAAATTAAAAGACGCTTACTCCTTGGAAGGAAAGTTATGACCAACCTAGATAGCACATTTAAAAGCAGAGACATTACTTTGCCAACAAAGGTCCATCTAGTCAAGGCTATGGTTTTTCCAGTGGTCATGTATGGATGTGAGAGTTGGACTGTGAAGAAAGCTGAGCACCAAAGAATGGATGCTTTTGAACTGAGTGTTGGAGAAGACTCTTGAGAGTCCCTTGGACTGCAAGGAGATCCAACCAGTCCATCCTAAAGGAGATCAGTCCTGGGTGTTCATTGGAAGGAATGATGCTGGGGCTGAAACTCCAATACTTTGGCCACCTCATGCGAAGAGCTGACTCATTGGAAAAGATTCTGATGCTGGGAGGGATTGAGGGCAGGAGGAGAAGGGGACGACAGAGGATGAGATGGCTGGATGGCATCACCGACTCGATGGACATGAGTTTGGGTAAACTCTGGGAGTTGGTGATGGACAGGGAGGCCTGGCATGCTGCGATTCATGGGGTCACAAAGAGTCAGACACAACTGAGCAACTGAACTGAACAAGCAACAAGATGGGTAGCTAATTTCAGGTTTGGAAAAGAAATATATAAATCTGGAACATTTTGTTCTACCAGATATCACAGAAACTATCAAACACTACTAGAGTCAATGTCAGAAGGACTCCAAAACCACCTTGAAGAGACTCCTATGGGCCACGGATGGGACACACGGAGCATTAGTAAGCATAATAACTACAAAAAATAGAAACATGTCAAACGTGAATTGTTTGTCTCATTGTCCTTGAACTTGTAAAGATACTTTAAAAAAAGAAAAGGTCACCAATGGAGGAAGCTAGCAAATCACTCATTATTTTGAAAACTGGTAAATAAAAAAAATTAAGTAGTTATTCTCCCTTTGTTATATAAATTATTCCAGTGAGAACCCAAGAGGGAAAGATTCTCTTTATAGAGTATTTAACTTACCTCTCTTCTCCTCCTTCCTCTCCTTTCCCTTCCCTCTCTCTCTTTACACACACCAAATAGCCTTACAGATGAAATGAACTGCTTTGGGAACTTCAGAAACTAGCCCCTTATGTGAATGGGACCAAAGTGGAATCACCCTAAATTGCATTATCTATTGTGAATTAGAATTATTTAAATTTCTTTATTGCTTAAATGAATCTAGTCAAGTTTATTTATAATTACTTATGGATATATTCATTTATTCAACAAATAGTTATTCAATAAACAACCTGCCCTTAAGGTGTTTATGCTGCTGCTAAGTCGCTTCAGTCGTGTCTGACTCTGTGCGACCCCATAGACGGAAGCCCACCAGGCTCCCCCATCCCTGGGATTCTCCAGGCAAGAACACTGGAGTGGGTTGCCATTTCCTTCTCCAATGCATGAAAGTGAAAAGTGAAAGTGAAGTCGCTCAGTCGTGTGCGACTCTTCGAGACCCCATGGACTGCAGCCCACCAGGCTCCTCCATCCATGGGATTTTCCAGGCAAGAGTATTGGAGTGGGGTGCCATTGCCTTCTAGACCCATATTATATATAGCCCAGAAGAATATAAATCATTATTTTTACCCCCAATTTCAGATGCCACTTGGAATTATTCTCATATAAATACAGATTTTTCAACAGTATATATGTACATAATCACACATATAATGTCATCGATTTGGACCATAAAAGAAATAGTACATGTTCCTGCCACTTAGTTCAAATAGTGTTATTGTAACAGAGTCTAGGAACAATCCTAAGAACATCATTTTTATATCTTTATTTATATCCAGATATAAAAAAGACAGAAGGAATGTAAATATATAACAGTCCACAGATATAATTTGGTGTGGGAGTCTGAGCTTCATAAATGCAGAAGATTTTTTAAAATTCTGTTTTTAAAAGTTATTAAAATATAGGATGGTGCTTATATCATTACAGATATAAAGAGATCTTTAATGTGGCAATGTAATGTATTCATTGGTTCATGGACCCAAAACCTCCAAGGAGTGTCACAAATCTACATCTCTCTCAGCCCAGGACTTTGAATTTAAACTTAAATATGTGATATATGATATAACTTAGACCAATATATTTTGGAGAATTATAAACATCTATAGTTTCCAATAATGAGTAACACCATGGGTCACTGTTAAAGTAGATTTGTAAAGCCAATGGGATAACACAAATGCTACTTTATTACTTTATCGCCAGTGTCTTTCACAACTGAGTGGATTGTCACACTCTATTATGTGGTACACAGATCCATGGGCTAGAGCTATCATGGCACTTGTCTAAAACAGTCTTTGAAAATGAAAATTTGGGCTAAGTATAAAGGAGGCAACCTGCCAGTAAGAACTATTCAAACCAAAAAGTGTTCCCGAGGGAAATGATAAGAACTCCATTTTAAAATCATATAAATCAAGATGGCAGTAGGTTCTAACTTGTAAATTTTACAGTAAATACATCAAGATTTAAAGTCTGATTTTTAAGTAAATTTTTATTTATAGTAAAGAATGAAAGTCCCTACCAGAGAAAAAGGATAATTCAAAAAATAAAGCCTTTGCTTCCTACTTGGTTTTCTGCTTTTGCTCACCAATTCTTAAAAAAGATTGCCAAACTAAAAAAGAGTGCTGAGAAGAGGGGTGGGACACAAAATATGTAGGGTGTGATTTTTTATCACCATTTTGTTTTACAGTGGGTTTGGGGTTTGGTTTTAATGAGAAGGGAGATGGCAGATATTGTCAATAGTAGCACTCTGCCTCTAGGAACATGGATTTAAAAATCTAAATGAGATACCACATGTGCCCAGTAATAGTAGCTACCACATATCACCTGAATGATTCTCATAAAATGAAGGTAAGAACGTAGGTGCTTTGATGGTGTGAAAGAAAATAATCCTTCCTGGATATGCACTGAAGATAGGTTTGGAAAAAACTATAAAAATTTATTTTCTATAATTGATGGAGTTAGTTTTCTGGAATAAGAGCTGAACTGAACAGAACTAAACTATTATTGAATCCACAGTAGTTCATAACCTCTAGGTGCCCTTCCTCCTCCATGATTTCTTTCAGGATCTGGAGAAGAGGGCTAGCAAAAGGAAAACATCCTCTCCCTTCCACTGACACCTATGTCTGCCACCCAAGAATATATGACAAGGAAAAATTAAAAACAAACAAACAAAAACAACGAACAAGTTTTTCCCCAAACTCTATCCAAAGCTATAGTGGAGTATCATTGTGTTCACTTTTCAAATACTGGAACTCCTGTTCTTTATAATAGTTCTTGGAAAGGAGTGGAACTATGGTATTACCCTGGGTACACACTTGAGCTGATTATGAGGGTGGGGCCAGAGAGTACTAAATCCTATTTAAATAAATGTGCGGGTCTGAAAAAGAAAAGTGTGAACAGTTATTCTTCAAAATAGACCCCAGTGAACTGCAATTACGATTTATCAGATAACCCTGCATTTACCTCTCCACAGAATTCTACAGAACATTTGTGGTTTAAAGGAAATGCACCACGGCTGGTATCTAGTTACATTAAGCCCCAATTTGACTACTTGGTTTGTTCTCTGCTGGAAGCTGTATACTTCTCTTCCCAAACGAATGTTCCCTAGAGGCATCAGAGAAGTGGCAAGTCTTTCTCTGGAGACTCCTTTTCTAGTTTTTGCCTCTTACTTTCTGTAAAACACTTAGTTCCTTTAAGCCATTTCACAGTGTGAGATTTAATTACATTCTGGGTTGCTTTTTTTCTGGTCCCTCCTTGGTGTTACTGATTTGATCAAATCCACCAAATAGACACTTTATTGAGTCTTAAAACCTAAGATACCCAGATCAAATTTTGGGAAAACTTGTGGTCTTAATAAAGTTCTCTACTTTCTCAGCACACTTATTTTACATTGAATTAATAAAATTTTGGTAGTTGTTTCAATAGATTAAATGTCGCACTTTCAATAGAAAGAGAAGGCTCTACCTAACTGACCTATTTTTCATCTGTGATTTAGAAAAAGGCGAGATTAGCATGGATATTGCATTTTCAAGGACCTCACCACTATTAAATAGACTGTTAAGTGCATTTTATGGCTGAAGAGTCTGTTCCCAGTTCAGTCTACAAGACGTGCTAAGTTCATCTCTACCTGCTACATTGAACATTCACTGACTAAAATACTTTCTGTGGATGTAATACCTATGCTCTGTATCTTTTAAGTACATAACTCTAAATATTTAAAGACTAGTAAAACGTAACTCAATAAAAGTCCCAAGAATATGTGTTGTCCCTCAAGAAAAATAGTGTTCTTATTTATCCAATGATATACATCCTGTGCTCCATTAGCAGCTGCATATCATAAGGTAACCAGATGTTGAGAAATAACACAGGCACTCATAAAATGAGATTCCAAGTCTTATTTAAACCAAAAAAGCAACAGTAACTGGTTAAAACTCCATCCTCACATCAACTCAACTTGTTCTCAGGGTTTCAGGGCTCTGAAAGGAGTAGTTTATAGGCTTCTAATGAACAGAAATATTTAACCATTCATTATTACTGCAACATGGGCCAACTTGAGCCAACTTGAGCATTTTTCTCTTGTCCTTTAAGGAAGTTCTGCCTGTCTGCTTACCTTTTCATTTAGGTGATCTTTGAACACAAAAGAAAATGCCAGTGAATGAACATGAGATAAATTTTAATATGAAAAGTAAAGATACTTACATAAATTAAGAAATTATCTCCCTATGTCTCCCTCTCTTACATCAGAGTATATAAGCATTGTACTCTTGCCTGGAAAATCCCATGGGCAGAGGAGCCTGGTAGGCTGCAGTCCATGGGATCGCTAAGAGTCGGACACTACTGAGCGACTTCACTTTCACTTTTCACTTTTCACTTTCATGCATTGGAGAAGGAAATGGCAACCCACTCCAGTGTTCTTGCTTGAAGAATCCCAGGGACAGGGGAGCTTGGTGGGCTGCCATCTATGGGGTCGCACAGAGTCAGACACAACTGAAGCAACTTAACAGCAACAGCAGCAAACCCCCAAAGAAAGAAGTCTCTGTTAACGGAGAATTCTGTTCTAAAGGCTACTTACATGCTTTTGCTTCCTTGGCACACCAGAACTTTGTTTTAAATTGATCAGTAGTCTCCATCTAATCCAGATATCCATACATGATGGTAATTACAGGGATTCTTCCATTCAGAATTTTATGTACCCAAAAGATCCCATTTTAGGGAAAAAGTGACTATCTGTTTCAAGGGCTCCTAATACCGCAGACATCCATCTTTAGCATTTAAACGTTTTAAATTCCCCAACTTTAACTTTCTGTGAAGAAAATCTGTTAACCACTCTATATGTAGAAAAAATTTCTTCTGGTTCTTCTTCCTTTCTGCCACAAATGATTTAGCCTTTCCCACTCCGCCCAGCTGGAATGACTACAATTGTTCTTCTATATTCTTATTCCACTTTGCTAATATCTCCCTTACAGCATCTAATTCATTTCTCTTTGTGTTGTAGTTAGTTATATATATGTTTGCCTGCAAAAAGATGTTAAGCTTCTTAAGAGAGTAAATTCTATTATCAATTTTCAGCACAATATTTTGAATTGGTGGGTTCACAATAAACATTTGCTGAATTAATTAAAAAATTCATTAACCAACCAATTAATCAACAAGTTTACTTTAATCAAAAGATGAAGACCTATTAGTGAACTTCTAATTTCCCAGTGGGACCAACAAGAATAACTTGAATATACTTCACACTTGTTTTTAAAAATATCCCAAAATGGAAAAGAAAAATATCCCAAAACGAAAAATCATCTAGACCCATTTTATACAGCAATTGTAACCAAATTTTTTATGACTTGGTAAATGATTTATTCTACAGCTACACTAGACTATATTTCCTTAAAAAAAAGAATGAAGCACTGACAGTAGATAACCTGGATAATTCAAATTCCTTTTTTTTTTTTGTTTTAGACAATAGTCTTTATCTTTTACACAAAGCAGTACAAAATGGGGCAGTTCCCCAAAGAGTGACTTGGAGCTGGAAAATCCATTACTGTTAGTCGCTCAGTCATGTTCGACCCTTTGCAACCCCATGGACTATAGCCTGCCAGGCTCCTCTGTCCATGGGATTTCCCAGGCAAGAATACTGGAGTGAGTTGCCATTTCCTTCTCCATCAAATTCCCATTTTACTTTTCTCAGAATTGCTTGGATTCTTTTTCTAGTCTTTTCCTTTGCCTGCCTGAGCTATAACCTTTAAAGTTCTTAAGAGCAATAGGGCTATGTTGTCAGGTTCTCTAGATCAAAGATCATTAATAAGCTTTATTTGCAAAAGGAACTCCTATTGGGGAATTAAGAGAACAAGACTGGGAGGCAGAAGACCTGGTGCCTGATTCTGTTATTATGTCATCTTAATCCAAAATACTTTCCCTTTCTGACTTCCAGTTTCCTTATTTATGCAACCAGATGGTTTTTATACTAATCTCCAAATTTCCACCAAATTCTTAAAATCCTATGAATTCATTACAAATAGCATTGGTACTTATTTTTTTATTGAAGTATAGTTGATTTACAATATTGTGTTAGTTTCAGGTTTACAGCAGTGATTTGGTTACACAAATACACACACATACACACATATACACACACTTTTTTTTCAATTCTTTTCCATTATAGGTTATCACAAAATGTTGAATACAGTTCCCTGTGCTATACAGTGGATCCTTGTTGTTTATCTATTTCATATATGACACTGTGTATCTGTTAACCCTAGACTCCTAATTCATCCCTCCCTCCCCCACCTTCCCCTTGGTAACTCTGTGAGTCTCTGTTTTATAAATAAGTTCATTTCGACTATTTTTTAGACTCCACATATAAGTGATAGCATATGATACTTGTCTTTCTCCCTCTGAGTTACTTCACTTACTATGATAATTTCTAGGTCCATCCATATTGCTGCAAATGGTGTTACTTCCTTATTTTTATGGCTGAGTAACATTCCATGATGGACACTTACGATGCTTCCCTGTCTTGGCTATTGTAAGTGCTGCTATGAAACTTGGGGTGCATATATGCTTTTGAATTAGAGTTTTTTCCAAATATATGGTCAGAAGTAAGATTACTAGATCATATGGTAACTCTATTTTTAGGTTTTTAAGAAACGTCAATACAGTTTTCCATAATGGCTACACCAATTTACATTTCCACCATCACTGTAGGAGGAGTCCCTTTCTCCACATCTTCTACAGTATTTATTATTTGTAGACTCTTTGATGGTGACCATTCTGAGTCGTATGAGTTGATACCTCATTGTAGTTTTTGATTTCCATTTCTCTAATGATTAGCAATGTTAAATATCTTTTCATGTGTCTATTGGCTGTCTGTCTTCTTTGGAAAAGAGTCTGTTTTTGTTTTTTTCTTTTTTTGGTCATACCATGCAGCTTCATTCATTCATTCATTTCAGATGCTCAGTCGTGTCCAACTCTTTGCAACCCCATGAACTGCAGCACGCCAGGCCTCCCTGTCCATCACCAACTCCCAGAGTTTACCCAAACTCATGTCCATCGAGTCGGTGATGCCATCCAGCCATCTCATCCTCTGTTGTCCCCTTCTCCTGCCCTCAAACCCTCCCAGCATCAGAATCTTTTCCAATGAGTCAACTCTTAGCATGAGGTGGCCAAAGTATTGGAGTTTCAGCCTCAGCATCATTCCTTCCAATGAACACCCAGGACTGATCTCCTTTAGGATGGACTGGTTGGATCTCCTCGCAGTCCAAGGGACTCTCAAGAGTCTTCTCCAACACTCAGTTCAAAAGCATCAATTCTTTGGTGCTCAGCTTTCTTCACAGTCCAACACTCACATCCATACATGACCACTGGAAAAACCATAGCCTTGACTAGACGGACCTTTGTTGGCAAAGTAATGTCTCTGCTTTTAAATGTGCTATCTAGGTTGGTCATAACTTTCCTTCCAAGGAGTAAGCGTCTTTTAATTTCATGGCTGCAGTCACCATCCGCAGTGATTTTGGAGCCCCCAAAAATAAAGTCTGACACTGTTTCCACTGTTTCCCCATCTATTTGCCATGAAGTGATGGGACCAGATGCCATGATCTTAGTTTTCTGAATGTTGAGCTTTAAGCCAACTTTTTCACTCTCCTCTTTCACTTTCATCAAGAGGCTTTTGAGTTCCTCTTCACTTTCTGCCATAAGGGCAGTGTCATCTGCATATCTGAGCTTATTGATATTTCTCCCAGCAATCTTGATTCCAGCTTGTGCTTCTTCCAGCCCAGTGTTTCTCATGATGTCCTCTGCATAGAAGTTAAATAAGCAGGGTGACAATAGACATCCTTGATGTACTCCTTTTCCTATTTGGAACCAGTCTGTTGTTCCATGTCCAGTTCTAACTGTTGCTTCCTGACCTGCATATAGGTTTCTCAAGAGGCAGGTCAGGTGGTCTGGTATTCCCATCTCTTAAAGAATTTCCCACAGTTTATTGTGATCCACACAGTCAAAGGCTTTGGCATAGTCAATAAAGCAGAAATAGATGTTTTTCTGGAACTCTCTTGCTTTTTCGATGATCCAGCGGATGTTGGCAATTTGATCTCTGGTTCTTCTGCCTTTTCTAAAACCAGCTTGAACATCTAGAGGTTCACAGTTCATGTATTGCTGAAGCCTGACTTGGAAAATTTTGAGCATTACTAGCGTGTGAGATGAGTGCAACTGTGCAGTATTTGAGCATTCTTTGGCATTGCCTTGCAGGATCTTAATTCTCCCATCAGAGATCAAACCCAGGCCCCTAGCAGTGGAAGCACGGAGTCCTAACACTGAACCACCAGGGAATACTCCCATTTTTTGATTGGGAGTATTTTTTGATATTAAGGTTTTTTGATATGAAGTTACATAAGCTCTTTGTATATTTTGGAAATTAATCCCTTGTCAGTCACATCATTTGCAGTTATTTTCTCCCAATCTGTAGGTCATCTTTCATTTTGTTAATGGTTTCCTTTGCTGTACAAAACTTTGTATGTTTGATCAGGCTCCACTTGTTTAGATATGTATTTCTTTAACTAGTTTCTTATTGGAAAAAGTAATATGTGTATATAATAGATTAAAGTGAACGTTAAGTCGCTCAGTCGTGTCCAACTCTTTGCGACCCCATGGACACCAGGCTCCTCTGTCCATGGGATTTTCTAGGCAAGGGTACTGGAGTGGGTTGCCATTTCCTTCTCCAGGGAGTCTTGATAGAGTAAAACTGGCCACAAATTCTTTGACATTCCTCCCTGTAAGAGATAGAGTCTATTTCCTCAGTCCTTGAATCTGGGCTGAGCCATGTAACTTTCTTTGACAGAAATATGGCAGAAATGTTGTGTGAGTTCCTCTGAGTCTAGGCCTCAAGAGGCCTTGAAACTTCAGCTCTTGTTCTCCTTGAATGCAGGCATCGTGTCAATAGGCTGAGGCTGACCTGCTGGAGACAGACGGCATATATGACAGCCAGCATCCATGGCCAGACACCTAAGTGAGTCCATGACAGATTGTCCAGCTCTTGTCCAGTCACCAGACAACTGCAGCCCATGACCAAGAGAAGACCAGGAGAACTATCCAGTGAGCCCAGCCCTAACTGCTGATCCTTACACTTGTAACCAAAGAAAATAGTTGGTTAGCCACTAAGTTTTGAGGTGATTTATTACATATACCAATAGATAACTGGTAAAAAAAAAATTCAGAACAAGCAAAAGTATGTCTTTCTTCCTCCTAAACACGAGTCTCATCTGCAAAGACAACAGTCCCCACAATGGGAGTATATTCCACACACTGCTCTGAATCTTGCTTGATTCCTTTAATATAATATGGAATTTATATCAGCCATACATAAATGGCCTTGGAGCATTCCATTACATGGATAATATAGCATAATTTATTTAATCAGTCTCTATCAGATAGACTTTTAGGCTGTTCTACTTGTTATTTACAAACATTGATATAATAATCATCTTTGCACATAGATAGTTATACATGCATATATACCTATATATATATATGAAATAGGCATGGGAATTAAGGATGGTGCTCTCTCACTCAAATATGTGAAGTATCCACCCCAACAAACAAACTTCTATCCAACAGCTAGGACTAGTAAGGCTGTCTTATTGTCCAGTCAGTGCCAATGAGGGTGATCCCTACAAAATACAATTTTGTATAGGCAGAATGGGGTAAGAAAACTTGGCTGAGTGTTTCTTCACCCTTACAACCTCATTTACTTCCAGAGACCTTATCTCCAACCACAGTCATTTGGAGGTTAGAATTTCAACACATGACTGTTGAATGGGACACAGTGTAGTCCATAGCATGGCCTCATTAAAAGCTAAGAAAAAAAAAGTGTCATCTCAGAAAATGTCTTCACCTGCTTTCCCAACTCTTAGTGAAGTCTTAATTATGAAAATAATTAGCTATAAATAAACTCTTAAGTTTTCTTTTAATAGGGCAAAATAACTTGCAAATCACCTAACAATCCTTGAGTGCCTACTGTGTGCCAGGCACTGTTATCAAGACTTTACATGTATTAACTAAATTCATCTTCACACCATCTTATTAGGTAGATACTATTTCAGTTCCCATTTTGCAGATCAAGAAATGGAACCTGACCAATATTACACAGCTGGTAAGGGGTAAGGCTAGGATTCAAATGCAGATAATCTGGCTCTGAGCCTGTGTTCTTAATTATAACTCCACATAGCTTATACTTATTATAGTCATTTCCAATTTATTTATGTTGTAAATAAACATGGTTATACAAAATAATTGGAAAGTAATATGTATGAATTATACTTGTATAGCTTATTCATGTACAGTGCTTAGAAATATCATTCTAAATTAAAAGGAAAAATAAAAGCAATAGAAAATTATAGCCAACTCAAGGAAGTAATGCACAAATAAAACATCTCTCCTAAAATTTTGGGGAGTTCCAGCTATCTACTTATGTCATATATAATGGGAACAATGAAATATTGCGAAGTCTTGCCTTTATTAGTAGAATACTAAATTAGAATCCTCAATATACCCTCAGTTCACTTCAGTTCAGTTCAGTCGCTCAGTCATGTCCGACTCTTTGTGACCCCATAAATCGCAGCACGCCAGGCCTCCCTGTCCATCACCAACTCCTGGCGTTCACTCAAACTCATGTCCATCAAGGCGGTGATGCCATACAGCCATCTCATCCTCTGTCATCCCCTTCTCCTCCTGCCCTCAATCCCTCCCACCATTAGGGTCTTTTCCAGTGAGTCAACTCTTCGCATGAAGTGGCCAAAGTATTGGAGTTTCAGCCTCAGCATCAGTCCTTCCAATGAACACGCAGGAATGATCTCCTTTAGGATGGACTGGTTGGATCTCCTTGCAGTCCAAGGGACTCTCAAGAGTCTTCCCCAACACCACAGTTCAAAAGCATCAATTCTTTGGCACTCAGCTTTCTTCACACCAACTCTCACATCCATACATGACCACTGGAAAAACCATAGCCTCGACTAGACGGACCTTTGTTGGCAACGTAATGTCTCTGCTTTTCAATATGCTATCTAGGTTCCAAGGAGTACGCGTCTTTTAATTTCACAGCTGCAGTCACCATTTGCAGTGATTTTGGAGCCCCCAAAAATAAAGTCTGACACTGTTTCCACTGTTTCCCCATCCATTTGCCATGAAGTGATGGGACCAGATGCCATGATCTTAGTTTTATAAATGTTGAGATTTGAGCCAGCTTTTTCACTCTCCTCTTTCACTTTCATCAAGAGGCTTTTGAGTTCCTCTTCACTTTCTGCCATAAGGGCAGTGTCATCTGCATATCTGAGCTTATTGATATTTCTCCCAGCAATCTTGATTCCAGCTTGTGTTTCTTCCAGCCCAGCGTTTCTCATGATGTCCTCTGCATAGAAGTTAAATAAGCAGGGTGACAAAAGACAGCCTTGATGTACTCCTTTTCCTATTTGGAACCACTCTGTTGTTCCATGTCCAGTTCTAACTGTTGCTTCCTGACCTGCATATAGGTTTCTCAAGAGGCAGGTCAGGTGGTCTGGTATTCCCATCTCTTAAAAAATTTCCCACAGTTTATTGTGATCCACACAGTCAAAGGCTTTGGCATAGTCAATAAAGCAGAAATAGATGTTTTTCTGGAACTCTTTTGCTTTTTCGATGATCCAGTGGATGTTGGCAATTTGATCTCTGGTTCCTCTGCCTTTTCTAAAACCAGCTTGAACATCTGGAAGTTCATGGTTCATGTACTGCTAAAGCCTGGCTTGGAGAATTTGGGGCATTACTTTACTAGCGTGTGAGATGAGTGCAATTGTGTGGTAGTTAGAGCATTCTTTGGCATTGCCTTTCTTTGGGATTGGAATGAAAACTGACCTTTTCCAGTCCTGTGGCCACTGCTGAGTTTTCCACATTTGCTGGCATATTGAGTGCAGCACTTTCACAGCATCATCTTCCAGGATTTGAAATAGCTCAACTGGAATTCCATCACCTCCACTAGCTTTGTTTGTAGTAATGCTTTCTAAGGCCCACTTGACTTCACTTTCCAGGATGTCTGGCTCTAGGTGAGTGATCACACCACTGTGATTGTCTGGGTCATGAAGATCTTTTTTGTATAGTTCTCTTGTGTATTCTTGCCACTTCTTCTTAATATCTTCTGCTTCTGTTAGGTCCATACCATTTCTGTCCTTTATCGAGCCCATCTTTGCATGAAATGTTCCCTTGGTATCTCTAATTTTCTTGAAGAGATCTCTCATCTTTCCCATTCTGTTGTTTTCCTCTATTTCTTTGCATTGATCACTGAGGAAGGTTTTCTTATCTCTCCTTGCTATTCTTTGGAACTCTGCATTCAGATGCTTATATCTTTCCTTTTCTCCTTTGCCTCTCGCTTCTCTCCTTTTCACAGCTATTTGTAAGCCCTCCTCAGACAGTCGTTTTGCTTTTTTGCATTTCTTTTCCATGGGGATGGTCTTGATCCTGTCTCCTGTACAGTGTCACAAACCTCCGTCCATAGTTTATCAGGCACTCTATCAGATTTAGTCCCTTAAATCTATTTCTCACTTCCACTGTATAATCATAAGGGATTTGATTTAGGTCATATCTGAATGGTCTAGTGGTTTTCCCCACTTTCTTTAAGTCTGAATCTGGCAATAAGGAGTTCATGATCTGAGCCACAGTCAGCTCCTGGTCTTATTTTTGCTGACTGTATAGAGCTCTATCTTTGGCTGCAAAGAATATAATCAATCTGATTTCGGTGTTGACCATCTGGTGATGTCCATGTGTAGAGTCTTCTTTTGTGTTGTTGGAAGAGAGTGTTTGTTATGACCAGTGCATCACACACACAAATATATATATATATATACACCCTAACAACATATACCCTAACAACACTTAAATAATTTTGGTAAATATCAAGTATAATTCGGAGAAGGCAATGGCACCCCACTCCAGTACTCTTGCCTGGAGAATCCCATGGATGGAGGAGCCTGGTAGGCTGCAGTCCATGGGGTCGCTAAGACTCGGACACGACTGAGCGACTTCACTTTCACTTTTCACTTTCATGCATTGGAGAAGGAAATGGCAACCCACTCCAGTGTTCTTGCCTGGAGAATCCCAGGGACCGGGCAGCCTGGTGGGCTGCCGTCTATGGGGTTGCACAGAATCGGACACGACTGAAGTGACTTAGCAGTAGCATCAAGTATAATTGGAAACAGAAGACCATCCCCAACTAGCATGACCAACTTTTCCCAGTCTGTTTGGGCCTGTCCTTGAGTTATCTTCTCCTGCATTGAAGGCAGATTCTTGACTGCTTGGCAAACTCAGAAGCCCCTTGAATTCTCTTCTAGTCCAGAAAATTTGTATCTCCTCTAGAACCAGAAACAACTGTACTCATCAAAACATGTTTTTGTTTTTCCATGTCTTTGGGTTTTGGTGCTCAAAAGCTAAATACTTAATATTTTCTTTCTTACGGTTTCCTTTTTCTAAGGCAGTGGATAATGTCCTAGTCTGAACTGAAGAGATGGATGGGATTAAAAAAAAAAAGATTACATCGTTTAGAGTCCAAAAAATATTAGCAGGAAGCAAAATTCTCTGCTATCAAATTCCCAAGTTCATCCACAGGGACATTTATCCCAGCTCTGGGAATCAGCCTGGCTTGGGGAAGGTCCCATTTACCTTCATTAGCTTCTCTCTGGTTTCTGCTCCTCTCTCCTCTCCAAGGCTAAGAAAATTTATACAATTTGGCCAGCTGCGAGTCTTTATCTGTTGTTTCGAAATCAATTGTTAATGATGCAATCTTCGGTGTTTGACAAACAGCTCAGTTTCTTTCTAAAAACCTTTATTCCTTTTTGCTATCAACTTCAAAATGTCTGGTTTAAAACTCAAAACTAAGCAGACACTTTTTCCCTCTGAATTTCTGCTATAACAAATAATAATAGCTAACATAGGCTAGGCTAGTCTAGATTAAGTCGCTTCAGTTATGTTCAACTCTTTGTGACCCTATGGACCATAGCCCGCCAGGCTCCTCTGTCCATGGGGTTCTCCAGGCAAGAATACTGGAGTGGGTTGCCAGGCCCTCCTCCAGGGGATCTTCTCAACCCAGGGATCGAACCTGCATCTCTTGTCTCCTGCATTGGCAGGTGGGTTCTTTACCACTAGCACCACCTGGGAAGCCCAATAGCTAATATGCAATATATTTAATAATAGTGGTACTACCCCCATGGGGTTTAGGTGTTACCAAAATGAAAGAGAATTAAACACATACATTGTCTAACATGAGATGGTATTCTGCAAGTGTTTGCTAGCCAAGCACTGTTGTAAGCACTTGACATGTATTCTCACAGCAACTTCAAGAGGTAGGTACTATTATTAATCTCTTGTTACAAATGAAGACACTAAATAACAGTAAGGTTACACAGTCACATGACTAGTAAGCGGCAGAACTGGATTTCAAGCAGTCAGGCTTCAGATCCATTCTCTAAGCTACCCTACTTCTGCCTCTGAGAGAAAATTGAGGAATTATACGAAACTTCAAGGAATAAATCAAAGGTTAGCATTTCAGAATATTATGGCAACACGCTACTTTGAAATGCCTAAGAAAAGTAAGATGGAATGATGGATGGATCAAGGATGAATGACTGGATCAATTACATGATAGAGCAAGTATACTAAAATGTTACTGGTAAGATGATGAGTATACAGGTGTGTATTGCAACAGTCTTTCCACTTTTCTGTATGTTTGAAATTTTCCATGACAAAATATTAAACATTCCCCCCCAAATATAACTGCAGCATATTTGTATCCTAAGAACAGCAGCTCAGGTGTTTCTGTCTTTTTTTTTTTAATTTTTACTCTATCTAGCACCCCATTACATATGACAGCATATATTTTATTGCTAAATTACATAGAATTAGCAAAGTGATTCTGAAATAAGAGTGAGTACAGCAGACTAGCATGAAGACCTCATGAAAGAAGTCTAAAAGTGTCCCTGGGACATTCCTGGTGGTCTAGTGATTAAGAATCTGCCTTGCAGTGCAGGGAATGCGGGTTCGATCCCCGATTGTGGAACTAAGATTCCACCTGGCACAGAGAAACCAAGCCTGTGCACCTCAAATACATAGAGTACATAAGCTTCAATGAAAGATCTGCATGACATAATGATGATCCTGAGTGCTGCAACTAAGACCCGACACAGCCAAATAAATAAATAAAAATTTTAAAAACTGCCCCTAAGGAATGTCACTGTGAATCCCATTTCTACCGATTGTGACAAGTAGAGAAGAAAGACTAAATTACTATGTTTAGCACAGAGAATTAACCAGGAGAAAGCCCCTGTGATGACAATCAGTAAATCAACATCTTTTAAGGAGGGAAGTTAGAAGCTGAATGCAAATTATTTGCAAATATTCAGGTTGTATCTTTGGGTTATTAGTATTAATAATGAGAAAAGCTAACATTTGTTGCATGCTTACTGTATGAAGAAGTGAAGTGAAGTCGCTCAGTCGAGTCCGACTCTTTGCAACCCCGTGGACTATAGCCCACCAGATTCCTCTGTCCATGGGATTCTCTGGGCAAGAATACTGGAGTGGGTTACCATTTCCTTCTCCTGGGGATCTTCCCGACCCAGGGATCAAATCTGGGTCTCCCGCATTGGAGGCAAATACTTTAACCTCTGAGCCACCAGGGAAGCCTGTATACCAAGGACTATTCTAACCACTTTACATGTATTAACTTATTTAATCCTCTCATCAACTGTATGAAGGTAGGTACTATTATTGTCCCCGATTCACAAATAAGGTAACTAAGACAGAGAGTTTAACCTGCACAAGGTAACACAGCTGAAAAGTAATGCAGCTGGAATTTGAAATCTGGCAATCTCCTTTCCACACATGTGCTCTTAACCACTCACTCCCTTATACTGTTAGGGTTTTAAGTAGCTAATTCATAACTCTTCTCTTCCCTATCCACCTAGATTTAGAAATAGTTAAGAAGTAGACACAGGTATCAGAGTTAAGTATTAGCTTTATTTCTAATGAAAGCTACATTAAATGATGTGCAACTAGGGCCTTCCCTGTTGGTCCAATGATTAGGAATCTGCCTTGCAATGCAGGGGACACCGGTTCAGTCCTTGGTGCAGGAAGATCCCACATGCTGTGGGGCAACTAAGTCTGTGCACCCCAACTACTGAGCCTATGCACTGCAACAGCTGAAGCCCACGTGCCTAGAACCTGTGCTCTGCAACAAGCAAAGCCACTGCAATGAGAAACCCATGTACCTCAATGAAGAGTAGCTCCCACTCTCTGCAACTAGAGAAAGCCCTCGCACAGCAACAAAGACCCACCACAGCCAATAAATAAATAAATAATCTTTTTTAAAAAAATTATACGCAACCAGGTGAACTTGCTTATAGTTTAGGAACTAGTCAGACTTACCTACCCAATCATATGCATCACTAAACAGATGCAGACCTCAACCACAAGTACAGCACATGTTCTGCTAAGGTCATGGCATGGAAGACACTGAAAGCCAGAAGGCAATGGCAAACCACTCCAGTACTCTTGCCTGGAAAATCCCATGGATGGAGGAGCCTGAAAGGCTGCAGTCCATGGGGTCGCTAAGACTCGGACACGACTGAGCGACTTCACTTTCACTTTTCCCTTTCATGCATTGGAGAAGGAAATGGCAACCCACTCCAGTGTTCTTGCCTGGAGAATCCCAGGGATGGGGGAGCCTGGTGGGCTGCCGTCTATGGGGTCGCAGAGTCGAACACGACTGAAGTGACTGAGCAGTAGCAGTGAGCAGTCAAGTCCAAAATGTGCAGGAATGGCTGGTCCACAAATGCCTGGTCCTTTTTTCTAAACTCACCATTTAGATGTCATCCTCCTCCCTCACGAGAGGAATAATAGAGAAAGGCTCACATGTCCTCTAGCAAAATTCCTTCACATGGAAACACACTGAGTTAGGAAATAAGTATTTTTCTCACCTAGCACTTCTCAGTTATTAAATTCAGCAATATACAAAGGGGAAACACACACACACACACAAGTAATGCAGAGGCATCCCAGAAAGTGTACGTAATATTTGAATTTGGAATGTTTTAAGAGAGCCAATGGCACCCCACTCCAGTACACTTGCCTGGAAAATCCCATGGATGGAGGAGCCTGGTAGGCTGCAGTCCATGGGGTCGCTAAGAGTCGGACATGACTGAGCGACTTCACTTTCACTTTTTACTTTCATGCATTGGAGAAGGAAATGGCAACCCACTCCAGTGTTCTTTCCTGGAGAATCCCAGGGACGGGGGAGCTTGGTGGGCTGCTGTGTCTGGGGTCGCACAGAGTCGGACACGACTGAAGCGATTTAGCAGCAGCAGCAGCAGCAGCAGCAAGAGAGTCTAGAAGGATAGAAACCTAAGAGGAAAAACTCGTCCCAAAGCACTCTCTAATTGAGATAATCTGCTTGAAGCATGAAACACATTTCCTGGCAGGTACTATGTAGTCAATTTATCTTCTTAGCTCCTATCCTTATTATTATTATTGTGCTTACCGTTCTGTGCTCAATCACAATTCACTTTCTGTGTGAAAACACAGGATAAAACCTTTTAAATGGATTTCTGGCCAAGTCTTGTCCAGAGGACAGAAACATTTTATAGCACTGTGTATTTTGCAAAGCACTTTAACATATATTATCTCATTTGATTCCAAGAACAGCTCTGGTAAGGCAGATAGTATAGTGGAAATTGCATTTTGTGCAGAAACTAGATTTTAAAGTAACATGTAAGGTAAAAACAAAATCAAATATAATAAAAATAAGTCACAAAATCCCTTAAATTCGCCCTTACAATATACAAGCATATCATCACTTTCTGGATCTAATTATCAGCATTTCCACTGTTGGAACAGGTTGATACCTCTTTGGTTGAACTCTAGATGAAAGAGTTGTTTTGCATTTAGGGTCCATGCTGTACAAAAATATAAGGACAATATATTTAACCATCAAGATATACGATTTTCTGAAGCAAAATGCTTACATTGTAAAATGCATAAGTGAATAGAGACTAACCAGAACTAGCAACTTCATGCCATCCTTGCTTCATTTCCCTCTGTCCCATGCCCACTGAATGGAATTCATGACAACTTCACATTTAAATGGTTTTCCATTCTCTCTTTTGTCTTTTTTCTCTCTCTCTCATACTTTTAAAAATGGTTCATTTATTTACTTATGTATTTTTGGCTGTGGCGGGTCTTCACCACTGTGTGGGCTTTCTCTAGTTGCACCGACGGGAACTACTCAGTGTAGTTGTAGTGTACCAGCTTCTCACTGAGGTGACTTCTCTTGTTGCAGAACCTGGGCTTTAGGGAGCACGGGCTTTAGTAGTTTCGGCTTGTGGGTTTCAGCAGTTGCAGCTCCCAGGCTCTAGGGCACAAGCTCAATAGTTGGGGCACATGTCTGCTGCATAGTCTGCTGCATGTAGACTCTTCCCAGACCAGGGATCGAACCCATGTCTCCTGCACTGGCAGGTGGATTCTTTACCACTGAGCCACCAGGGAAGACACTTTCATAAAAAGTAATGTTGGGTTTAATTCAAGCTAAATAGACGCAGACCGTCCCCAGTAGAGTACCATAATTTGAGGTTTACAGCTTCAAATAACTTAGCTGCCTTCAAGTAACTTAGCCAAAATCATCAGGCTGCAAAACCCTATCAGCTGACTTCTGTCCCAACTTTCTTTAACTGTACAACATCACATCCTCCCATTAACCAGATAATATAACTGAGGTAGTCTTTATAAGCTCAAAATTAGGCATTTCCCCGATCAGATACAATGCAGACAATGAGTAACTTCTTTTAGTATAATTGTAGTGTAGATCTAGAAAAATGTTAAAATTAGTCCACCTAGACCCAGAGATCAGCAAAGACATAAGGCACATGTCCTTGTTCTTGTGAAAGTGCTATCATGTCTTTAATGACTATTGTCAAGACCTCTCATCCACAAGACTGAAAAATACTCTGAAAGTGAAAAAGTGATTTACCAAGTGGCACTACAGAGTAAATTGTTTCACATTTGTTAGGTTGTGAGAACACAAAAATGATACCTAGTTCAAACAGATGGAAGGGACAGTGGCATCATCAATATCATTTTAAAATACGAAATGTGACAAGTATGGTTATATAATATTAGAGGGAAACAAAAGGTAGCTTCATGAAAATATGACTGCTATTAAATCAGCAAAAACTGTAAAGTAATAATAGCCACCATTATTGAGCACTCCAAATGCATTATCATAGTAAATCTTCATATTGTGGTCCCATTCCCATTTCATAGATAAAAAAATTGAGATTCAGAGAACCCAAATGCCTTTGATCAAAATCACATTTTGGAAATGACAGGCCCAGAATTTGATTGACCGTAGGAAACAGATCCAAAAATCCATGCTCTTTCTAGACAATCATTCTGCATCTCAAACCCTTCCCAGAAAGGGAATCAATTTTGAAAATACAGTACAGCTATCTCTTACACAGTAAGTTTTTAGCTCTTATAATTTAATAAAGTTTTTTTTTCTCACACTTCATCTCATTTATAAAAGGATATTTAAAGCAACAGATAAATGAATGTAACCCATTAAGACTTCCCTGGTGGTCCAATGGTTAAGACTCCGCACTCCACACAAGGGGCATTTCCTTAGTCAGGAAATCAAGATCCTGCATATAGTGAGGAGTGGAAAAAAATATTTTTTTAAGTAACCCACTACATATGTGTGTACGTATTATACACACATATGTAGTGGGTTACTTTATTTTGTATATATATATATATATATATATGTATACATACATTTTATACATATATATTTTTTTTTTCTGTACTAGAACGATGGCTCCCAACATACCTCAGTCGGTAAAGCATCTGCCTGCAATGCAGGAGACTTGGATTCAATTCCTGGGTTGGGAAGTTTCCCTGGAGAAGGAAATGGCAACCCACTCCAGTATTCTTGCCCGGAGAATCCCATGGATAGAGGACCCTGGCAGGCTACAGTTCATGGGATCGCAAGAGTCAGACATGACTTAGCACTATCTTTCTTTCTTTTCCCAAAGTAAAGAGCAGATTTGTTCAGTTTCCTGTGGGGCTTCCTCACTTTATTCATGTGACCCCCATGGGTGGTGGTGGTAGAGGTGGGTGATCCAGTCTCCTCCTCTGAACTATCATATACACTACCAATATCAGAGTGAAGGAGTCATCAAACTACTGGAGATTTGAACAGCAGATATCTTGATATAACAGATACCTTAAATCAAGACAAAAGTGAAACTAAGGTTTAAAAAAAAAAAATCTCTAAATTTTTAAACAGTTACTCAAAAAGATCTGTTGCCTGAATCGTTAAAATGATAGTTATAATACTAAATTCCTCTCTTCTCTTTCAGCTACATTTTCAATAGTGGTCTTTACAGAGAAAGACAATTACTGAATGATAGCACTTATATGTGGAATCTAAAAAATACAACAAACTAGCGAATATAATAAAACAGAAACAGACTCACAGATATAGAGAAAAAATTAGTGGTTACCAGTGGGGAGAGAGAAGGGAGGAGGCAATATAGGATTAGAGAATTAAGTACAAACTATTATGTATAAAATACACTACAAAGATATATTGTATAACACAGGGAACATAGCCAATATTCTATAATAAAAAAAATTGTGGTCTTTATGTGGGCAAATATAGAGTCCATCAGATACTTCCAAGTTCAATGTCAGGCCTAGGACTAAGAATTACTCTTGTCTTTTAATCCAATCTATTAACTCTTGTACTCGATTCCCTCCAGCAGCAAGAGCAACTTTATCATAAAGTCATAATTCCTGATGTATGTGGAAAGGTGATGCTGTTGAAGTACCATCAATAAAGCAGATGTTTCACAGTGGTTGTGATTAATTTGTGCTGATCTTGATACCACCTTGTTCTTGTAACCAACATTTACATTTGCAAGATGGTAGAATTTGAGAGATGGCTTACTGGTATAATCTGTAACAATGGCAAAGAAAGAAGTTAACTGAGCTATATAAAGGCTAAATCAGTAAATCAAGTATACATCAGTAACTAAAAAAAAAAAAAAAAAACCCTAAATCAATAGGGACTACACAAACTAGATATAAGTTTGCAAAAAAAAAAAAAAATCCATTAAGTGTATAACACTAAAGAACATAGTATCTTGATCTCAATTGGAAGGCAATGGCCAAATAACCTAAGATTTTCTTTCTTCTTCTCTATATTAAATAGTAGAATCTGTATGAATTCTACATATAGGGAAGCCATCTAAGTTCCTAGTTTCATATGGTGAATGGGTTGGATAACTGACAGTTAAGAGATTAATATTTATGCCAATGTTCACAGCAACGAAAGAGAAATTAAATAATTTAACTTTTTAAAACTAGGTTTTTTTCTGGTTTAAAAACAAACAAACAAACAAAAAACCCCACGAGATCCTAACAACCATCCAACAAAACTTTTACTACCAGTATAGTCTGAACTCAACCCTGGGGGAGGTGGCAAACAAAGTGAGCTCTCAAAATAGATCTCAGAACAGACCCCATACAGGCCTGGAACATGTATACTCAATACAGAACACCTTCTCAAAGCTTTAGCTGTTGCTCAGTTTTCTCCACAAACACAGAGGTCAAACCATGGTGAATTCTTTGGGCTTCAAGATAGAGAAACCCAACACATGACAATATAACATCTTCAGTATTGACAACTAAGCAAATGACTCTCAAATTCTCTAAGGAAATAAAAGGTCTATAAAAGAAAAGCACTCTAAAAAATAAAGCTGTCTCTATGTGCAATGGATATTTCGTGAGGTAGTGAATGCTCTTCTACTGGAAGAACTGAAGCAGAGGGACTGAAAATCCCAAGGTATTCTAATGGAGCTTTCTTCCTTAGGAGGGAGGTGGAACTGTCTGTAGGTATATTTTAGGCTAGGCCAAGAAGTTTTCAACTAATTTCACAATGGCAGAAAAAATATTGCATAAAATCCAATTATTTTATGAACATTGACATGTTATACTTTTTAGATCTCTAATAAGCACTCTTTAAAATTCCTTTAACATGGTATTTATAAAAGCATTTATTATAGGGAAAAAGGGGGGGGGGGGAGGGAGACTGAAGGAAACGAATGGGAAGAAAACCGCCCCCAATCTCGAAAAAACCTCATTCGATCAATTAACAGCCTTCAAGGTTCCTCATCCCCATTCCCATGGTCCTAGTTTGTCTTTTATTAGACAAATACTTTTGATCGTTCCCTTTGTGCTCAGCAATATTAGATAGTAACGAGATCACAGGGCAACGTAGGCAACGATTCATTAGTTGGCACCGTGAACTCCAAGAAGGCGCAACTGACCTGAGCTGGGAGGCTCAAGAAGGCTTCCCGGAGGAGGCAGTGCCTCCCAGGTGGCGCTTGAAAGCAAACAGAAAAGTTAAGGTTTGGGGTTGCTAGCCCGCTGCGTTCCTCTGCATGCGCCCCTTGTAGATAAGTGTAACTGGCAAAAATGTGTTCTTGATCTTTTGGAGAAAACAGTCTCGCTCACCATCTGCAGAGAAGAGAGAGTGGAGGGCGAAAGAGAACTCCCCTCTTCGATAAGGCGTGCACTTCAGCTCCTGTGCAGGATCTCGCGAAGGAGCAGCCCAAACGTCCAGTCCGCTGAAGCGGGAGCAGAGGGGCGCGCGGATGGCGGAGAAGAGACCTCTTGCCACGCGTTGGCGGCCGGACAAACAGGCCCAGGTCGAGGGGCACTCCAGTCCCAAGATCCTGGCCTTGTTGCCCGACTTCTCACGATCCTCCTTACGACTCCTAGGATTGCGCCCTAACTTGTACCTAGTACCTAGTACCCCGGGTTCCCTGGAGATCCTGGGCTCGGGCGTTACGGCAGTCCGGGTGCACACCGCGGAGATTTGTCCTCGTCACGAGCTTCCCAGGCGCGGGCCAGTGGGGCGCCGCAGGAGCGGGTGTCTTTTTAAGGATGGGTTTCCTCCCTAATCAATTCAAATTCTCCTCTCCCCCCAACCCCCGCCCTCTCCCCTCCAGTCCAGGGGAGCTGGAGTCCCTCAGGCCAAGCCCTAGTGGCTGGCGCCAAAGTGGACCCGGCGTGGGAGGGGCTGGGGACACCGGTGGGGACCAACTCGTGGGGACCTGAGCGATATGGCTGGACCTCTGACCTCTGAGCTTCGGGCCTGGAGTTTCCGCCTTCGTCCTTCCCTTCCCAAATCACGAGGCCGGGAGATCCAGGCGTAGGTGGCCGAAGAACCGCCTGGCTCTGGGCGAGAGGCGCGGCGCGGCGCGGATGGGTCTGGGCGTAGCGGGCCTCCGGGGCCGCGCGGGGTGGCACTGGGTCTAGGTCTTGGCCTTTGCAGAACTGAGTTCAGCTCGGCCCAGTGTTTCTCTGCGTTTGTCTTTTTTTCTTTCTCTCTGCCCCCCTCCCCGCACCCCCAGTCTTTCCAGTCTTCTTTGTGCCACTGTTCGCTTTTTTCCTTTCCTCAAGTGCGGCGTCTTTCCAGGATAGAGAACAATTTTTCCTCCGCTGAGCATTTCTAAGGCTTATCCTTGGGCTGCCCAGTGACCTTGGGAAAGTCACAGAACTTTCAGGGCCTGTGTGGAAAGAAGAGAGGGTGTTCTTTAGGGCTGTTTTTCTGAAGATGCCCCTGAAATTTAGACCCAGAGGGCTCAGACAATAGAATGAACACCTCCCCATCTCAACTGACAGGACCGAGCTGTGTGCTTTAAGCACAAAATAATCTGAAGAAGGAGGAAGGGAGGTGACTAATTTCCTTCTTATTTTGAAAAATTCGGATATAAGACACCCTCTCAAGAAAAAAAAAAAATAAGATAATGCTTTCTACGACTCCTCCGCTGATTTTGCAACATTTTTTTTTTTTTTACAAATTTTGTTCTGCATACCCGCCTTTCTTGGCTGGTGTTGCCCTCGGGGAGCAAAGAATGGCTAGTACATTCCTAAGAGGGCAAGGGGAGGGGGTGGTGATGATTAAGAGAGAGAAGTTGGCTCTGGGTGTATCTCTGCCAACTGTCGGAGGCAGGCAAAGGGAGGGTGGTCTTTCACGTGGGTCTGAGATCTGGTTACCTTTAATTCGCCCTGAGGCTGCGCGTTGCGTTAATGGGCGTCTGTCAGCGGAGGGCTCAGGTTTCCCCACTTGCCTCGGACAGTGAAGCAAAGGGGCAAAGAGAAAAGTAGACGACTCAACAGAAAGAAATAGGCCAGGCCTCTAGAGCTGGGACTGCGGACTGAGAGCAGGTGGGCATCCCGGCCTTGTCCTCAAGCCCAGGGCGGGGTCGAAGGACTCTAGACCAGGACGAGACCCCTCCTTTGAAAAGCCCATTCTGACTAGCCTCTCTTTTGCTCCATCCTTTCAGACAGCGGGTGGGGGGGCGGGGGGAGGGGGGAGGGCTGAACTGCTCATCTTTTACATCTAAAATCTAGTGGTGCAAAACCCAGCCCAACACTGCAGGTGTTTGTAACAGAGTTGTTCGTCTTTCTGTCGGTTGGTGGTTTAGTCGCTAAGTGGTGTCGGAACCCTTCCTATGCTCATGGGATTTCCCAGGTAATAATACTGGAGTGGGTAGCCATTTCCTTCTCCAGGGGATCTTCCTGACCCAGGGATGGAACCCAGGTCTCCTATATTGCAGGCGAATTCTTTATTGACTTTATGGAGCCACCAGGGAAGTCCGTTTGTCTTTCTAGAAGCCACTAACAAACCACCTTACATCCCCTTAGGTCTTTACAGTTCACAAAACACCACCCCTCCGCCCCCCACTGACACCAACTCACCTAGTCCTGCAAGCCCAAGCTAAAAGTATCATTCTCTCTCTCGTTGTAGAGACAAGGGAATGGACAGACTCAAAGAAACCAAGCAGTTTGTCCAAGGTCACAGTCAGTAAATACCTATGTCCCGATTGGGATGTTCTCTTCCCTCTGGAAGACCTCTCTCTTTCCACTGCTTCCTATCATTCCCTCCCATGAAATAGACACACACACACACACTCCACCCGGGCACTCTGAGACCTTCCAACCTCCCATCCACCTCTCAGAGAGGAGTTTATTCACTAATGATGCTGCAACTTGCCACCATCACGGACACGAGTGCAGTCTGATAGGCATGGCTCTGGAACTGGCTTTCTTTCAGATCATAGTCTCTTCAGGACAGTTCTTCAAGGAACCTGCGTTAAAACATGCATGCGCGCGCGCACACACACACACACATACACACACACATCAGCCTTTCATGGTCCTTTCACTGCCAAGACTCTTTCTATAAACCGTATAAAATAAATAACCTCAAATATAACTCTTAATTGCTTCCAAGTCTATGTTTCCTCATCACTAAACTTTATTGCTTCCCAATCTTTAGGGCCAATTCCCCTCGGGACTCGGTCCCTTCCAAGAGAGTGATCGAGAAAAACAGCTTTTCTGAGATTCGACCTGGGTGTCCCAGGCCGGGAGGATGAAAAGGGTAAGAGGGTCAGGGTGCTCGGAGCCTGGAAGGGAAGGTCTCTCAGGTTTGGGTCTGGGACCCTCGGAGACAAAACTGGGAAGTTTTGCATCTGCTCATCGCCCCCTACAGGCCACGTCCGCCATCGCAGCAAGAGCCCTGAAAAGAGCGTGCATATATTGTAGCCTTGCTTCGCTTTTCCCTGGACCTCCGAATTCACCCTCCATTCCCGGAGCAGTGACTAAGTACCGGGACCCCCTCAGGGACTCCATCCAGGGGATGTTCTAAGGGCCACAGCCCTCGGAACTGGATGGACTTTTTAGAAATAAGTGCCAGAGGAAGTGGAAACCAGTTTAAATTGGTGTGTAGCCGAAAGCTAAAATCCGCCCCCCGCCCAAAAAAAAATCCGCTTCCTCTTTTTATTACAAATAAATCTGCCTACGTGAAATAAAAAGCTGATATCAGTCGTGTTGCCTTTAAATCTCAGTGTAAAGGGGATTTTCAGTGCCTTTCGACGCCGGTGGTCGCGTTCGCTCATATAAAATATGGGTTTCAGGCCCTCCCTTGAAGCCCAAGTGCTTGTGTTCATTATATATGATATTTGCATTTTCTTCTGCTGCTCTAAGGCTTCGTGGTCTAACAAGCTTAAACCAAAAAGAGCTTTTCGGGGGGAATGGCCAGGCCTATATCCCTGACATCTGCCTGGACTTTTAAAGAGTCGCTGGTCGGTTTGAGGTCTGGGGCTAAGAGTCTCCTACCCACCCAAAAATAAAGAAAACGGTCATCTTTAAGCTCTAGTTCAAGGCTAGGAAGTGTCTGGAAGGAAAGTTGCCGGCGGATCTCTCCTCTACACTCCATCGCCGAATATATCAGGGGGGGAAAATGCTCCGCGGATCTCAAGCGGCGGCTTGTGGCCGAGTGTCACGCCGCGGGCGCAGGCTCGGCCGGTATTGCTGCTATGCGCGGAAATATGAGCGAGTAATTTTATAAGTAACAAAGGATCAGGGATGGAATGAGGCCCCTGTTATCCAATGTCATTTAGAAGCCTTGGATCAGCAGCTTCTTGAGGCTAAAAGTGAATTCAAGAAGCCCGGCCTTTCCCTTTTCCCAGGGGTGTAAGCTAAATTTAGAAATAACCTCTATGTGTTTGCACAAATCATGTACCATTTGCTGTTTGTGTAAAAACCGATTAGCCAGACACAACTGTGAAACAACTTGTTACTTTTATAGCTGCAACACACAAACAAATTTAGATCCGTTTAGTTTTCCTTGTAAAAAGAGATTAGAAGGGACCCGCCCGTAGACTGTGTGGTCCATAATCTCTTCTTCGTGAAGGTTACTGTAGCTCCTCTCGGTGGCGGTTGATTATCAAGTTCTTGTTTATCAAGTTAAACGATCTCACCCCCGGCAGCTTGTTTTATTTTAGGACTCTGATCCAGAAGGAATGTTTACTCAGGACACAATAATGTTTACTGTTTACCAGGAAGACAAATTCGGTATTTGCGAGGAAGTGTCTTTTAAAGTGACGCCCTAGCCCACGCCGACAGCAGAGAAATAAGGCTCGGATCAGCAGCCGGGAGCCATCTCCGCGACGAGGGAGGCGAGGTGGACGTCAGCGCCGGGGACTGACGGTGTTTTGCAAACAGCACCCGCATAGGGCCGAGCTGACAGTACTGCTACCCGCTCCAGTTTTAAAAAGCAATTTCGCATACGTAATTGCAACAGCTAAATTAATTACGAAATAATTAGAATTGATGTCATTTGAGGATGTGTTGGTGGTGATGGGAACTGACTTTCCGCATCTAGATGTTTCATTTCTACGTTAATACTTATGGTTGCAACAGCTGAAATGCACATTAAAAATAATCCACAAGGACATTTCTCCATTCCTGCTTTGTGATCTCCCATTTCATACCAAACTAGCCTAAGGTACTTTTTTAAAGTTTAAGAAACGGGGTGAGGTGTATCTGTTTTAAGAGGATATTAAAGGTTTATTTCTTGGCCTTTGGAAAAGTTGTGGGTTGGTAAGAAAACAAACATTTACAGGAACCCTTCAGATATCGAAATTATGTTGTGGATTGATTATTGCCATAGAAAAGAGGCATCTTATTTGAAAATATTATGAAAAAACAAAACAACTATGTATCATCTATGAAGTTCATATAGGTAATACAACTTCACTACAAAATTTAAAATGCTATTACATATGTTTAAAAAGTTAACTGGGTTTATTACCACTTCCACTTAGGGTATGAAAATAGTTTGGAAAAAATCAAGGCTTTAAATGCTAAGATGAGGGAAATGTTTGGAATTAACATTCTTTTGAAAGGTTAACTGAAATGATTAAGAACTCTCATTTGGAAAGTTTCCATTGTGAAAGATGAAGTCTGATGTTTAAAAATAATTAAAATTGTGCTGAAGTTTAGAATTAGGTTGGTTTTTTAAATGGCAGCTTACTTTATCTTCAGAAATATCTAGTCATTTAGATGTAATGTATTGATAGGAAGAAAATCACCACCTACACACCCATGTTATGTGAAAACTAAAAGAAAATATTAGTACAATTTAAATTAGGCATATTTTTCCAATTAAATTTTTCTTACACTCAAATTATGAATTAGCAAAGTTTGAAAAGGTCATTCCTTGAAACTCATCTGGGAAGAATAAAATGCAAATATTATTTTAAAATCTTGTCATTTACCTCAGACACCTAAATGAAACATTAAGCTGAGCCTTTAAAAATTTTATTTACAAAGTTGTGTACAACACGATGGAATAACATTTAGAATACCATATATATTCATTATATATAAACAGACTTTTATATAGAATGACTTTCGTCTTCTGAAAATTTTATATTTAAAATCTCCCAACGTCTCTATACATTTTTTCTCACATAAAACTGCGGAGAGTGAACCTTCAGAAAAAATGAAAGTTCAGAGCTCTAAATCTACTGAATTTTTTTTTTCTTAAAAAAATAAAAACCCCAAAAGGAAAGTCAATAATTTTTATACAAATATGTACAAAGAATTTCCCTCTCATCCCCCAGGTACTGAGAGCAGGCGCCGTCCGGGTACAGTTTTGGAAAAATCGGTTTTCGGTTTTACCTGTACGGAAAGATATTCCCCGCGGGCGCGCAGTGAGAGTTTGCTCCGCCAGCCTAGGTGTGCAGGACTGGGTGGAGGCCGCCGAAGGTCGGTGTTGAGGGGTCGAGGGGGAGGAAATGGAAGAGAGGCAGAGTCCAGGATTGGGCAGGGGGGCCAGGAGCGGGGCGGGGCGCGCAGCTTGCAAATTGCAGCCGACAATCCAGGCCGCTGCCAGGCCCCGCATCCCGGCCACCAGCGCGTCCCTATTGAGCGGGCCACTTGGCTTGAGCAGCGGCGGCGGCAGCAGCGGCAGCCGAGGCTGCAGGCTGCAGAAACTGTCCAGAGAGCGGTACGCTCAGAATCGGCGCGATGGTCGCCGTCGTCCGACTCAGTGAAAGAGGCTGGTGCGTGGCCATGAGCGCTGCCGACTGCACGGTCCCGGGCGGCCGCAGGAAGGACTGCGCGGCGCCACCGCCTCCGCTACCCGCGGTGCCCCCAGTTACCCCGGCGCCCCCAGCACCCGCGGCCGAGCCCCCGGGCGCCGCAGGGCCCCCTCCGATGATATTCTCGATGCTGAACGACGGTCGCGCGCTCGGCTCGGACTTAATGAGCGACGCCGTGGTGCCCGCGGCGCCCGCCGTGCCTGCGGCGGCCGCGGCGGCTCCTAAGCTGTTGAGCTGCAACTGCAGGCCCGGGCCGAGTTGCGAGCCGAAGGCGGCCGCTTTGCGGCCCAGCTCACCCGAGGGCAGCAGCGGCACGGCGGGCGGCAGCACGGGGGCCACGGGCGGCAGCGCGTACGGGTACTGGAGCGCCGCGGCCGCCGCCGCAGCTGCCGCGGCCGCCGGGTGCGAGTAAGCGCCAGCCGCGGCCGCAGGGTGCAGGCCGTAGGGGCGGCCGTAGGGCCCCGCGGCACCGGCCGCCGCCGCCAGGCTGTAGGCGCCGAAGCTCTGCATCATGAGCGCCGTCTGCTCACGCAGGTGCTCCTGCTGGTGGCGCTTGAAGCGTTTCCGGCGCCGCAGGAAGCTGCCGTTGTCGAACATGTCCTCGGACTGAGGGTCCAGGGTCCAGTAGTTGCCCTTGCCCGGGTTGCCCGGTTCACGGGGGATCTTGACGAAGCAGTCGTTGAGCGAGAGGTTGTGGCGGATGCTGTTCTGCCAGGCGGGGAACTTCTCCCGATAGTAGGGAAAGCGGTTGCTGATGAACTCGCAGATGCCGCTCAGAGTCAGCTTCTTCTGCGGGCTCTGCAGGATAGCCATGGTGATGAGCGCGATGTACGAATAGGGCGGCTTCACCAGGCTATTCTTGGGCTTGCTCGGGGCCAGGCCGCCCGCCGCACCGCTGCCGGAGCCGGGCCCGCCACCGCTCCCGCCGCCCTCCTCGCCGCCAGCGCCGCTCTTGCAGCCGTCGGCCTCGGATGCTCCCGCCTCGCCCCCTGGCCCAGCCCCGGCTCCAGCCACCTCTTTGGGCAGTGCCAGGGGCTGCTGGTGCGGCTGCTGAGGCTGCCCGTGGTGGGGTGCCACCGGCGTCACCTCGTCCGCCTCGTCCAGGCGCAGCTCGGGCGGCCCCGCGGGACTGTCGCAGCCCCCATCGCTGTCTTTCTCTTCCAACGCGTCGTCGCCCTCGCCCACCACATCGATGTCCACGTCCTCGGCCGTCAGCACCGTCTGGCCGGACATGTCGCTGGCGCTGCCGCCACCGGAGAGGGTCATCCCTCCTCGGGGTTGGTGGCGGCGGCGGGGAAGGAGCGGCGCGCGATGGGCGTCTTCAGGGGCTGCCGCCAACCTCAGGAAAGGGGTTTGGGGCGCCCCCGAAAGACAGGGGATTAGGAGAGGGGAGGGGGGCGTAGGTGGTCCGGGGCCCTCCCGGTTTGGCTCACAGTCGGCGGCCGGGCATCGCACGACTCGGGCTGTGCCGTCCGCCCCGCGTGGCAGCGCTCCGCAAACTCCAGCTGTCCCTGGCGCTCGGTACTAGGCGCTCCCTGCTGCCCCCGGCAGCGGCCCCGGACCCGGCCCGGGCCCGGCAGCTTCTCCACGCCGCGCCCCCTCACTTCGCCTGCCTTCCTCTGCCTCCGGCCCGGGCGTGGGGAGCAGGAGCGGTGCCGGCGGGCGCGGGACGCGGGGCGCCGAGCAGCTCAGGAGGGCGCGGGCAGGGGCAACCGGGGGAGGGGGTGTCAGGGACGCCGAAGCCCCCGCAGTCGAAAGTCCCGTTTTAAGGACTGGCCTGATAGATTACTTTCTACTTAAAGATCCAACGGGAGGCGGGGCCACGTGACCGTGCGTGACGTCAGGGCCGCCGCGGAGCCGGCCAAACTCAAGTTGGTCGAGAGAATTGTCAACAAAGGGACAAGGGACGCGCAACTCCGCGCCGCACCGTGCGCCAGCATCCCGCGGGGCCCAAGGGCGCCTGGGACCGCCCTGGGACCCCACCCTGGGCTGGAGCCTGGCGAGGGGGTCGAGGGAGCCTGTGGGTGTGAGTGAGGGTGGGTGCGTGTGAGCTAGGGAGGGTGTGGGCCCGGGAGCCCCCGCCGGATCCGCGGCTCTGCTTCCCTGACATATCCGCCCCCTCTCCCTTCCCCGCCCCCCCTCTTGCCACCCGCCCTTTGCCAAAGCTCCCTAGGCATAGAATGTAGGACAAGATTCACATCCTTTTTTTTTTTTTTTTTAAGAAAAACTTGGTAGTCTCAGTTTTGTTTTTTTGATTCTTTTTAGCTCTAAAGATTAAGGGCAGCGCCCCGGTTCTGTCTTGCTAATTAGACTTAAGAGCCTCTCCTGCCTCAGTGCTTAGTCGGCGGAGACACCTGCTGAGGGGAGGCGCTCCTCCCGCTAAAGTCAAACCACAGGGTCCTGTCTTCGGTTTCCTGGCTCGATGTGGGCGTGTTTATATGTATGTGTGTGTAATAATATATTCCCCCCCCTCCCCCGCTCGGCCACAGCAGCATCAGTTGGGATATCCGAAGGTCAGAAAATGGCTATTGATTAATCTATCAGAATAGTTGCAGAGAGAAATAAAAAGGACGTAAAATAACGGAGAACCTATAAATAAAGCCGCAACTAGCTGCTCGGAGTTGTTAAACGACTTAGCATGTGAAAAAGTCGGAAATGAGGCGCTGGGGAAGGAGCCGGCATTGGCAGCGGCCTGGGTAAGTCGAGTGGGGACGGGAAGAGGCTTCGGGCCTCTAGGTTAGACGCCGCGCCCTGTTTGGGATGGCTGACCTCAGGGGGAGCGGGCGGTGTGACTTCTCAGGCTTCTGGGCCCAGCCTCCTGGGAGCGAGCTTGTTGGCGGCCTAGACTCTCCTTGCGGCTAACTAACGTGGATTCTTTCCCCTTAGGGTATAGACAAACCCTCCAAGATTTTAGTTCCTCAGAGACCGGCAGCAGAGGAGGTGGAGGAGGAGGCGAGGATATGGCCAGTGCACACCGAGTTTCTTTGGCAAGGAAAGTCAGTGATGGTAGGAAAGACTATCGGCATTTAACTGGGATGGAGGGTTGGGGGCGCAAACCGACCCCGGATGCGTGACATTGCTGGGGCGCGCTGACCGCGCACTTCGGAATAGTGTTCCCGACCCGGTGAAGCCTCGATGCGCTGCTTTTTTTCCTCCTGCATTTTTAGGCAGCCTCCTTGTGAGCCGCGAGTGCCTGCCGGGTGTTAAGGGCTCCTGGAACCCAAGCCCAGTCTGGCCACTGAGGCCTGAGAAGGGAGTGCAGGCCTTACCAGAGGAAGGAGCACAAGGGGATATAGTCTGAGAAGAAATAGTGAAATACAGTATTTACAGATGATACTAAGAAACTGATGTATTTCCTGGAGGACAGTAGTACTTACGATTCCCTGTCTGTGTCTCTCTCACCTACCACCTCTCTCATTCCTTAGCCTAGATACACACGTAAACTTGCTTCACTTATAGGCAGTGCGACACACAGATTGACTTCAATTTTCACTAGATAATTTCCCGGATAAAACACTAGCACATTGCATACCCCCACTTCGCAGGATGTTTCTGGTTGAAACCAGGGCAGTTCCTCCATCTTGAGACGCCCAGGTAACTCCACGATTTTTCTGTATCTAAATGATATCCCGGTTGCACTTGACCCTAAAATGCATCTGAGTTCATTCCCGCAGCTGCACCGCTTTGTCGCCCGCAGGCTCCGAACCATTTACGATACCTTCTAGACAGCTTCCTGCAAAACCGACTGCAGCGGCGAACTGGCTGCCCGCTGTCCCTCGGCAGCGGAGGTCCCGGTGAAACTGTCTCAAAACCCAATAATTACAAAAAGAACGTCCGAGGGGCACGGAAAAGAAACTGAATCCACAAATTCCCTTTGCTCAGCTTCGGTTGTCCAGCCCCAGAGGCAGGCGCGGGCCGGCAGGAGCCCCACCGCAGCCTAGGAGGCTGGGCCCGCGTGGACGCGTTGCACGTGTGTGTGTACGCGCGGAAGGTTAGCGGCTCCCGGGGATGCCCTCCGCAGTCTTCTTGAAGCATCCTCCAAATGAGCCTAATTTCAATTCCTCGGCCCGCCAGGGCTGGCTCTCAGCACTCCCTCGGCGCCGCTGTTTACTGCCTCTGAGCCTCCCTCGGCCAAGACCTGGCCCGATCCGTCCATTCCCCCGTGTCTCTTTGGGACCTCCCTGGGGAAAGGGGTGGGGGTGAACAACTCCCAGCCGCCAGTTCCATTTGTTGCGCTTTTTTCTTTCGACACAATAAAAGTCAAATTAATTGATTCATACCATTAATTACGGCACGTAGCGTGAAAAGCAACGCTTCCCCTCGGTTAGAGATCTATTGTGCTAATCTCTTGTTCAATCAGTGTTACCATCTGATGCCGGGTCTGGCCCTTACAGAAACTTTTCGACTCGATTAGCTAAATGATGAGACGTGCGGGACCTACTGGCTGAGCCCCCGACGTCCTGCGCCGGTGCCGGCCCAACGGCTTAATATCGATTTCCAGCGGAGACGGCGGATTTCTCCCAACAGCTCTAGGCTGGGCAGCCCGTCGCCCTTTTCCTTCTTCTGGGCGGACAGAAGCGCCGCGCAACCTGCCGTGGCGGGAAGGAGGCTAAGCTGCAGCCCAGGTGGGAGGCAGGAAGGTTCCCGCTGCCATCACTGCGGGACACCGCCAGGGCGGAAGGGCGCGAGCCCGACATGGTGCAGGGTCCTGTCCTAGGCCAACTAGATTCCGGGTTTAGTAAATCCTGTTTGCCGCATGATCCCAGTTAGCGGCTAAAAGCCCACAGGTCGTCAGTTACCGCCAACTTTGGAACAGAGATGGGAGAAGAGAGACAGATACAGAGCGACAGTGACACACTTGGGGGGGGGGGGGGGGGGAGATGTGATAGAGGGAACGGAAATATTGGGGGTAGGGGTGGGAAGGAGAGAGAAATGTGGATAAAACATCTTCTGAGTCTCGGTTACTGGGGAGATAGTAAGAGGGAGAATGAAAAACACAGGCACAAACAATATGAATGAGAGTGATTATTTGGGTCACAACAATCGAACTTCCCAGGAGGGATTTAAAGAAGATGGCAGCCAGCTGTCTCACCTGTTCAAATGTTTGGAACGTTTCAGCCAAAAGAGAATGTAATGAGGCTCCCTCCGTTTCTCCTGGGGTGGGCAGAATCCGTGGTACCCAGCTGCAGAAACCACCAGGACAGGGTCCGTTGGGGGCGGGGATTGGTAGTGGTGGTGGAGGGGACCGAGGTTCTAGCAACAGGAAACAAGAAAAGTGGAGTTCGGATCGATAGGAAGGAAATTGAGACGTCTCGGGGGAGGGGAGATTTAGTGTGTGTGTCCTGGGGGGTGAGATGGGGATGGGGGAGACAAGAAGAGGATGAAACAATTTATGACGGAGAAGGGGAAATTAATTACAACTCAATTTGGGTTCTTAAGTGGTCAACACAGGAGGAGGGGCACGGTCAGCGTGTTCGGAAAGCTGGAATGGCCCACCTACCCCTCGTCAGGCGCGGGAGAAACCAGGTGCCCTCTTCCTCGCCCTTTAAGTCAGAAACTATGCCCGTGGTTGAATAAATCGTTGGCCGGAGGTGAGATAGAATCGTTACGGCCAGGCGCGGGTGCACTTTTCTTATTATACGGGGAGAAAGGACCATGTCGCGCAGTAAGGGGCACGACCCCCACAGACAGCAGCCACCCTTCCTCTAATGCAGGGGAAACTAAACGTGGGCGGAGTCCATCTGGAATATACCCCTCTCCCCACCCCCAAAAAAACAAAGTTGGCTCTTTATTGACAGTCTTCACCGATATGTTAAACTATTATCAGCCTCTGCCTGGATGACGGCCACCGAGGGAGGTGGGAAGGGCTGAAAGGACATCCCGGGCCCCCACCCCACCTAAGTTATTTCTGTTTCCAAGAGGGTGGGATTTTCAACTCATTTCCCACCACCCTTGTATACCTCTCCGGATCTCTTTGGTGGGCGGGGGGGGGTGGGGGGGGGTGGGGATTAATTTAATGTTCATGTTTGGATTTGCATCTCAAAACTTCATTTATTTTTAAGGTGTCCGCCACTCAGGGCCCATGAGAAGAAGTGCCTTCTAATGGCGAGAGACCAAAGGAAGAGGAAGAGAGACAGAGAGGGAGAGAGGATGGCTTCGAATTTATTTATATTGGAAATGTATAAACATCCATTCTGTAAAAGGCAACACGTTTAATTAACGATGAGAGAGCAGTTAGGGGCAGAAAGCTAGTAAAATTGTGTGATAAATTTATGGCATTGTTAGCGTGCTTTTAATTATGGCTATTATGTTAATTATTTCACATTAGCATGGAGTTATCAGCAGCATGTCAGATTTAATCAAAACGAGCCTTTCTCTCGAAAATTGTTCTTTTCATCCGCGAGGAGAAAGGTCCTGGGCAGGATCGGGGCTTAAAAATGACTTGGCATTGAAAGCTCGAGTCTTCCCGACACGGTTTGGTGCGATGCGGCGGGGCCCGGCTGTCCGCGAGTCGCTCCGGGCTACCGGCAGCTCTCGGAGGAGCCGAGGGCCGGGTTTTTAGGAATTCACCATTTTCACCCCCTTCGGAGCCGACACTTCATCATATGGGATCATTCTGTCAAACAATATGATGCTGCTCATTTTTATCTGTCCCGCTTTACAAAACCCCCATTCAGCCCGCCGAGGAGCAACAAAAGCCTCGGAGCTGTTCGGCGGCTGCTGCCGGCCACGGCCTCCCCCGCGCGCAAAAGAGGCGGCGAGAGGGGCCGAGAGGGGCCGAGGAGCGCGGGCGGCGGGCGCGCGCCCCTCGCCGCCCGAGGGAACGCGGCCTGGCGGGGCCCGCGCGCCCAGGTTGCGGGTCCTCGGGTGTGGCCCCCTCGGGACACGCCTCTCCCAGGCCTGCACCCGCCCTCTGCCTACCCGCGAGCTCAGGGCAGAGGCGCCTTTCCCTCCCCGAAAGCGACGTCGCCCACCCAGGCCACATCGATTTCTTAATCACTGCGGATCGATTTATTGGGAGCAAATAAATAGCCCGTTTTGGAAACGTTTCAATTGTGGGCTTCATGGTTGGGGCGCTAACGCGGGAGGGTGCAGGGCCGAGGGGCGTGCGCCGGGAGGGGCTTGTGGGTGAGTGTAGGGCGCTAAGGCCGAGCACCAGTCGCTGCGGGAGCCTCGAGTGTGCACGCGCGGCCACTGCCGCACGACCCCCACTCTCGGATCCCCGGCGACGCCGCGGCCTTCTCGAGGGTTTTGCTTCCCCCGCTTGCCCTCAGCTCCCTCTGGCGGCGGGGCGAGCAGGAGTTCAGCTCTCAGCCCTTCTGCCTTGTCACGTCCAGGCAAGTTCTCCCAGGGTTCTGAGTCTTTCAAAAGATGCCTCTCGGGCCACCGAGCGACGCTGACTCCAGTCCCTGGGACCCGCACTTGGCTGCTCGCGCCCATCCCGCTGGCCTTCCGTCCCAGGCCCGCGGACGCTGCTGCCTCCTCGTCCCTGCGCCCGGAGCGGCCTTCCTGCACAAGACCACTCAGGCCCCCGCCCTTCCCGGGACCGGGCTGTGGACCGGCCAGCTGTTGCCTTATTTTTAGCGCTATTCCATTCGCGCGGTTATATTTAACTCGATCCACTCCTCAGAGGAGGTCGCTGGGACATCGAATTCTCTACATCGCAGCTTGGGCCCGCCCGCCTAGCTTCAGGGGCAAGTTGGAAAACCCCAGCTTAAGAATCTTTGACATCTCCGGAGCTTGGCTAGGAGAGGGAAGGTTGAGAGGACTGGTCCGAGAAGCAGTGGCCACCGTGCCTGCACACACACAGTAGACGGTCAGTCCTGGGTGGGGGAGGGGAGTGTAGAGGAGGATTCAGTCCCTAGGGGAGAATTCTCTGCGGGAAGTATTGGGTCCATTTCCTACTTATGCATGACCCAGAGCACCCAGATGACCTGGAAGACCTTTTACAACTCCGCCCTTCAGAAAGGTAATGATTTTTGTATTCATGCAGAAATCCCCTTTCCTCCCTACTCCTGAACACAGGGCAACAGCATACTTAAGTTTAAACCAGCTTCTCAGTTTCAGCCTAGTCTTGCTCGTCAAAAATCTCCAGAAGACCATGCCACTGGCTCAGTCACATCCCAAGGAAAGGACCCATTTGGATAACATATAGAAACACCGCCATAATACATACTTTTTCTCTCAGACTGAATTTACACACACACACAAAAGCAAAAGTCACATATTAAAAGAACACAGACAGATGTGACAAGACCTGGGATACACTTTTAAATTTTTAATTCTTCTCCTAATGCTTTTAAAGAAAGGACTTTCTTAGCCTTGGGTCCAAAGCAGTTATTTCTGTCTGCCTCTTTTTCTAGGTCTCCCTACAATGTATAGGAGAAGGATGAAAGTCATACAGCTGAATTCAGGGAGGGAAAAAAAAGTGAAGTCGCTCAGTCGTGTCTGACTCTTTGTGACCCCATGGACTGTAGCCTGCCAGGCTCCTCAACCCATGGGATTTTCCAGGCAAGAATACTGGAGTGGATTGCTATTTCTTTCTCCAGGGGATCTTCCTGATCCAGGGATCAAACCCAAGTCTCCTGCACTGCAGAGAGACTCTTTACCATCTGAGCCACCAGGGGAACCCTGGAATTCAGGACCAGAGGATGTTCTAACCAAACATTCTCTGGGTGACTAGGGGAGGAGTGGGGAACCGACTGGCAACATTCAATAAATATTGGTTCAGTAACTGAATCAGTAAGACACAGCATCACTGATGCGTAACTTATTGAAGAATGTAGTTAAAATGGGATGTAATTAATTGTATAAATATTTATCATAAAACGTTAGAGGATCTCAGAGTAGACATACCTAACTCTGCCTGGAAAAGAGGTATGTGGAGGAAGGTTTCCCAAAGGAAATAAAGCCTGAGCTCTCTTGAATGATGAGTAACTGCTGTTAGGTCGATGAAGGGAGGAACCTTGTCCTAGGCAGAGAAGACAGACTTATGCAAGACAAGAGGAGGAGCTTATAGTTTAATTGGACTGAAACAAGGTAGTTGGAATTGATACAGTGGAAGCAGACAAGAGTGAAATCATAAAGATTCCTGAATATTGTGTTAAAGAGACTAAATTGATAAAGAGCCACTGAAGGCTTTTAACTTTATTATTGGCAGTTCAGTTTAGTAGCTCAGTCCTCCGACTCTTTGCAACCCCATGGACTGCAGCATGCCAGGCTTCCCTGTCCATCACCAACTTCCTGAGGCTGCTCAAACTCATGTCCATCCAGTCGGTGATGCCATCCAACCATCTCATCCTCTGTCGGTCCCCTTCTCCGCCTGCTTTCAATCTTTCCCAGCATCAGTGTCTTTTCCAGTGAGTCATTTCTTCGCATCAGGTGACCAAAGTATTGAAGCTTCAGCTTCAGCATCAGTCCTTCCAGTGAGAGTAAAATTTTGCAACAATGTTTTGGGGCCAAGTGAAAAATAAGCTAAAAGAGTAAGACCGGAGGTAGTAAAGAGTCTATTTCCGTTGTCTCAGTAAGAGGTGATAAAGATGTGACCTCAGTGCAGTGGGACTGGAGAAGAAGGGGTGAATTGAAGAAAGATTTTGAAGGTAAAATTGATAAAACTAGGTGTCTGATAAGAGAGGAGGAGTTCACAGTAACTCTCACATAGAAAACTTGGGTGTCTGGAGGAAGAATACAGATGGAGGAACACTCTAGTCTCTTGCTCCTCATCCACATGACTACCCAAGTTACCTCCTTAAATATCAGTCAGAGTATGCCAATCACATCCCGGATCAAAACCCTCATTGTTTATAGAGGAAAATCCAAACTCTTTAGGAAAGCATTTCAGGTATGTTGTGATCTGGCTCCAACTTATCTTCTAGTTTCATTTGTACTCCATGCAATAGGCCCATGAGACTATACTCCCTTCCAGGACATACCATGAACTCCATTATATACCAGTTGTGTGACCTTGAGCATATCCCTTACACTTCTGTGTGCCTTATTTCCTGTAAATAAGGAAATAATTTATCTGTAAAATGGGGATAATAGTACCTTCTTTGGGGGATTATTGTAAGGATTAAGAATACCCAGAACACTTAGAACCAGGTTTGACACATAGTTTTAAGAATCACTGGAAAAAAATTTTTTTTCAGTGAATTGTGTTTTTGCGATACCTTTTTCTGTTTTCTGGTTGAGACTCATAGTATAGTCCCATCTTTCTTAGAGTTTTCAGTCTAGTTGTAAAAAGTGAGAGAGGAGACATTGTAAACCCTTGAAGGTAGAGATTGAGAGGCTTAGATTATATTTCGTTTAATCTTGAAAGTGACTATTGTAGAATTTTGAGCAGGGAAGTGGTGTGACTGGATGTGTGGTTTAGCAGTATCACTCTATTATTGAGATAGAGAATGGACTGAACACAGAAGTTGATGAGTTCTGTTGTTGCAGATACTAAATTTGAGGTGCTGGTGGAATTTCAGAGTTGAAATAATTAGTAGGAGATAAGGCTCTAGAGCACTGATGTCTAATGGAAATAAAATGTGAGCTACAAATGTGAATTGTGTATGTACTTTTATCTGTTAGGTATGTCTAATAGTCACTTTTTAAAAAGTAAACAAAAATAAAAAAATAAACAGAAACAGGTAAGTTAATTTCAATGATAAATTTCATTTACCCCAAGGTATCTGAAAATATCGTCATTTAAAAATGTATATAAAATATACATGTCATGTATATAAAAATATAAAAATTACTGAGATATTTTCTATTCACTTTTTTCCTGATGAAGTCTTTGAAGTACAGTGGGTATTTTATCCTTATAGCCATCTTACTATGAACTAGTCACATTTCAGGTGCTCCATGGCAATAAGTAGCTAATGGCTGTCATATTGGATAGTGCAGGTCTAGATCTTAAGAGAAGTTGGGACTACAAATACTTAGGAATCATCAGTATTTAAACGTGATAGTTCAGGTAATGAGAGTTTGTAAGCTTAGAAAATGGGAGTGGGTGCAATGAGAAAAAGACCAAGGGAATATCAGAGCAGGAAGAAGGAAGAAGAACCCATTAAAGAAAGAGAGAAAAGAAATAGAGCATAATTGGAAGCAAGTACCACCGTGGGAAGCAAGGAAGAGGAACTTTTTTATTTAACTGAAGGATAATTGCTTTACAATATTGTGTTGGTTTCATTGATAAAACAACTCGAATCAGCCATAAATAAATAAATATATATCCTATTCCTGTTGAGCCTCTCTCCGCCCATCCCACCCCTCTAGGTTGTCAGTGTTAATATACAATATTTGTTTGTCTCTTTCTGATAACAGGCTCTAGGCTCATCCACCTCAGTTCAACTGACTCAGATTTCTTTTTATGGCTAATGTACGATTGTATTTAATATATGTATACTATAACGTCATTTAAACTAAACTCATTTAAACTGAACTCATTTAATTTTGTGGATCTTGGATGTTAAGCTTTTAATTTTAATTTTTTGTTTCAGCCCATCTTGAAGATGGCAAACAATGGGCTGAAACAAAAAATTAAGGTTGAGAGCTTGATGTTTAAAATTTACAAAACTTAATGAGTTTGGAGGAAATTCAAGTGGACTCTCAGGTGATGTTTTATAAGTTTGTAGCATTTATACTTCTACAAGTATCAGAGCTTCCAATTGCATAAAGACTTCAGGAGGATATCTTGTATCTTTATAGACTTGGCCACCTCTTTTTAAAATAGTCCTTTGCCTGGCTGGGTTTATCTGCTTGAGCACTGAAGTTTCTTTTTTCTAGATTTGGTAAATGAATTATGAACAATAGCATTAATTCTCCTGTAATAAATTGAAAGGAATTGGACCCTAATAGTACTCTTGCCTGGAAAATCCCAGGGACGGAGGAGCCTGGTAGGCTGCAGTCCATGGGGTCGCAAAGAGTTGGACATGACTGAAGCTACTTAGCAGCAGCAGCATAACATCTTTATCAATTCATCTGTCAATGGATGTCTAGGTTGCTTCCATGTCCTGACTATTGTAAATAGTGCTGCAGTGAACACTGGGGTACATGTGTCTTTTTAAAAATATTTATTTATTTTTGGCTGGCGCTGAGTCTTCATTTCTGTGAGAGGGCTTTCTCTAGTTGTGGAGAATAGGGGCTACTCTCTAGTTGCAGTATGTGGGCTTCTCTCATTGCAGTGGTTTCTCTTGTTGCGGAGCACGAGCTCTTCGGTGCATGGGCTTCAGTAGTTGTGGCACATGGACTTAATAGTTGTGGCGCATGGGCTTAGTTGCCGCCCGCACGTGGGATCTTCCTGGACCAGGAATGGAATCAGTGTCCCCTGCATTGCAAGGCAGATTCTTAACCTTTGGACCACCAGGGAAGCCTCATGTGTCTTTTTGAATTATGATTTTCTCAGGTTATATGCGCAACAATGGGATTGCTGGGTCATATGGTAGTTCTATTTTTAGTTTTTTAGAGAACTTAGTGATCTCTATAGTGTCTGTTCTCCACAGTGTATCAATGTACATTCCCACTAACAGTACAAGAGTGTTCCTTTTCTCTGCATCCTCTCCAGCATTTATTTTTTGTAGATTTTTGATGATGGACATTCTGACTGGTGTGAGGTGACGCTTCATTGTAGTTTTGATTTACATTTCTCTAATAACGAGTGATGTTGAGCATCTTTTCATATGTTTGTTGGCCATCTGCATGTCTTCTTTGGAGAAATGTCTGTTAAGGTAGGAAGAGGGACTTTTGAGAAGATAACAGGTGTCAACAAGGTCAGGTGTTTCTGAGATGTATTTTTATTATGTGTAATTGTTATATTGTTATAAGGGTTTGGCCATCTCTGAAAGGAATTATTGAAATTCTGGCAAAGCAGTTATTAAAGTAGATACCATTTCTTTATTCTGTGCATAGATGGCAAACTTGTTTGATTTCATTAAAATATGCATGTTGCCTCTATGAACTTGTGCCACAGTCACAATGACCAAAATGTTCGTTACTCCTTGTCTGGAATAGTTTCGGTTTAAGCCTATTTTTCACATATAATTATATCTAGAGCCTATTTTATTCTCAGAAGTGTCCCAGTCTATTTGTGCACTCCAAGAGCAGAGTCTCTGTTTCCCCCAGACCTGTGGAAGTCTGGTAATCAAATCCTGCTGACCTTCAAAGTCAGATTCCTAGTCCCTTTGCCGGATCCCCAGCTGGGGAAGACTGATGTGATTCTCAGAGCCTTCCCAACAGTGCAAGAATTTCTTTGGTATTGTTCTCCAGTTTGTGGGTCACCCACCTGGTGGGTATGGGATTTGATTTTTTTATCATGATTGTGCCCCTTCTACCATCTTGTTGTAGCTTCTCCCTTGTCCTTGGATGTGGGGTATCTTTTTTTGGTGGGTCCCAGTGTCCTCCTTTTGATGGTTGTTCAACAGTTAGTTGCAATTTTGGTGCTCACACAAGGAGAAGATGAGTGCATATCTTTCTACTCTGTCATCTTGAACCAATCTAGAAGTGTCCAAGTTTGTATAATAAATTATTTGGGTCACTCCATACATTGTAGATGTAGCTTTCAATACTAAGAACCTATTCAATCTGCTTTTTTACTGATGGATAGAGAAGTGCTTAATGCAAACATAGGTGCCACTACATTGGAAGGACTGATATTGAAGCTGAAACTCCAATATTTTGGCCACCTGATGCAAAGAGCTGACTCATTTGAAAAGACCCTGATGCTGGGAAAAATTGAAGGCAGGAGGAGGAGGGGACAACAGAGGATGAGATGGTTAGATGGCATCACCAACTCAATGGACATGAATTTGGGTAAACTCTGGGAATTGGTGATGGATACGGAGGCCTGACGTACTGTGGTTCATGGGGTTGCCAAGAGTTGGACATGACTGAGCAAATGAACTGAACTATAGTTTTAATTGCCTCTCAGTTAGATTAGGGCTTCTCTTTGCACTCTGCTGAGGTTTTCTGAAGGGAAATTAAAGCAGCATAACCTGCCAAGTAAGTAAGACTGTGACTGAATCTTCTTTGTAACTCAAAATACATCTGTCCATTTCCATTCCATCCACATCTCCAGGATGATGTAAGTGATTTTATTAAGTGCATAGTATGTTCTGGGTGCTCTCTTGTGTACTCTACATGTATTTAATCTTTATAACAATCTCTCAAGGAAGGGACTATCATTATTCCCATTTTACAAATGAGGAAGCTCACTCAGTCAGGATTTGAAGGCAGTTTGGCTCTTAACCACTACACTGCACTACCCTTTAGTAGCATCTTTCTTTTCATCTGCCTGTTTTTTCCCTTCCTCATTCCCAATGGCTTTCTCACTGCCACCCACAGCTGAATTAAACCTTTCAGTGTGGGCATGTTGATTAAATGCCTCTATAATTTTAATATTAATTATGTTAATTATGGAAGATGATGCACAAAGAACAGAGCGCTTTACTGTCTAATTATTACTGTAGAGTTTGATATTTTGCTCTTTTCTGGGATGAAGATATGTGTCAACCATTTTGTTCTATTTTCTTTTAAGAGGGACTCTAATACTTTTTTTTAGTTAGTTTGTTTTTGTCTTTGCCGTTTGGCATGTGGGATGTTAGTTCCCCAATCAGACACCAAGCCAGCCCCCTGCATTGGGAGCTGAAGTGTTAACCCCTGGACCACCAGTGTTGTCCCCCTAATACTTTTTCAATAACTGGTTTGAGAGTCTTTCTGAACAGCCTGTCTTTAGGGAAAAAATATTATAGAGCTTTTAAGTAACAGCAACTTAAATTGTTATTTATCTCTGCATTATCCCCAAATTTAGAAATTTAAAATATTAAATACTTATTTTCTCATAGTTTCTATGGATCAGGCATCCTCAGGGCGTAGCTTGGTTATTCTTACCCTGCATCTCCCTTGAGTCTGCAAATAAGCTGTTGATGGGGGCTGAATTCGTGAGAATACTTGACTGGAACGTACTCACATGACTGAAGAACGCCTCAGTTCCTTGCCATGGAGACCTCTCCATAGGACTGCTTAAGTGTCCTTATTTCATGGTAGCTGGGTCCCCTAAGATAAAAGAAAGGCAGAAGCCACAGTGTCTTTTATGATCTAGTCTCATCACATGCTGTCACTTCTGCAAATCTATTGGCCACGCAGAACAATGCTGATACAATGTAGGAATGCACTGTGTAAGGATGTGAATACCAGAATATGGCGATCTTTGAGGGCCATCTCGGAGGCTGGTTACCACAATCCACTCTCTGCTCCCTGGTTCCCGTTGTTCCTATATATACAGTGTACTTTTTTCTTTCCAAAGTCCCTGAAAGTTTCATTCCATTACAGCATCTCCTCAGAGTTCAGAATCTTCTCATGTAAGTCAAGTATAGACAAAACTTCTCAGATGAAGTTCCACAAAACGTAGAGCTCCTTGAGTACAGTTTCTCTTGCTCTGAAGACTTGTGAACTAAAGAGCCAAATTATTTTCCTTCTTGTACACTCAACATATAATGGTAGGCTAGGCATAAGATGGAGAAGGCAATGGCACCCCACTCCAGTACTTTTGCCTAGAAAATCCCATGGAAGGAGGAGCCTGGTAGGCTGCAGACCATGGGGTCGCTAGAGTCAGACACGACTGAGCGACTTCACTTTCACTTTTCACTTTCATGCATTGGAGAAGGAAATGGAAACCAACTCTAGTGTTCTTGCCTGGAGAATCCCAGGGACGCGGGAGCCTGGTGGGCTGCCATCTATGGGGTCGCACAGAGTCAGACACGACTAAAGCGATGCAGCAGCAGGCATAAGATAACTGCTATACAGACTCTTATTCAAAAAGGCGGAATAGGGAGTCACACAAGAGTCACTGGTCTTGAGCAATTCTTATGTTCAGTTATGCACAGGTTGACATTTCCTTGGTTAGAGCTCAGTGTTTGAAAATAATTCTTAGTGGCTGTTGGCTCTATCTTCTGGGTTCTTATTTCCATTCTCCAAGTTACCCTTCCTTTCTCATGAAGGATAGCAACAAGTTTGCAGCTGAAGTAATTTTCTTAACCTGCTTGCTGCTTGTAGAATACTGGGGGATCAAAAGACCTCTTTTCATTTTGTACTGTTTATATCCCTCTTAGACCAATCTAGTGATGTTTCTGACAGCCTAATTCTCTTCTGCTAATATAATTCTCCAGGTATCTCCTGTCATCCTCCTGGTCATGTATATTGAAAGAGATGAACCCCATTCTAGGGGGGTGAAACTTGATTGACTTCATTCAGCTAGGATGGTTTTATCCACCTTACCAAAGACTAATGAAGACGTGGTAAAGTAATACCATTCTGTTTAGTGAGAAAGAAGGGGAAAATTGTTCAGGGGCTTCTAGGAAAGGTTTTCTTTGCTGACAAAAAGATCTCCAGGTAGGGAAATGTTCCTCTTTCTCTACTTGACATTATGTCTGTGTGATACTTGCAGTTGTCATCTTTTGCCCTTGAGTTTGACCAAAGAAAATGATGGGGAGCACTTGTATTTTCATTCTGTAATTGAGAAACTGAATTAAGTAAGGCCAGAAAAACAAATTTTCTGTATTTTTAAACCAGTTGCTAGTTGTTTTCAAGGATTTAAAGTGAAACCCAATTAGCATGGCTGTGTGTTTTTTTGTTTGTTTGTTTGGTTTTGTTTTTTGGGCTAATCGCTCAGGTCAAGGCTGGAGAGAAGTAATAGATAATGGTGGGATGAATTAGGAGATTGAGACTGACACAAATACATTATTTGGTACTATGTATAAAATAGAAAACTAATGAGAACCTACTCTATTCAATGTTCTGAGGTGAGCCAAGTGAGAAAGAAATCCAAAAAAGAGTGGATATATGTATACATATAGCTGATATACTTTACTATACTGTAGGAACTAATAAAACATTGTAAAGCAACTATACTCCAATTGAAAATATCATTAAAGAAAGAAAAAAGTAGTGGATACTGGGATTCAAGCAGGTTTTGTTTACTTTTATTAGGGTTAGGGTTTGCTGAGTACAGTGGATATACTTTACAAAGGCATGATTATTATAATTATGGCTCCCTCTCTCTCTCCTTTACCAAACTTTTCCTGGCCCCGACCCTCTCTCCTATTCCTTTCTTTTCCCCTCACTTTCTATTCTCCCTGCCCCTTTCTCCTTCCTCTTCTTCCTTCTGCACAGGTTGCTTCCTGATTCTCAGTCTTATTTAAACTACCATTTATATGTATGAATTGTCTTAATCTTTATAATAGCCCTATGTAGCAGGTACTGATTAATAATCCCATTTTCTAATGGAGTGATTAGATTAAGGAACTAGTTCAAGGCCATACAACTGGTGTCAGCTCAAGCCTATATGATTCCAACCTCTGTGTTTTAACCAGTGGTAGTGGTGATGATTTAGTCACTAAGTCATGTCCAACTTTTGGGAGTTCATACACTGTAGCTCACCAGGCTCCTCTGTCCATGGGATTTCCCAGGCAAGAATACTGGAGTGGGTTGCCATTTCCTTCTACAGGGATTTTCCTGACCCAGGTCCAGGGAACAAACCTAGATCTCTTGCATTGCAGGCGCTCCCCTGCATTACAGGTGGATTCTTCACCAGCTGAGCCACCAGAGGTTTTAACCAGTATGCAGGAGTGAAAGGAACACTTCTAAAGAAAGACCATTCACAAACTCTCAGTATTAAACTAGTTGAGCCCTGGTGGATATCAGTTCAGTTCATTTCACTCTATCAGTCGTGTCTGACTCTGTGACCCCACGAACTGCAGCATGCCAGGCTTCCCTGTCCATCACCAACTCCCGAGGCTTACTCAAATTATGTCCATCGAGTTAGCGATGCCATCCAACCATCTCATCCTCTGTTGTCCCCTTCTCCTCCCACCTTCAATCTTTTCCAGCATCAGGGTCTTTTCCAAGAGCCAGTTCTTCATATCAGGTGGTCAAAGTATTGGAGTTTCAGCCTCAACATCAATCCTTCCAGTGGATATTCAGGACTACTTTCCTTTAGGACGGACTGGTTGGATCTCCTTACAGTCCAAGGGACTCGCAAGAGTCTTCTCCAACACTGCAGTTCAAAAGCATTAATTCTTTGGGGCTCAGCTTTCTGTATTGTCCAACTCTCACATCCATACATGACTACTGGAAAAACCGTAGCTTTGACTAGACAGACTTTTGTTGGCAAAGTAATGTCTCTGCTTTTTAATATGCTGTCTAGGTTGGTCATAGCTTTTCTTCCAAGGGGTAAGCGTCTTTTAATTTCATGGCTGCAGTCACCATCTGCAGTGATTTTGGAGCCCAGAAAAATGAAGTCTGTCACAGTTTACATAGTTTCTGCATCTATTTGCCATGAAGTGATGGGAGCAGATGCCATTATCTTCATTTGCTGAATGTTGAGTTTTAGGCCAGCTTTTACACTCTCCTCTTTCACTTTCATCAAGAGGCTCTTTAGTTCTTCTTTGCTTTCTGCCATAAGTGTGGTATCATCTGTATATCTGACGTTATTGTTATTTATCTTGGCAATCGTGACTCCAGCTTTGGCTTCATCCAGCCTAGCATTTCACATGATGTACTCTGCATGTAAGTTAAATAAGCAGGATGACAATATACAGCCTTGTCATCTTACTCCTTTCCCAATTTAGAAACGGTCTGTTGTTCCATGTCCGGTTCTAACTGTTGCTTCTTGACCTGCATATAGAATTCTCAGGAGGCAGGTAAGGTGGTCTGATATTCCCATCTCTTAAAGAATTTTCCACAGTTTATTGTGATCCACACAGTCAAAGGCTTTGGCATAGTCAATAAAGCAGAAATAGATGTTTTCCTAGAACTCTCTTGCTTTTTCTATGATCCAGCGGATGTTGGAAGTTTAATCTCTGGTTCCTCTGCCTTTTCTAAAACTAGCTTGAACATCTAGTTCATGGCTCATGTACTGTTGAAGCCTGGCTGGGAGAATTTTGAGCATTTCTTTGCTAGCATGTGAGATGAATGGAATTGCATGGTAGTTTGAGCATTCTTTAACATTGTCTTTCCTTGGGATTGGAATGAAAACTGACCTTTTCCAGTCCTGTGGCCACTGCTGAGTTTTCCACATTTGCTGGCATATTGAGTGCAGCACTTTCACAGCATCATCTTTCAGGATTTGAAATAGCTCAACTGGAATTCCATCACCTCCACCAGCTTTGTTCGTAGTGATGCTTCCTAAGGTCCACGTGACTTCACATTCCAGGATGTCTGGCTCTAGGTGAGTGATCACACCATCATGATTATCTAGGTCATTAAGATCTTTTTTGTATAGTTCTTCTGTGTATTCTTGCACACCTCCTCTCAATATCTTCTGCTTCTATTAGTTCCATACCATTTCTGTCCTTTATTGTGCCCATCTTTGCATGAAATGTTCCTTTGGTATCACTAATTTTCTTGAAGAGATCTCTAGTCTTTTCCATTCTACTGTTTTCCTCTATTTCTTTGCATTGATAACTGAGGAAGGCTTTTTAATCTCTGTGCTATTCTTTGGAACTCTGCATTCAAATGGGTATATCTTTCCTTTTCTCCTTTGCCTTTCGCTTCTCTTCTTTTCTCAACTATTTGTAAGGCCTCCTCAAATAACCATTTTGCCTTTTTGCATTTCTTTTTCTTAGGGATGGTCTTGATCACTGCCTCCTATACAATGGCATGAACCTCTGTCCATAGTTCTTCAGGCACTCTGTCTATCAGATCTAATCCCTTGAACCTATTCATCACTTCCACTGTATAATCATAAGGGATTTGATATAGGTCATACCTGAATGGTCTAGTGGTTTTCCCTACTTTCTTCAATTTCAGTCTGAATTTGGTGGCAAGGAGTTCATGATCTGAGGCACATTCACTCCTGGTCTTGCTTTTATTGACTGTATAGAGCTTCTCCATCTTTAGCTGCAAAAAATATAATCAGTCTGATTTTGGTATCAACCATCTGGTGATGTCCATGTGTAGAGTCTTCTCTTGTGTTGTTGGAAGAGGGTGTTTGCTATGACCAGTGTGTTCTCTTGGCCAAACTCTGTTAACCTTTGCCCTGCTTCTTTCTGTACTCCAAGGCCAAATTTGCCTGTTACTCCAGGTATCTCTTGACTTCCTACTTTTGCATTCCAGTCCCCTATAATGAAAAGGACATCTCTTTTGGATGTTAGTTCTAGAAGGTCTTGTAGTTGAACAGACCTGTTCAACTTCAGATTTCCCAAACTGGGGATCTGGCAAAGGGACTGAGAACCCCCAGGGAATTTGACTTTGGAGGCTAGCGGGATTTGATTACAGAACTTTTGATTACAAGATTTTGATTTTAGGATTTTGATTACACAGGACTGGGGAAACAGACTCTTGGAGTGCACCAACAGAACCTTGTGCACACCAGAACCCAAGAGAAGGGAGCAGTGACCCCACAAGAGACAGACCCAGACTTGCCTGTGTGTGTCCAGGAGTCTCCAGTGGAGGTGTGGGTCGGCAGTGGCCTGCTGCAGGGTCAGGGCACTGAGTGGGGCAGTGTGCAGGAAACCTTTTGAAAGAGGTTGCTATTGTCTTCATTACCTCCACCTCAATCTGGTCAAACAACAGGGAGGGAACACAGCCCCGCCCATCAACTGAAAATTGGATTAAAGATTTACTGAGCATGGCCCCGCCCATCAGAGAAGACCCAGTTTCACCCTCAGTCAGTCTCTCCCATCAGGAAGCTTCCACAAGCTTCTTATCCTTATCCCTCAGAGGGCAGACAAAATGAAAACTAATCAAACTGATCACATGGACCACAGCCTTGTCTAACTCAATGAAACTATGAGCCATGCTGTGTAGGCATGGACCCAAGATGGACTGGTCATGGTAGAGAGTTCTGAAAAAACATGGTCCACTGGAGGAGGCACTAGCAAAACACTTTAGTATTCTTGCCTTGAGAACCCCATGAACAGTATGAAAAAGCATAAAGATATGACACTGAAAGATGAACCCCCCAGGTCGGTAGGTGCCCAATATGCTGCTGGAGATAAGTGGAGAAATAACTCCAGAAAGAAGAGATGGAGCCAAAGCGAAAACAAAGCCCAGTTGTGGATGTGACTGGTGATGCAAGTAAAGTTGGATGCCATAAAGAACAATATTGCATAGGAACCTGGAATGTTAGGCCCATGAATCAAGGTAAATTGAAAGTGGTCAAACAGGAGGTGGCAAGAGTGAACATCAACATTTTAGGAATCAGTGAACTAAAATGGACTGGAATGGGGGAATTTAACTCAGATGACCATTATATCTACTACTGTGGGCAAGAATCTTTTGGAAGAAATGGAATACTAGCCCTCATAGTCAACAAAAGAGTCTGAAATACAGTACTTGGGTGCAGTCTCAAAAACAACAGAATAATCTCTGTTCATTTCCAAGGCAAACCATTCAATATCACAGTAATCCAAGTCTATGCCCCAACCTGGTGGATATAGATAAACAGAAAACTGATCTAGGCCTCTAATTCTTGTGGAAGCCAATATTGTAACTATAAAATAATCAAAATTTCAGTGTTTATTTTCCTTTAAAACAAAGGAGGTTAAACCCTAAAGTTTAAAGCATGATCAAGATTCTAATTTCTCTAAGCAGTCCTAGCCTATGAAATGAGCTGGTTCCAGGGAGGCCTGATTAGTTTGCCACCTTTAAGTAGCTAGACAGGAGGAAGAAGTCAGCCCAGTCCCTCTCTCCCATCACTACCTATAATGAGCTGCTAAAAGGGTGGCATTGAAAAATATCTGATATTGATCTTTTTTCCCAGAGTGTTTTATACCAAGCGATGGCCAAGAGATCATTCTGTGAGGCCTGATCATTCTATGAGAATCAGTCATTCTGTAAGGAAATAATTTCTTGTATATTAGTTTAGATATCTTCACTTTTACAGTCTTGATTTTACACTTGTTTAAAGGGAGTCATATTTAGTTTTGTATGTATCTTTCAGGAATAAGAAATTAGTCTCAAAAAAGTCCTGAAATTTGTCTCTGGCAGTCATATCAATCTGTAACTCCTTGGGACCTCTTAGGAATTTGAAAATTATTGAACACAGTACCTTTAAAGAGGAAAGAGTTTTCTTTGTGCTCTGATTTGGGTGTTGTTGAGAGAAAGTGATCTTTAATTTGGAGACGGGCAGTCCTCTTGTCCTTCTGGAGACCTGTGGTGATAGCTCACAGACAGCCCTGGTGCCCTCAAGGCATTTACCTTTTTTTTGAATATTCACTCCTACTTATTTAAAAGACTTAGAGAAAAACAGCTATGCTTACTCTTTTATTATGTTAATCTCATTTACATACTAACTGGAATTGTTTATGTAGGGGATTTTGACTGTGGTATTGTTTGCCTAAGGAAGAAAACTTGGTAGCAATCTTGTCATGCAATATTTACAGTCTGCATGCTGTATATATTTAGGGAATCTTGCTAAAATATTACATGACAGGAAATTTCAACAAGCATGTTTAAATGAATTCTAAGAAACCAGACAGAAAGGAAATATGCCTCTGTGGTTCTGAAACATTTATCTCCCTGGGTGGAAAAGGGTAGGGGTAAGCCTTTGAATGATAGATTGGCTGAGAGAAAAATGTACATTAATCTGTGGTTTAATGTGTTCCCTAAATGTCTTAATTGCTTTTAAAGCCATGTAAATAAATAACATTCAAAGGATGTGAATTAATATCCTAAGAAATGACTTTCCTGATATAGGGGCTCCTATTTCAAATAATATTTACAAGGCACTACAAATAATTTTTCAGTTCAGAAGAAGCCTGAGGCTGGGAAACCTGAATTTAGCAACTGTTAAGGTAGGAACATTTGTTTGTTTTGTTTTACAATGAGGTTAATCCTTGCCCTAGGTATTACTTGTTAGTTTATAAAGGAAGGAAGGATCACTCTCCCTGGGAGGAGACAAAGGATCTTGGATTGCTAAATCTTTATGGTGATTAAGGTACTTTAAAGCTAGAAATTGAATCTGAAGATAAACTCAAAATGCATTTAGTTTTATTTCTGAACAGAACATTTTATGTCTAAGAGAAAGAGAGGTTAAAGGTTTGTTTTAAACCAGCATCAATTTTAATGCTTCTCACTCAAATGATTAATAAAACAAAAATCTATAAGCAGATTATCATTTTGAAAGTTTTAATATCAACTTTATTTGATTTATAAAACTTAGCTTTTCCTCTCACTTTTGCACCTACAAGTGACCTGCTCCCTTACTCCTCCCCAACATATGAAGATTTCATAGTATTTTTATCTTTAATTCATGGAAAAAATTATTGTTGTTCAGTTGCTCAGTCATGTCCTACTCTTTGTGATCCCATGGACTGCAGCATGCCAGGCTTCACTGTCTTTCCCTATTTCCCGAAGTTTGCTTAAACTCATGTCCATTGAGTCGATGATGCCATCCAACCATCTCATCCTCTGTCATCCTCTTCTCCTCCTGCCTTCAATCTTTCCCAGCATCAGGATCTTTTCCAATGAGCAGGCTCTGGCTCTTTGTATCACGTGGCCAGAGTACTGGAGCTTCAGCTTCAGCATTAGTCATTCCAATGAATGTTCAGGGTTTATTTCCTAAAATGGTAAAAAATACATGACCTCATATATAAATACATATAACTAGGTTGATATACATACATAAAACACACATTTCATAAAATAAATTTCACACTGTGTGTATGGATTATGATTTTTTTTTCCTATTCTGGGGAGAAGATGCTTGTTATGACCAACAAAATCAATCTCGTGGCCCATGAATGAGTTGCAACCAAGAGTTTGATTAAACACTGTCTAGCAAGGAGAGATAAGAAAACGTTCCTCAGTGATCAATGCAAAGAAATAGAGGAAAAAAACAGAATGGGAAAGATGAGAGATCTCTTCAAGAAAATTAGAGATACCAAGGGAACATTTCATGCAAAGATGGGCAGAATTAAGGACAGAAATGGTATGGACCTAACAGAAGCAGAAGATATTAAGAAGAGGTGGCAAGAATACACAGAAGAAGTACAAAAAAGATCTTCACAACCCAGATAATCAGGATGGTGTGATCACTCACGTAGAGCCAGACATCCTGGAATGTGGAGTCAAGCGGGCCTTAGAAAGCATCACTACAGACAAAGCTAGTGGAGGTGATGGAATTCCAGTTGAGCTCTTTCAAATCCTGGAAGATGATGCTGTGAAAGTGCTGCACTCAATATGCCAGCAAATGTGGAAAACTCAGCAGTGGCCACAGGACTGGAAAAGGTCAGTTTTCACTCCAATCCCAAAGAAAGGCAATGCCAAAGAAGGCTCAAACTACCCCACAATTGTACTCATCTCACACGCTAGTAAAGTAATGCTCAAAATTCTCCAAGCCAAGCTTCAGCAATACGTGAACCTTGAACTTCTAAATGTTCAAACTGGATTTAGAAAAGGCAGAGGAACAAGAGATCAAATTGCCAACATCCACTGGATCATGGAAAAAGCAAGAAAGTTCCAGAAAAACGTCTATTTCTGCTTTATTGACTATACCAAAGCCTTTGACTATGTGGATCACAATAAACTGTGGAAAAATTCTTCAAGAGATGGGAATACCAGACCACCTGACCTGCCTCTTGAGAAACCTATATGCAGGTCAGGAAGCAACAGTTAGAACTGGACATGAAACAACAGAGTGGTTCCAAATAGGAAAAGGAGTATGTCAAGGCTGTATATTGTCACCCTGCTTATTTAACTTCTATGCAGAGGACATCATGAGAAACGCCGGGTTGAAAGAAGCACAAGCTGGAATCAAGATTGCCAAGAGAAATATCAATAACCTCAGATATGCAGATGGCACCACCCTTATGGCAGACAGTGAAGAGGAACTAAAAAGCCTCTTGATGAAAGTGAAAGAGGAGAGTGAAAAAGTTGGCTTAAAGCTCAACATTCAGAAAACTAAGATCATGGCATCTGGTCCCATCACTTCATGGCAAATAGATGGGGAAACAGTGGAAACAGTGTCAGATTTTATTTTGGGGGGCTCCAAAATCACTGCAGATGGTGATTGCAGCCATTAAATTAAAAGACGCTTACTCCTTGGAAAGAAAGTTATGACCAACCTAGATAGCATATTCAAAAGCAGAGACATTACTTTGCCAACAAAGGTCCGTCTAGTCAAGGCTATGGTTTTTCCAGGGGTCGTGTATGGATGTGAGAGTTGGACTGTTAAGAAAGCTGAGCACTGAAGAATTGATGCTTTTGAACTATGGTGTTGGAGAAGACTCTTGAGAGTCCCTTGGACTGCAAGGAGATCCAACCAGTCCATCCTAAAGGAGATCAGTCCTGGGTGTTCATTGGAAGGACTGATGCTGAAGCTGAAACTCCAATATTTTGGCCACCTCATGCGAAGAGTTGACTCACGGGAAAAGACCCTGATGCTGGGAGGGATTGGGGGCTGGAGGAAAAGGGGACAACAGAGGATGAGATGGTTGGATGGCATCACCGACTTGATGGACATGAGTTTGAGTGAACTCTGGGAGTTGGTGATGGACAGGGAGGCCTGGCGTGCTGCGATTCATGGGATCGCAAAGAGCTGGACATGACTGAGCAACTGAACTGAACTGAACTGAGACTCTAGAGAAGTAATAGAATTGAAGAGCACATTCTTCTTTCAGGAATTATGAAACCAAGTGAAACCAGCCTCCTTCTTTTACATTGTCTTCCGTATTTTCCTTCATGTTATACTTTTCTTTCTTGTTTGCTTTATTTAGACCTGAAATTTTAAAGATTGAAAAATGGAAAGATAATATTTATTATTGCTAGCTTCAGGAGCAGAGGAAGTTGTAGCTAGGAAGTATCTCATAGAATAAATTGTTAAGGAATGAAATAGCTGTAACTTGTGTTATGACTAATGGATCCTTGTTGGTTACACTTTAAACCTATCGTTCAATCAGTTCAGTTCAGTTGCTGAGTTGAGTATGACTCTTTGTGACCCCACGGACTGCAGCACACCAGGCTTCCCTGTCCAAGACCATCTCCTGGAGCTTGCTCAGACTCATGTCCATCGAGAAAGTGATGCCATCCAACCATCTCATCCTCTGTTGTCCCCTTCTCCTCCTTCCTTCAAGCTTCCCCAGCATCAGGGTCTTTTCAAATGAGTTACTTCTTCCCATCAGATGGCCAAAGTACTGGAGCTTCAGCTTTAACATCAGTCCTTCCCATGAATATTCAGGACTAATGTCCTTTAGGATTGACTGGTTTGATCGCCTTGCAGTCCAAAGGACTCTGAAGAATCTTCAATACCACAGTTCAAAGGCATCAATTCTTTGGTGCTCAGCTTTCTTTATAATCCAACTCTCACATCCATACATGACTACTAGAAAAACCATAGCTTTGACTAGATGGACCTTTGTTGGCAAAGTAATGTGTATGCTTTTTAATATGCTGTCTAGGTTGGTCATAGTTTTTCTTCCAAGGGGTAAATGTCTTTTAATTTCATGGCTGCAGTCACCATCTGCAGTGATTTTGGAGCCCAAGAAAATAAAGTCTGTCACAGTTTTCATTGTTTCCACCTCTATTTGCCATGAAGTGATGGGACCAGATGTCGTGGTCTTAGCTTTTTGAATGTTGAGTTTTAAGCCAGCTTTTACACTCTCCTCTTTCACTTTCATCAAGAGGCTCTTTAGTTCCTCTTTGCTTTCTGTCATAAGGATGGTGTCATATGCATATCTGAGTTTATTGATATTTCTCTCAGCAATCTTAATTCCGGCTTTGGCTTCATCCAGCCTGGCATTTCACATGATGTATTCTGCATATAAGTTAAATAATCAGGGTGACAATACACAGCCTTGTCATCTTACTCCTTTCCCAATTTAGGACCAGTCCGTTGTTCCATGTCCAGTTCTAACTGTTGCTTCCTGACCTGCATACAGATTTCTCAGGAGGCAGGTAAGGTGGTCTGATATTCCCAATCTCTTAAAGAATTTTCCACAGTTTGTTGTGATCCACACAAAGGCTTTGGTGTAGTCAATAAAGAAAGAAAGTGAAGTTGCTCAGTTGTGTCCAATTCTTTGTGACCCCATAGACTGTACCCTACCAGGCTCCTCCATCCATGGGATTTTCCAAGCAAGAATACTGGAGTGGATTGCCATTTCCTTCCCCAGGAGATCTTCCCAACCCAGGGGTTGAACCCAGGCCTCCTGCATTGTAGGCAGATACTTTACCGTCTGAGGCACCAGAGAAGTCTTTCTAGTCAATAAAGCAGAAGTAAATGTTTTTCTGAAACTCTCTTGCTTTTTCTATGATCCAGTGATGTTGGCAATTTAATCTCTGGTTCCTCTGCCTTTTCTAAATCCAGCTTGAACTTCTGAAAGTCCTTGGTTCATGTACTGTTGAAGTCTAGCTTGGAGAATTTTGAGCATTACTTTACTAGCCTGTGAGATGAGTACAACTGCATGGTAGTTCGAGCACTCTTTGGCATTGCCTTTCTTTAGATTTGGAATGAAAACTGACCTTTTCCAGTCCTGTGGCCACTGCTGAGTTTTCCACATTTGCTAGCATGTTGAGTGCAACACTTTCACAGCCTTATCTTTTAGGATTTAAAGCTTAGCTGGAATTCCATCACCTCCACTAGCTTTGTTTGTCGTGATGCTTCCTAAGGCCCATTTGACTTTGCATTCCAGGACGTCTGGCTGTAGGTGAGTGATCACACCATTGTGGTTATCTGGGTCATTAAAATCTTTTCTGTATAGTTCTTTTTTATATTCTTGCCGCCTCTTCTTATTATCTCTGCTTCTGTAAACCTGTTGTAGAGTTAGGCTTTAATTATAGATATATTCACTTCATGTTTACATGGATCTACAGCCTTGCTTTTTAAGCACAGTGTATGCCACCTAGTGTGAAGAAGTGACTCACTAGAAAATACCCTGATGCTGGGAAAGATTGAAGGCCTGAGGAGAAGGGGACGACAGAGGATGAGATAGTTGGATGGTATCATCAACTCAAAGGACATGAGTTTGAGCAAGCTCCAGGAGATAGTGAAGGACAGGGAAGTCTGGCAGCTGCAGTCCATGGGGTCGCAAAAAGTCAGACATGACTGAGTGACTGAACAACAACCACAGTACTAGATATAGTTGGTTTCTGCTCTTGCGCATAGGATCTGATAGAGCAGATAGATGATGTAGACAAGTTCAGAAACAAATAAAAAAGTACACATTGTGATGAAGAAGGAAATAGAGTACCGTGATAGGGAAACCTATGGTGACATTTTAAAATGGCATTGCCTGGTGGGTCTTTTAAGCTGAGATCTAAAGGATAAGGAACCAGTCTACATAAGAGTTTTGGAGTAGCTGTTGTGTGGTGAGGAGGCAAGGAGGCGGGTGGAGAGGAGTGTTCCAGGTGGCAGAATGACCAAAAATGGCACAAGTCGTGAGGCAAAAAAGAGCTTGGCTTGTTGGACAGGAACTTTTTGTGGCAGAGGAACAGGAAATGCAGCTTGACATCGAACAAGGGTCTTAGAGGCCATGGAGAGGAGTTTGGACACATATAAAAAGAGATCAGTCCTGATAACAGTGACGTAATGAAATATCTAATTAATTAGCATGTCTTACTATTATCCAGCCTTCTAATACCCTTTTCAAGAATGCATGTATTTTCTTTGGTAATTTTCCATTTGGAAATGCCCAGCATTTTATTTTTTCTGTTATCTATCCCTATAATCGACCTGATTGGCTTTTAGAAAGAATGTGTTGAAGTCTTACAAAGAGATTCAGATATGGATCCTAAGCTAATGAAGTTGCAGAATATTAGCAGAGTTAAGATACATAAAATATTATAAAGTAGAATGTATTAAGTGGGCTAAAAGATATAAATAAAATACTCCTGGGAGTTCAGAAGAGAGATTTATTGTAGCACTGGGGGATTGAGGGGGAGGGGAGGGGAGGATTAAGAAAGACTTCCTGAAGGAGGTAGCATTTGCTCCTGGTTTTGAAAGGATAAATGGGATTTAAACATTAGGAAGTTGAGTAAAGGACAAAAAGTCCTGTTAAAAGTTCCAAGTATAAATGAGTGCCTGTGTGTTTAGCGTGGTCCTTACTACATTGCGGATCCTCAATTTGATATGATTGTCACCAGACCCCTGGGAGACATCCAGGACTAAAATAGTTTGAGAGTGTTATGCAGTAGGATTGAAGTTCATAACCCTCTGCAGGAAATTATCTGTAGATTCAGCCAGGGCTGTTTGTCTTGATTTTCTCAGCTGCTTAAATTTATTAACAAATTATATGGAGGCCTAAAGAATTAGAGAGGCAGTTTTAAAAGCACTGAATGGGGAAATGAAGAGTCCAGTCTTCTTATTTTCTTGTCTTGATGTGTGATCTGTTTCCTCTGCTGGTAAAATGGAAAGTGATGTTTCTGTCCCTCTACCCTCTTCCTTTGAAGGCAGAGATGACTACAAGTGGTTTGAAAAAATTCAGAAGAAAGATACTGCATAAATCAAATCAATAAAAACAACAATTAAGAAAGCACTATGATGCAAAATGTTGTTTAAACTCTTAGGCAGAAGGCTTTGTATAGAATCATGGGATAATTTGAAATTCTCTGTTCCCTTTTTTAAACAAAATATCTCAGTTAGGAAGTTAAAAGACGACTGGAGATATTTAAATTTGTGGCTAAGTGTGGTCAATTCTGAAGGGATTTTATAAGGCTGTTTGTCCTGACTAACTGGGTGGGGAGGATGGGGGTGGTGTCCTTTGTTAAAATCTGAAAGTGGAAAGCTAAATTCAACACCAGTTTAAAAAGCAGCATTCACAATAATTTCAGGATGCAATTACATCAATTATAGCCAAAGCATAAAAAATATTTGGAGTAAGGCTCTAGAGGCTGTACAGAAGAATTTCTTAGAAAATAGGGATTTCTTGAAAACTAAGATGCAACATTGTTTTATTTTATTTTGAAAGCCATCGCTGTATATCTTGAAAAAAAAAACTACAGTTGAAGAATGGTAAAGTATATTGTGATGAAGCATTTATTATATTCACCAACCTCCCAATTCTCTTAACCTTAATATATTTAAATAATTATGATTACTACTTGAAGGAGATTATTCTTTCTGATCCTAATTTGAAGTAATTCTGACTGTAAATACTAAGAAGACAAAAGAAAATTAAGACCTTTAGTTAATTAATGAAGCTATTTCCCAAAGAATTTAAAAAACTCTCGATACATATTAACCTTTCAAAATCGTAGCAATACCATCAACTATATATTTGTTTTATATGTTATTTAGTGATTTCTGATATCTTCTTCAGAGAAAATATTTTGAATGAAACTTTAACTTTTACTTATTATTTTATAGGTAGACCCTAATCCCAAACCAGGGTTTCTAGAGGTTATGTTCTAATGTGTAAAATATTTAGAAAGGTTAAAAAAAAAACATATATTGAAAATAACTATTTTGTCTTTTAAACCAAAGTTTTGATATTAAACTGGGTTGAATGTGGACTGACCTTATGGGAATGAGAAAATAAGCTTTCTTGGAGATGGCATAGCAAGAAAAAAGTTGACTTTGTGCATAATTATACTTAAGTACTTACGTCCAGCTTTAAGATACTACATTAATGATACCAATTATACAAATGTTTCACCCTTTTAAATATATTTTTCTATGTTATAACAAACAGCTTCCCTGTAGCTCAGACAGTAAAGAATTTGCCTGCAATGCGGGAAACTCAGGTTCTATCCCTGGGTTGGGAAGATCTCCTGGGGAAGGGAATGGCTACCCACGCCAGTATTCTGGCCTGGAGCATTCCATGGACAGAGGAGCCTGGCAGGCTATAGTCTATGGGGTCGCAAATAGTTGGAAATGACAGAGCGACTTTCACTTCATTTCATGTCATGGTATAATAAAACTTGGATTATTCTACACATGTGTGTATGTATGGGGGCTTCCCAGGTGGCGCTAGTAGTAAAGAACTTGCCTGCCAATGCAGGAGACATAAAAGAGGAGGGTTCCATCCCTGGGTTGGGAAGATCCCCTGGAGGAGGCATGGCAACCCACTCCTATATTCTTGCCTGGAGAATGCCATGAACAGAGAAGCCTGGCGGGCTGTAGTTGATAGGGTTGCAAAGAGTCAGACATGACTGAAGCAACTGAGCACACATACATGTGTATATATGAGCCTCTCAATATACATATTTTAATTCTTGCTTATTGTCTTGGACCAGATAGATCCTTAAAATGGGTCCAGTTAGAGTTATTGGTAATCGTACTTGATGTAAATAATGAATATTGTAATTTAAATGCTTTTGTTTCTTTCTCCTCTAAGTTTTCTTTGTGATACCATATATCATTTTCAAATTCTCTTCTGTAAAGTACTCCAAAATAATTATGAGGTGCATGTCTGCTCAGTCACTTCAGTAATGTCCAACTCTGCGATCCTATGGACTGTAGCTTGCCAGGCTCCTCTGTCCATGGGATTCTTCAGGCAAAGATACTGGAGTGAGTTGTCATGCCCTCCTCCAGGGGATCTTCCTGACCCAGGGATCGAATCCGAGTTTCTTATGTCTCCTTCGTTGGCAGGCAGGTTCTTTACCACTAGCACCCCCCTGGGAAGCCATTTATGGGGTAATGTGATAAAATTAATAAGCTATGTTATAGATAACCATGAGAAGAAAATCAGTCCCATTCACTTTACACTCACATCTAATTCTTGACCCGTATTTAGTACTGGCTTGTTTATCCACTTTTCTACAACTTACTCTTGGAGGCTATTGTCTAAAATAAGAGCCAGCTTCAAATAATGATAATTTCTTATCCTTAAAGATGATTGAAAGAATGTGCTTTAGTCTGCAAAGACCTTTTCAAACAGAATTCTAAAATGTTTTGAGTATTTGAAAATAAACATATGATCTGCCAAGATGAACTCTCAGAGAGACAACACGCCTCTGGAAAGAGAACAGCTTTATGTAGCACTGCTTGTCTCTATCTCAGAAATATTTTCCATGTGAATATAATGCATCTTACTGGGATTTAACTCCACACCTCCAGTACCCACCCCCAAGTTTTGTGAGCCATTACACACTCTTGGCTACTGAACTCAGGAGATATTTGAACTCTGGTCCCCTGCTCTGATTCTCGGAGCTCTTTATCCTGCTCTCCTGAGTTGAGTGTGTTTTGCAGTGGGTGTACTCTACTGTGGTCTCCCTCTGCTGTTTATCCTGTATTCTGGCAAATCCATCACAGCAGACAAAAGATATACATGAATAGTATTTTGTTAATAAGTCACAAAGGGAGGGTGTCATACTGGGTATTAAGATGAATTTTTAAGGTAGCTTGAGGTTGTCTTCTCTTGGCAAAACTCTATTAGTCTTTGCCCTGCTTCATTCCGTATTCCAAGGCCAAATTTGCCTGTTACTCCAGGTGTTTCTTGACTTTCTACTTTTGCATTCTAGTCCCCTATAATGAAAAGGACATCTTTTTTGGGTGTTAGTTCTAGAAGGTCTTGTAGGTCTTCACAGAACCATTCAACTTCAACTTCTTCAGCGTTACTGGTTGGGAGATAGGCTTGGATTACCATGATATTGAATGGTTTACAAACAGAGATCATTCTGTTGTTTTTGAGACTGCATCTAAGTACTGCATTTCGGACTCTTTTGTTGACTATGATGGCTACTCCGTTTCTTCTAAGGGATTCCTGCCCACAGTAGTAGATATAATGGTCATCTGAGTTAAATTCACCCATTCCAATCCATTTTATTTTGCTGGTTCCTAGAATGTCGATGTTCACTCCTGCCATCTCTGGTTTGACCACTTCTAATTTGCCTTGATTCATGGACCTAACATTCCAGGTTCTTATGCAATACTGTTCTTTACAGCATCCGACTTTACTTCCATCACCAGTCCCATCCACAACTGGGTGTTGTTTTTGCTTTGGCTCCATCCCTTCATTCTTTCTGAAGTTATCCACTGATCTCCACTGATCCACTGATCTCCACTGATCTACAGTAGCATATTGGGCACCTACTGACTTGGGGAGTTCATCTTTCAGTGTCCTATCTTTTTGTCTTTTCATACTGTTCATGGGGTTCTCAAGGCAAGAATACTGAAGTGGTTTGCCATTCCCTTCTCCCGTGGACCACATTCTATCAGACCTCTCCACCATGACCTGTCTGTCTTGCGTGGCCCCACATGGCATGGCCTAGTTTCATTGAGTTAGAGAAGACTGTGGTCCATGTGATCAGATTGGCTAGTTGTCTGTGATTGTGGTTTCAGTCTGTCTGCCCTCTGATGCCCTCTCTCAGCGCCTACTATCTTACTTGGGTTTCTCTTACCTTGGATGTGGGGTATCTCCTCACGGCCACCGATCCTGACCTTGGAAGTGAGGTATCTCCTCTCTGCCGGTCGCCACTCCTGTGCTACTTTGCCACTCAGCAGGCATGCCCTCTCTCAGCACCTACCATCTTGGACGTGGGGTATCTCATGCACTGGTCATAGCAAACACCCTCTTCTAACAACACAAGAGAAGACTCTACACATGGACTTCACCAGATGGCCAACACCAAAATCAGATAGATTATATTCTTTGCAGCCAAAGATGGAAAAGCTCTATACAGTCAGCAAAAACAAGACCAGGAGCTGACTGTGGCTCAGATCATGAACTCCTTATTGCCAAATTCAGACTTAAATTGAAGAAAGTAGGGAAAACCACTAAACCATTCAGGTATGACCTAAATCAAATCCCTTATGATTTTACAGTAGAAGTGAGAAATAGATTTAAGGGAGTAGATCTGATAGAGTGCCTGATGAACTATGGATGTAGATTCGTGACATTGTGTAGGAGACAGGGATCAAGACCATCCCCAAGAAAAAGAAATGCAAAAAAGCAAATGGCTGTCTGAGGAGCCCTTACAAATAGCTGTGAAAAGAAGAGAAGCCAAAAGCAAAGGAGAAAAGGAAAGATATACCCATTTGAATGCAGAGTTCCAAAGAATAGCAAGGAGAGAAAAGAAAGCCTTCCTCAGCAATCAATGCAAAGAAATAGAGGAAAACAATAGAATGGGAACAACTAGAGATCTCTTCAAAAAAATTAGAGACACCAAAGGAACATTTCATGCGAAGATGGACTCAATAAAGGACAGAAATGGTGTGGACCTGACAGAAGCAGAAGATATTAAGAAGAGGTGGCAAGAATACATAGAAGAACTGTACAAAAAAGATCTTCACAACCCAGATAATCAGGATGGTGCCTGACATCCTGGAATGTGAAGTCAAGTGGGCCTTAGGAAGCATCACTATGAACAAAGCTAGTGGAGGTGATGGAATTCCAGTTGAGCTATCTCAAATCCTGAAAGATGATGCTGTGAAAGTGCTGCACTCAATATGCCAGCACATGTGGAAAACTCAGCAGTGGCCACAAAACTGGAAAAGGTCAGTTTTCATTCCAATCTCAAAGAAAGGCAATGCCAAAGAATGCTCAAACTTCTGCACAATTGCACTCATCTCACACACTAGTAAAGTAATGCTCAAAATTCTCCAAGCCAGGCTTCAGCAATATGTGAACCATGAACTTCCTGATGTTCAAGCTGGTTTTAGAAAAGGCAGAGGAGCCAGAGATCAAATTGCCAACATCTGCTGGATCATGGAAAAAGCAAGAGAGTTCCAGAAAAACATCTATTTCTGCTTTATTGACTATGCCAAAGCCTTTGACTCTGTGGATCACAATAAACTATGGAAAATTCTTAAAGAGAATGCATGTCAAGAAGCAACAGTTAGAACTGGACATGGAACAACAGACTGGTTCCAAATAGGAAAAAGAGTACGTCAAGGCTGTCTATTGTCATCCTGCTTATTTAACTTATATGCAGAGTACATCCTGAGAAATGCTGGGCTCTAGGAAGCACAAGCTGGAGTCAAGATTGCCAGGAGAAATATCAATAACCACAGATATGAAGATGACCCTACCCTTATGGCAGAAAGCGAAGAAGATCTAAAGGGTCTCTTGATGAAAGTGAAAGAGGAGAGTGAAAAGTTGGCTTAAAGCTCAACATTCAGAAAACTAAAATCATGGCATCTGGTCCCATCACTTCATGACAAATAGATGGGTAAGCAGTGGAAACAGTGGCTGACTTTATTTTTTGGGCTCCAAAATCACTGCAGATCATGATTGCAGCTATGAAATTAAAAGACACTTGTTCCTTGGTAGGAAAGTTATGACCAACCTATAGAGCATATTCAAAAGCAGAGACATTACTTTGCCAACAAAGGTCTGTCTAGTCAAGGCTATGGTTTTTCCAGTGGTCATGTATAGATGTGAGAGTTGGACTATAAAGAAAGCTGAGTGCCGTAGAATTGATGCTTTTGAACTGTGGTGTTGGAGAAGACTCTTGAGAGTCCCTTGGACTGCAAGGAGATCCAACCAGTCCATCCTAAAGGAGACCAGTCCTGGGTGTTCATTGGAAGGACTGACGCTGGGGCTGAAACTCCAATACTTTGGCCACCTGATGCAAAGATCTGACTCATTTGAAAAGACCCTGATGCTGGGAAGGACTGAGGGCAGGAGGAGAAAGGGACGACAGAGGATGAGATGGTTGGATGGCATCACCAACTCAATGGACATGAGTTTGAGTAAACTCCGGGAGTTGGTGATGGACAGGGAGGCCTGGCGTGCTGCAATTCATGGGGTCGCAAAGAGTCAGACACGACTGAGTGACTGAAACGAACTGAACTGAACTGAGGTTGTATTCAAGTGAAGGGTGACTGTAAGAGAGTAATGAATAGCCAGAGATCTTAAGGATTGGTGGAGCCTCTTGAGATTGTCAGAAAGTGAAAGTAGAAGTCACTCAGTTGTGCCCAACTCTTTGGGACCCCATGGACTATACTGTCCATGGAATTCTCCAAGCCAGAATACTGGACTGGGTAGCCTTTCCCTTCTCCAGGGGATCTTCCCAACTCAGGTCTCCCTCATTGCAGGTACATTATTTACCAGCTGAGCCACAAGGAAAGTCCAAGAATACAGGAGTGGGTAGCCTAGCCCTTCTTCCTGCCCCAGGAATCGAACTGGGGTCTCCTGCATTGCAGGTGGATTCTTTACCAACTGAGCTGGATTCTTTACCAAATTGAAGTTGTCAAGAGCATTATAAAATCGCTGAAGCCTTGCAGGATTGATAGCTGTAGGAGAGGTAGCAGAAGACACCTGTTATCTAAGGGGTAGAGTGACTTCAGGGGATTTGGAGAGAACAATTGCTGACCTAAAAATCATCTCCACAGGGGCTATGCTAAACCAACTACATATAGACCGATTTCATTTGCACACCTATCTCAGGAATGCAAGCCACCAGAGCTACCGGGACTAAACAAGATATTCATGCAATTAAGCTTTACTCTGACATTAAAAATCAAATAATAGTGTGTGTTGTAGAATGGGGAAGGTATCCAGATTTGCTGTTTTTGCCAACATTGAGGACAACAATATATAATTTATTCTTTCGTTTGCTTTGGTGATTTAGAATAGTAGTCTCCTAAGTGGAGGAAAGTGTAAAACAGGGAGATGAAGGATTCTGAGAGATGAGAGTCGGAATTGTACGATACAGAGGCTTTCCAGGGACTTTGGTTTTTTTGTTTGCTTCCAGTTTACTGTGAGGTGATTGCAGCTGGCATTTGTTGGGTTAAGTGAAATTTATAGATTATATTACATAGTTAAATTATTTTAAATAACCTGACAAATTGTGCATATAATTTAAGCATGAAAAGATTCCTGCAAAGAAACTTTGAAGATATTATTGATGATAAAATGGTAGTACTAACTTTCTCCTCCTCCTAGTAGAGGTCTTCCTTAGCCGCATTACAAGGTAAAAATAATTACGATCTAAATAGAGCTCTTTTTAGCACATTACAAAATAAAAGCAATGCATTGATAATCTAATTAGAGCTGACAAGAAATTGGCCAAAGAAATTAGCCAAAGAACTTTTTATCAAGAAGAGTTTTTGAAATATGGGATTATTTTCACTATTGTTGATGATAAACTTCATCCTAAATGTGTATTATGCTTTGAGAGTAATAATTTTAAAAATCTTTAAAAAGTACTTGTTATAGGGCAGTCCTCTCCTCCAGTTCTGACGGTAAAGCATCTGCCTACAAAGCAGGAGACCCCGGTTCAATCCCTGGGTCAGGAAGATCCCCTGGAGAAGGAAATGGCAATCCACTCCAGTACTCTTGCCTGGATAATCCCATGGACGGAGGATCCTGGTAGGCTACAGTTCATGGGATCGCAAAGAGTCGGACATGACTGAGCAACTTCACTCACTTTGTTATAGGGCAGGTGGTCTTCCTAGGTGGCTCAGTGATTAAAAAAAAAAGTCTGCAGTCAATGCAGGAGACACAGGAGACACTGGTTTGATCCCTGGGTTGGAAAGATCCCCTGGAAGAGGAATTGGCAACCCACTCTGGTATTCTTGCCTGGAAAATTCCATGGACAGAGGAGCCTGTTGGGCTATAGTCCATGGGGTCACAACGAATCAGACACAACATAGTGACTGAACAACAACAATTCTAATGGAGCTTACTTTCTATCAAGACAACAAAAATATCACTGTTGGTACATTACCTTAGAAAGAAATAAGTGTTAAAGGGAAGAGGAACAGGCTAAAGGAATTAGGAGTGCTAGGAGTGGGGCATAGGTGTAACTTTAAACAGAGTTGTCTTGGTAGGCCTTAAAGGAACATTTGCATGGACACTGGAAGGAGATGTATATTTGGTATACTATCCTGTGGTCCAGTGATAAAGAATCCGCTTGCCAATGCAGGAGATGCAAGAGACATGGGTTCTATCCTTGGGCCCAGAAGATCCCCTGGAGTAGGAAATGGCAACCCTGTCCAGTATTCTTGCCAGGAAAATTCCATGGACAGAGGAGCCTGGCAGGCAGGCTACAGTCCATGGGGTTGCAAAGAGTCAGACAGGACTGAATGACTAGGCATACACACACACACACACACACACACACGATATCTGAATGCCATGAATTCTTTAAATTGGGATATATTTATAGTTGTTGAAGATAATATGAAAATGCCAGGCCCATAGTATGTACTAGTTTCAATAGCAATATGGAAAAAAGAAAGACTAACATTTATTAAATGGCTACTTGGGCTACGTACTGATTACATTATTTTATATAATCCTGTAAGGCAAATATCATCAGCCTCATTTTATAATCAAGGCTTAGGGGTGCAAAGTACCTTGCATATGATCACAGCTAAGTAGGTGATAGAGCTGGTGCTAGACATTAATTCCTAATCTTGTTCTCTGTTACAGTACTAGGTTCAACATTTGCTAGAATTGTGTTCAGAAAGATTCTGGGCCAAATCCAAGATCCTACAAAAAGAAACACTTCTATCAAGGTCATAACACAGGAATAGAGAGTAGTATATCTCTACACTGCCATGCTAGTTCTTGAGATAGACACCTCAAAAACAAATGAGAGTCAATTTGGATACTTTATGATGTAGTTTGCAAGCAATATTTTGAAAGGATCTCTCTTATATGAATCATGTACTTTTTCTAAAACATGACACTTCCCTAATAATCTTTTGTACTCTACCTTTGTCTAATGAATAAACTGTCACTGATGTGACCCTAATCTACCTTCCCATAATTTTATTTTTCTGACTTATTTGTTGGTGTGTTTTTTTTTTCTATCTAGTGTGCTTATACAATCCATTAAAATTACCCATATTTCAAATTATGGCTTTCTAGTAAAATAGAATGTTTCTATTATTAGGAATACCTACTCAGAGACAAGTGTGTCATTGATAATGTAGAAGGAATGAATGTACTATCTTATGGGGCATACAATTTTTTAATATTTAATTAAACATTTAATAGAAATGGTATAATGAGAGACTTCACTTTCACTTTCCACTTTCATGCAGTGGAGAAGGAAATGGCAACCCACTCCAGTGTTCTTGCCTGGAGAATCCCAGGGATGGGGAGCCTGGTGGGCTGCCGTTTATGGGGTCGCACAGAGTCGGACACGACTGAAGTGACTTAGCATAGCATAGCAATGGTTATTGTTAGAGACCATGAAGTCAACCATGTACTACCTAAGTGTATGTTCTGGGGTATATTACTTATAAACTCAGTGAAATTTCAGTTTCTTCATCTCAATAGCATCAGATTCTTCAGTATTAGAATTTGCTCTTTAGTGCCTGGTATGTATGTATGTATTAATATTTATATTAAATATTCCACATGTACTTGAAAAGAAAGAGTTTTCAGAGTTCTATCATTAACCCAAGTATATAAATTGTGTTCTTTAAAACATCTGTATCTATACATATCTGTATCATTGCTGGGAGAAGTAAGTTAGAATTTAATAACGTAACAGTAGGGTTGGAGAAGTAGGTGTTGGAGAAGACTCTTGAGAGTCCCTTGGACTGCAAGGAGATCCAACCAGTCCATTCTAAAGGAGATCAGTCCCGGGTGTTCTTTGGAAGGAGTGATGCTAAAGCTGAAACTCCAGTACTTTGGCCACCTCATGTGAAGAGCTGACTTATTGGAAAAGACTTTGATGCTGGGAGGGATTGGGGGCAGGAGGAGAAGGGGACGACAGAGGATGAGATGGCTGTATGGCATCACCGACTCGATGGATGTGTGTTTGGGTGAACTCTGGGAGTTGGTGATGGACAGGGAGGCCTGGAGTGCTGCGATTCATGGGGTTGCAAAGAGTCAGACATGACTGAGCGACTGAACTGAACTGAACTGAGAGTTGGAAGTACTCTGCATGTTTGCTTTCTATATTTTAAGGCCATGTTTTTAGGTGTGGCTAAATTCAGAACTGTTGGAGCTTCTTGGTGAATTTATCTTTTCATTATGTAGTGATTCTCTTTTGTACCTATGCATATTTGCTTTAAAGTTTATCTTAACTAATATTTATAGTCTACATCAACTTTCTTTTGGTAAGAATTTGAATAGAAATAACTTTCCCACTCCTTTACTTTCAACCTTTCTATGATATTATATTGTTTTATGTTTTAGGTGTTTCTTTTACAAATACACATGCAAAGTTTTATTTTATTAACTCAATATGAATTTCTGTTTTTTACTGGCAAATTTAGTTGATTTATATTAATTGCAATTTTGGATATTTATTGTTATCATCTCCTTTCATGCTTTATAGTTATCTTAGCTTTTCTTTGTTCCTTCTCCTTGCTTTGCTCTTTTTCTACATTCTATTGCTTTGCTTACATTTTTTGTGTTCTTTTTCTTTCCTTTCTGTTGTTTTGAAAGTTATACATTCAGTTCTCCTTTACTGGTTAGCTATATATTTTATTGAAATTTTTATTGTGAAATATTTTAGACACACAAAAGAATATATATAATGTACATATAAGTTATAAAAATAATGAAATTAACACCCATATAACCATCACACAGATTAAAAAAGAAAGACTGTCAACAACTCAATTGAAGCCTTCAGTGAACCATTTCCTACTATCTTTGCCAGAGATAATTACAATCCTGAATTTTTAAAACCATATTTACCTTGCTCTTTTAAAAATACTTTATGTATATCACACATACATATACACATTTTACATGTTTGTGAACTTAAGCAGAGTCATACTGTGTATATTCTTTTGCAACTTGCTTTTTCACCTCTACATTATGCATTACATTTATGAGGTTTATCTGGGTTGATATGGTTGGTTTAGTTGCTAAGTAGTGTCCGACTTTTGTGACCCTATGGACTGTAGTCTGCCAGGCTCCTCTGTTCATGGGATTTCCCAGAAAAGAATACTGGAGTGGGTTGCCACTTCCTTCTCCAGGGGATTTTCCTGACCCAGGGATTGAACCCACATCTTGTTCATTGGCAAGCAGATTCTTTACTACTACTGAGCCACCAGGGAAGCCCCTGGGTTGATATGCACCCTTCTAATCAATTAATTTTATACTCTTAAATTTTCCTGATCAATATAGCTAGAAATATATCAGTTTTACTGATTTTTCTCATCATTTGATTTCACTGATTTTTTTTTATTGGTTTTTGTTTAGATCTTTATGACTTCCTTTCTGTTTCTTATTTTTGGTTTAATTTTTTTTTTTGGCTGAAGTCATTGGTTTGAAATCTCTTTTTTTTCTAATATAGATGTTTTAGTGCTGTAAACTTTCCTTTGAGTATGGCTTTATCTACATCCCACAAATTTTGATATGCTGTATTTTCAGTTTTATATAGTTGAAAACAGTTTGTATTTTTTTTATATCTTCTTTGACTTATGGGTTATGTATTAATAGAAGTTTAGTTCCCCAACAGTCAGAGATTTTCTGCATGTCCTTGTTATTGATTTCTAGTTTAATTCCATTGTGCTTACTCTGTATGACTTGAATATTTTTAAATATAAGAAGACATTTTATTGCTCAGAATGTGGTCTCTATCATAGTAAATGTTCTATGGTACACTTGAAAACAGTGTGTATTCTGCTGTTGTTGGGTGGAGTGTTCTATTGATATAAATATTAATTATATTAGGTTGGTCGACAGTTTTTCAAGTCTTCTATATAGTTGCTCATTTTCTTTCTAGTTATTTGACCAGTTTGGGTAGAAGGAAATTGAAATCTCTGATTAAGATTGTAGACTTATTTACTTCTTACAGCTCAATCAGGTTTTTCTTCATATATTTTGATGCTTAATTATTAGGTTTATAAACTTAAGATTTTTACCCTCTTAATGAATCAACTCTTTTATCTTTATGAAATAACTTTTTGTATTCCTGGTAATAGTCTTTGTTCTGAAATTTACTTTGATAGCACTTCCAGCTTTTCATTAGTATTAGCATAGAATAACCTTTGCCATTCTTATACTTTTAACCTATTTGTATCTTTATATTCAAAGTGGGTTTTTTTGTAGGCAGCATATAGTTGGGTTTGTTTTTTTACCCAATTTGGTAACCGATACCTTTTAATTGGGAGTTGTTATACCATTTACATTTAATGTGATTATTTGTGATGGTTAGGTTTAAATCTGCCATCTTATTTTTTGTTTGTTCTTCCTTTCTTCTCCTTTTCCTCTTTTACTGCTTTTTACTGAATTGGTATTTTCTTATAATCTTATTTTATCTTCTTTATTGCTTTATTAATTCTACTTTTCTTTGTTACGTTAGTGTTTGATTTAGAATGCATTGTGTTCATCTAATTTATAACAGTTTACATTCAAGTTATAGTCATATTAATATAACTACCTTATATTAATATTCTAGTATATTTCCATTGCTCCCCTCCCAGCCTTTGTGCTGACGTCATGTATTTTGCATACTATATACCTTCCCACCATATTGTTATTACTTTTATTTATATTATAATGAGATTTAAATAAGAAAAACATTTTCTCACACAGTTATCATTTCTGGTGCTTTTCTTCATTTTTTTTGAGTAGGTCCATATTTCTATCTGGTATCATTTTGTTTTTCCATGAAGGGCATTTCTTTAACATTTCTAGTGGTGCAGCTCTGCTGATGATGAATACATTCATATCTTCTATGTTTGAAGTAGTTCTTATTTCACCTTCATTTTTTTTAAAAACAACTTTTAAAAAAAGAATTATTGGCCTGTGCCAGGTCTTAATTGCAGTATATGGGATCTTCAATCTTCGTTGCAGCCTGCAGGATCTTTTTAGTTGCAGTGTGGGAGCTCTTAGTTGCAGCATGTGGGATCTAGTTCCCTGACCAGGGATTGAAACTAGACCCCCTTGAATTGGGAATGCAGAGTCTAAGGCACTGGACCAATAGGAAAATCCCCCAAAACAGCTTTCTTGAGGACTAATTCACATGATTCACTCATTTAAAGTGTACAATTCAACAGTTTTTAGTATCTTCACAATTATGTGCAACTATTACCATAGTCAATTTTAGAATATTTTCATCACCTGAAGAGAAACCTGGTATTCTTTTTTTGGCTATACTATGCTATGCTATGGCACGCTATTCTATGCCATGCTGCTTTTTCCTGACCAGGTATTGAACCGAAACCATGGCAGTGAAAGCTTGGAATCCTAACCACTAGGCCACCAGAGAATACCTGAAACCTGATGTTCTTTAGCTATCACTTCTCACCCCCTTGTTTCCCCCCCTTCCCAAGGCCTAAGTAAACACTACATTGCTTTCTGTCTCTATATGTTTCCCTATTCGAGACTTTAATATGACTGAGATCATGTAATAGGTAGTCTTTTGTTACCGGCTTTTTTCACTTAGCATAATGTTTCCAAGGTTCATCTATATTCCAGCATGTATCAGTTTATTATTTCTTTTTATGGTAGAATAGTGTTCCATTGTATGGATATAGTATATTTTGTTTATTCATTCATCCATTGGTGGCCATTTAGATTGTTTCCACCTTTTGGCTATTGTGAATATTCACCTTCATTTCTGAAAGATATTTTCCCTCTTCATAGAATAGTAGTTTGATAGTTTTTTATTTCAATACTTTATAGCTGTTGTTCTGACGACTTCTTGATTACATTTGCTGTGATGAGAAATCTGCAGTTATTTTTATCTTCATCCTCTAAGTAAGGTGGGCTTCCTTGGTGACTCAGAGGTTAAAGTGTCTGCCTCCAATGCAGGAGACCTGGGTTCGATCCCTGCTTTGGGAAGATCCCCTGGAGAAGGAAATGGTAACCCACTCCAGTATTCTTGCCTGGAAAATCCCATGGACAGAGAAGCCTGGTAGGCTACAGTCCACGGGGTTACAAAGAGTTGGACACGACTGAGTGACTTCACCTTCACCTTCTAAGTAAGGTGACTTTTTTACTCTAGCTGCTTTTAATATTTTTCTCTTTATCACTGATTTTGAGTAATTTATTATAATGTGCCTTGGTATAGTTCATTTTTATGTGCTTAGGGTTTGCTGAAGTTCTTGGATCTGTGGGTTTATGGTTTTCATCAAATTTCAAAAGTTTTAGCCACTATTTCTTCAAATATTTTTTCTATTTTTTTGGAATTCCAGGTATACTAGATCCTTTGAAGTTATTGCACAACTTACTGATATTATTTCCTTCCTTTTTTCCTTCCTTCCTTTCTTCCCTCTCTCTCACTCTCTCTCTTTCAAATGTTTTTTTCTATGTTTATTTTTTGGATAATTTCTATTGCTATGTCTTCCAGTTCACTGGCGTTTTCTTCAACAATGCCAAATCTGATGTTAGTCTCATCTAAAACATTTTTCATTTCAAATATTACAGTTTTTTAATCTCTAGAAGTTTGATTTTTTTTTTATTAATACCTTTAATGTCTCTATTTAACATATTAAACATTTTCTCTAGCCTTTTGAATATATGAAATGCAGTTATAGTAACTCTTTTAATGTTCTTATCTAGTAATTCTAACATGTGTTAGTTCTGAGTTGATTTTGGTTGATTGATTTTTTTCTCATTCTGGCACACATGTAAAATTTAAACATGTATATTTGACTTAATAATCTCCATATTTGTCAATACCTTTAACTTTCTTTCAAATAATGAAGAGACCATAGAACAATTTAATTTTAGTCATTCTCTTGCGTGACACATGATATTGTCATATATTTTTGTTCACTTTTACTGTAAATTAAAAGTATTATTTTTGTTTTATATCATCGGTTCTTCTTTACTGTTATCCATACATTTACCAACTTCTTTGTCCCTCACTGTTTCTTTAAATTTCTCTTAAAGTTTTGGATTTGATTTTTCTTCTTTCAGTAATATGTATTAAATGAGGATTTATTTAAAATTTTTTGACAAAGTCTCTGTCTAATGATAATATCTCTAATATGTTCTCATTTAAATATAATAATTTAGTTGATTATATTGATAGAATTATGCATTCATAAATATTTTTCCTTGATGTTTTGAATATATTATTTAATTTCTTCTCACTTCTGTTTATGCTGTTGAGAAGTCTGTTTTCAGCTTAATTATCGTTCCTCAATGAATAATTAATGTTTCTTTTTGGCTATTTCTGTTTATTTTCAGTGTTCTGTGGTTTCTTATACTCTAGTAATTGTGTCTTTAATTTCCTTTATTCTTTTTGAGATTCATTGTGTCTTGAGTGCATCAATTCTGAAAATTCTTGGCTACTGTGTTTTTTCTTCTATTTTTTTGACCATGCCTCATGGCATGTTGGGAGAAGGCAATGGCACCCCACTCTAGTACTCTTGCCTGGAAAATCCCATGGATGGAGGAGCCTGGTAGGCTGCAGTCCATGGGGTCACTAAGAGTCAGACACGACTGAGCGACTTAGCAACAGCAGCATGGCATGTTGGATCTTGGTTCCCCAACCAAGGATCAAATCCATGTGCCCTGTAGGATTCCCTGCAGAGGAAACAGGATTAACCATTGGATTGCCAGGGAAGCCCCTTGGTTACTATATTTTTTAAGTTATTAAAAAATTGAGATATAATTCACCTACCAAAAAATTCACCCATTTAAAGTGTGCATATAATTCATTGATTTGTAGTATGTTCACGAAGTTGTGCAACCATCAACACTTTCAAAGCTCAGAACATTTTTATTGTCTGGAAATGAAACCCTGTATCCATTAGCAATTACTCTCCATTCCTTTCTCTCCCCAGCCCTTGGCATCCACGAGTTTACTTTCTGTCTCTGTGGATTTACCTACATGCCTATTCTAGATATTCCTTATAATTGGAGTCATATAGTATGTGGCATTTTGGGTTTACTTCTTTCACTTCGTGTAATGTTTTAAAGGTTCATTCATGTAACATGTATCAGAACTTCATTCCTTTTTGTGGACAAATAATATTCCCATCTATGAATATAATACCTTTTCTTCACTCATCAGCTGAAGGCATTTGGGTTGTTTCTACTTTTTGGCTATAATGAATAAAACTGCTACGGATATTCATGTACAAGTTTTTGTGTGGACATATGGTAATTATTCTTAACATTTTGCAAAGCTGCTAAACTGTTTTCCAAAGTGGCCGCGCTATTTCAGTAGCCATAATCTTGACATCCCACTCCAGTACTCTTGCCTGGAAAATCCCATGGATGGAGGAGCCTGGTAGGCTGCAGTCCATGCGGTTGCTAAGAGTCAGACACGACTGAGCGACTTCGCTTTCACTTTTCACTTTCACGCATTGGAGAAGGAAATGGCAACCCACTTCAGTGTTCTTGCCTGGAGAATCCCAGGGACGGGGGAGCCTGGTGGGCTGCCGTCTATGGGGTCTCACAGAGTCGGACACGACTGAAGCGACTTAGCAGCAGCAGCAGCAATCTTTTGAATATTGCCTTTCTCCTATTCTACCCTGTCCCTTTTTGTGGAACTCTTATCAGAGATATGTTGGAGCTTTTTATTTTATCCTGCATGTCTCTTTAGTTCTTTTTACACTTTCCCAGTTTTCAGCTCTTGTGCTTCATTCCTCAGATCTATCTTCCAGTTCATTAATTCTTTTATTCAACTGGTTTAATCTTTCATTCAACTCATGCCTTGAGTTTTCACTTTAAAGAGTTTAATTTTTCATTTCTAAAAGTGTTATCATTTTTTAAAAATATAGTTTTATTTTCCTCTATAATCAACATATTATTTTTTATAGTACCTCCTTTTTATGGCTTTATTTCTTTATCCATATTCTCTTTCAGAACGTTGTTTTATTTTGAGTTCTTAAATGTGGACTCTTGCTCACTGTGGATTGTTTCCTCATGTATTTTGTTGTGAGATTATCTTTATTGAGGCTTTTTTGCTTTTGTTTCCACCAGTTGCTTCAGACAGATCACCAATCTTATCTCAGTTCAGTTCAGTTCAGTTGCTCAGTCGTGTCGGACTCTGCAACCCCATGGACTGCTGCACGCCAGGCCTCCCTGTCCATCACCAACTCCCAGACTTTACTCAAACTCATGTCCATTGAGTCAGTGATGCCATCCAACCATCTCATCCTCTGTCGTCCCCTTCTCCCACCTTCTAACTTTCCCAGCATTAGGCTCTTTTCAAATGAGCCAGTTCTTCACATCAGGTGACCAAAGTATTGGAATTTCATCTTCAGCGTCAGTCCTTCCAATAAATATTCGGGACTGATTTCCTTTAGGATAGACTGGTTTGATCTTCTTGCAGTCCAAGGGAGTCTCAAGAGTCTTCCCCAACACCACAGTTCAAAAGCATCAATTTTTCGGCCCTCAGCTTTCTTTATAGTCCAACTCCAACTCTCACATCCATACATGACTACTGGAAAAACCATAGCTTTGACTAGACGGGCTATTGTCGGAAAAGTAATACCTTTGCTTTTTAATATGCTGTCTAGGTTGGTCATAATTTTCTTCCAAGGAGTAAGCGTCTTTTAATTTCATGGCTGCAATCACCATCTGCAGTGATTTTGGAGCACAGAAAAATAAAGTCTGACACTGTTTCCACTGTTTCCCCATCTATTTGCCATGAAGTGATGGAACCTGATGCCATGATCTTAGTTTTCTGAATGTTGAGCTTTAAGCCAACTTTTTCACTCTCCTCTTTCACTTTCATCAAGAGGCTCTTTAGTTGTTCTTCACTTTCTACCATAAGGGTGGTGTCATCTGCATATCTGAGGTTATTGATATTTCTCCCGGCAATCTTGATTCCAGCTTGTGCTTCATCCAGCCTAGTGTTTCTCACGATGTACTCTGCGTATAAGTTAAATAAGCAGGGTGACAATATACAGCCTTGATGTACTCGTTTCCCTATTTGGAACCAGTCTATTGTTCCCTGTCCAGTTCTAACTGTTGCTTCCTGACCTGCATATAGGTTTCTCAAGAGGCAGGTCAGGTGGTCTGGTATTCCCATCTCTTGAAGGATTTTTCCACAGTTTATTGTGATCCACATAGTCAAAGGCTTTGGCATAGTCAATAAAGCAGAAATAGATATTTTTCTGGAACTCTCTTGCTTTTTCGATGATCCAGCGGATGCTGGCAGTTTAATCTCTTGTTCCTCTGCCTTTTCTAAAACCAGCTTGAACATCTGGAAATTCACAGTTCATGTACTGTCGAAGCCTGGCTTGGAGAATTTTGAGCATTACTTTACTAGCATGTGAGATGAGTGCAATTGTGTGGTAGTTTGAGGAGTCTTTGACATTGCCTTTCTTAGGGATTGGAATGAAAACTAACCTTTTCCAGTCCTGTGTCCACTGCTGAGTTTTCCAAATTTGCTGGCTCATCCATCATGTTAATGTCTCAGTTTGAAACTTCCTAAGTCATGCACATTATATTCATTTTATCCCCAAATTTATATGAGGCACAAACCAGAAAATTTGAATTTAAGGGAAGGGATTTTCCTCAAACTTAAAGCTCAAAAGAGATGGACAAGTGTCTTTGTTACCTTGTCCTGGCTAATATTTCTTTTCTATTAATAGTTCATCTCTTCCCAGAAAAAGCAGCCACTTGGTAGTCTTGGCTTTATCTAAAGATTCTCAATTCCTCATGCACAAGCACATTCTCATTTCTTTTTTCCTGTATGAATATTAAAACCTAAGCTTTTAGGTTACTGAGACTAATTCTCCTCCAAGTAAATTAAAACTTCACTCTATTGTATGAACCTCTTCATTTTGGGCACCTAAGATAGATGGGGTTTTCTCTTCCTTCCCTCTTTATCAGTCATGCTTTAAAAATAATGTTTATTTTATTTCTTTTAGCATTTCTGTGTCTTTGTCCTGGGCAGTTACTTTTGGGTATCTTGGATCATTGTATTATCAGAAGTCTCAATTTCCTTACCATTAATGCGGGGAAAGTTATTTACTTAATAGTGTTTTTAGGATTAAATGAGATAATGTATATAAAGCACTTAGCTTAGTGCCTGATATGTAAGTGGTCAATAAATGTTAGTTACTATGCTGCTGCTAAGTCGCTTCAGTTGTGTCCGACTCTGTGCAACCCCATAGACAGCAGCCCACCAGGCTCCCCCATCCCTGGGATTCTCCAGGCAAGAACACTGGAGCGGGTTGTCATTTCCTTCTCCAATGCATGAAAGTGAAAAGTGAAAGTGAAGTCGCTCAGTCGTGTCCGACTCTAGCGACCCCATGGACTGCAGCCTACCAGGCTCCTCCGTCCATGGGATTTTCCAGGCAAGAGTACTGGAGTGGGGTGCCTACTAACTAATGCTGACCAATGTTTTGGTCATCTGATGTGAACAGAAGGCTCATAGGAAAAGTCCTTGATGATGGGAAAGATTGAAGGCGGGAGGAGAAGAGGGCATCAGAGGATGAGATGGATGACTGGATCCAGTCATCAGAGGATGACTGGATGGTATCACAGATGCAAACTCTGGGAGATGGTGAGGGACAAGGAGGCCTGGTGTGCTGCAGTCCATGGGGTGGCAGAGTCAGACATGACTGTACGACTGTACAACAACAATACTGATTGAGAAATTCTAGATAAGAGTGCAAATCTGCATAAGAAAAATTAATAAAATGAATTTTAAAATTAATATTTTGGTCCCCTCTTAGAATGTTATGGATCATTTAAGTTAGTTCTTTTATTTGATAAAAAAGGAATATACAAAACTTATTGCTTAAATATATATTATTTTGTATGATATATCCTTGAGTGTCTCACCTCGTATTTATCTTACTCAGCATGTGGGTTGTCATGGAACACTATTTATAGATATTTGATGCCTGATTCAATTGACATATATATATATTTTCATTTTACAGTTGCATTTCATTTCCTCAGAAGGTGGCTTATATTATAAACATGTTTATAGTTTCCATATTAAAAATGCTTACATTAAGCTGACATAAAATTAGATCATTTTAAATTCATTTTATTGAGAAAAATTAATCTCTGTCTTGTTCTAAAATATTTATTTCCCATAAAATGTACACTTTTGAGGAACGTTGCATGGGTTATTAATAGGCTATTTGGTTTGATTATTTCCACTTAGGAATATAATTCTTTGGAAAGAAAGGCATATCTGATTAAAATCCTGTGTGGAAGTGACCTTTTTCTTATTTTTAAAAGAGGAATGATGGAAGAAAAAAATAATATTTTTAATCTGAGTCTTCATGAGATCTAAAATGGATGTTATTCTTTCTGTTTCCTCTCTGTAACAGATATTGTGTTTGTCATTCTGTATGTGTGTGGTCTCACTTTTGTTAATGTGTCTTCACTTCTCAGTGAAATGAAAGCTGACCTAGAACCATGGTCACTCCTGTGTCAAAGTTGCAACAACTGTGGTCACTGAGCAATTACTATGGCCATCCAACTAGTCCTGAAGGGATAGTTGTGTTAGATCAAGATCTAAAATAATCTGTGGAAGGGAATGAACTGAGGATTCAGACTGCAGTGTAATTTGATCTTGTGTCTGTATTTAACCAAAAGAACCACATTTGTAAACAACTTACTCTGCAGAAGGATAAAAATCCTATAAAACATTTAAATGCTGTTTATTTTACTCAGATGCTTTTTCTTGATAATTTTATTTATTTTAATGCTGAAACATTGGTAGAGCTCTAAAAAAGATGGTATGGTATCTATGTTCAAGTAAAGCACTTTTTTTTTTTTAAGAACCATTAGGCTTTTTTGAACTGATACACAAATAAAAATGTTATTCTTTTTTCTTTTTTTTAAACATGAGATCCTAAAATACTTAGGAGGTACTTAACTGATACAGATTATTAAAATACGGAATAAAATTGGAAAAAGTCACAAAGTATGTAGCAGTAGAACATGTGATTTCATTTTTTTTTTTCTCCAGAGGTGTAATAGGTTTGTACTAATCTGTTTACCTTCTCTCTCTTGCTCATATCTATTTCTTCAGTTGTGAGATTTGGGGATGGAGTAAGCACACAGCTCAAAGCCAATGAATATCCTACTTTTTTCCAAGCTGTTCTTTGTTGCGTTATCTTCATTCTTTCACTCATTCAGCATCTACAGAGCACCTGCTCTGTACCAGGCACTGGGCTAGGCGGTAGAGGGTCTTTATTGAATAAGACCATCAGGGCTCCCTTGCTGAGTGTCTAGTCCTGGACAATTTTTTTTTGCTCTCTTTCTTTCATCCTTACATTTTTCGGTCTCTCTCTTTCTCTATCCCTACGTTTTCTACTTTTATTCTTTCCCTCATTTTCTTACTTCTCTTCCATTCTTTCTTTGGAAATTGTTAAAGGGCTTCCCTTTCGACTTCAGATTTGACTAAGATGAATACGTGAGACTTCTTTCTTTCTCTACACTTTTTCTTGTGGGAATCCAGGAACATTCATAACTTCTGGCCTTACTTAGCTGTGTCTGTATTTCCTTTGAGGAAAATTGGTTACCAGCTGATGAGCAGATCATTTCCTCTACTGCCATGGAATCATACTCCTTTGCTTTTTATCAAGCTGCCAAACCTCATGAAGAGTGAATCCATTGGGGAAAGACATCTTCCTGTCTTTCTACAAGCCATCATTTTTTGGTTAAAACAATTTTTTAAAAATTGGTTTTTATACCCATGCACCTAAATTTATCTCCAGTTTGGTTCCATTGGTCACAGAATAGTTTTACCTTACTGGCTGAGTATTTTCATTTCTGCTGAGCTTCCCACAGTGAATATCGTAGAGCATTTTCCAGCAGTATTTTTGTGGAGGGGGAGGGATGGATAAAGGCTTAATATAAATCCTGATGCAGCCATTTTCCTATTGCTTTCTGATACAATGTAGTAGGAAATCAATGCAGTTAGAGTCATTATTGACAGTAGATAAGGGTAAGCAAGCTGGTCATCTGAAAGCACAAATGAATCGGAATTATAGGATTTTTTTTAGCCTCGTAAGACTTTTTTTTTTAATCCATTTCTGTTGAAGAGCAGAGATGTCAAGTGACTTATTAGAGATCACACAACAAGTTAATAGCAGAGCTGTACCTGGAACCCAGGTCTCAATTTCCAGTTTTCTTTTTACCCGACAGGATATAGAAATAGGGTCTAGGGAAAATTATCTTTTGAGGGAGGGGGAGAACTCTTGTTTGTTTGGAGAAGGATTTGTCAAATGCACAGGTTTCAGACTTTTGTACTCTTCAGCTGACAACCCAAGTTTCTGGTTTCATATGATCTTTGTAACCAGCTAAGGTGTTGAAGAGAATTGGTATAAAAATTAAGTGCTTCCCACAGAATATCTAGTCCATGTCCGTTAGCTCCTATGTCTAAAGGGGTTCGTTTTTGTCTTGGTTCTTGATGTTGGTTATCGTGTACGAGAAATATGATTTTCGCCCAACCTCAAGAGCTGCAGTTATAGGTAAAGTTGGCGAAGTGAATTTACTTTTGGTGAGTTGTTTTGATGGAGGAATTAAAGCTTGAATAAGGAGTCAGAACCCCAAGTTCATCCACTTACTTAATGCATTATTTCCAGCGGGTTGCTGCCTGCCTGCCAAGTCGCTTCAGTTGTGTCCGACTCTGTGCGACCCCATAGACGGCAGCCCACCAGGCTCCCCCGTCCCTGGGATTCTCCAGGCAAGAACACTGGAGTGGGTTGCCACCTCCCTCTCCAACGCATGAAAGTGAAAAGTGAAAGTGAAGTCGCTCAGTCGTGTCTGACTCTTCGAGACACGAATCCTATGGACTGCAGCCCACCAGGCTCCTCCGTCCATGGGATTCTCCAGGCAAGAGCACTGGAGTGGGGTGCCAGTGTTAGTAGAGTTTAATCTCAGTGCTGAGGAAGTCATTTGAACTCTGGCTTTCCACCCTCTAAACAACTAAGAATCATTTCTTCCCTTCTTCTCCTTTGCTAAGAGAACGCACTGGTCTTAGCAAACACCCTCTTCCAACAATACAAAAGATGACTCTACATAGGACATCAACAGACGGTCAATGCTGAAATCAGATAGATTATATTCTTTGCAGCCAAAGATGGAGAAGCACTATACAGTCAGCAAAAGCAAGACTGGGAGCTGACTGTGGCTCAGATCACGAACTCCTTATTGCCAAATTCAGACTTAAATTGAAGAAAGTAGGGAAAATCACTAGGCCATTCAGTATGACCTAAATCAAATCCCTTACAATTATACAGTGGAAGTGAGAAATAGATTCAAGGAATTAGATCTGATAGAGTACCTGAAGAACTGTGGATGGAGATATGTAACATTGTACAGGAGGCTGTGATCAAAACAACCCCCCCCCCAAAAAAAAAAAAGAAATGCAAAAAGGCAAAATGGTTGTCTGAGGAGGCCTTACAAATAGTTGAGAAAAGAAGAAAAGTGAAAGGTTAAGGAGAAAAGGAAAGATATACCCATCTGAATGCAGAGTTCCAAAGAATAGCATGGAGAGATAAGAAAGACTTCCTAAGTGAACAATGCAAAGAAATAGAGGAAAACAACAGAAGGGCAAAGACTGGAGATCTCGTCAAGAAAGTTAGAGATACCAAGAGAACTTTTCATGCAAAGATGAGCACAATAAAGGACAGAAATGGTATGGACCTAACAGAAGCAGAAGATATTAAGAACAGGTGGTAAGAATATACAGAAGAACTATACATAAAAGGTGCTCATGACCCAGATAACCACAATGGTGTGATCACTTACCTAGAGCCAGATATCCTGGAATGCGCAGTCAAGTGGGCCTTAGGAAACATCACTACAAACAAAGCTAGTGGAGGTGATGGAATTCCAGCTGAGCTATTTCAAATCCTGAAAGATGATGCTGTGAAAGTGCTGCACTCAATATGCCAGCAAATTTAGAAAACTCAGCAGCGGCCACAGGACTAGAAAAGGTCAGTTTTCATTCCAATCCCAAAGAAAGGCAATGCCAAAGAATGTTCAAACTACCATGCAACTGCACTCATCTCACATGCTAGCAAAGAAATGCTCAAAATTCTCCAAGCCAGGCTTCAACAGTATGTGAACCGTGAACTTCCAGATGTTCAAATTGGATTTAGAAAAGGCAGAAGAACCAGAGATCAAATTGCCAGCAGCCATTGACTCATAGAAAAAGCAAGAGAGTTTCAGAAAAACATCTGCTTCATTGACTATACTAAACCCTTTGACTGTGTAGATCACAGTAAACTGTGGAAAATTCTTCAAGAGATGGGAATACCAGACCACCTTACCTGCCTCCTGAGAAACCTGTATGCAGGTCAAGAAGTAGCAATTAGAACCAGACATGAAACAATGGACTGGTTCTAAATTGGGAAAGGGGTATGTCAAGGCTGTATATTTTCACCCTGCTTATTTAACTTATATGCAGAGTACATCATGCGAAATGCCATGCTAGATGAAGCACAAGCTGGAATCAAGATTGTTTGGAGAAGTTTCAATAACCTCAGATATGCAGATGGCACCATCCTTATGGCAGAAAGCAAAGAGGAACTAAAGAGCCTGAAAGTGAAAGAGGAGAGTGTAAAAGCTGGCTTAAAGCTCAACATTCAAAAAACTAAGATCATGGCATCTGGTCTCCTCACTTCATGGCAAATTGATGGGTAAACAATGGAAATAGTGACAGACTTTATATTTTTGGGCTCCAAAATCGCTGCAGATGGTGACTGCAGCCATGAAATTGAAAGATGTTTGTTCCTTGGACGAAAAGCTATGACCAACCTAGACAGCATATTTAAAAGCAGAGACGTTACTTTGCCAACGAAGGTCCATAGAGTGAAAGCTATGGTTTTTCTAGTGGTCATATATGGATGTGAGAGGCTGATGCTTTTGAACTGTGGTGTTGGAGAAGACTCTTGGACTGCAAGAGAGTCCCTTGGACTGCAAGGAGATCAAACCAGTCCATCCTAAAGGCAATCAGGCCTGTATATCCATTGGAAGGACTGAGGCTGAAGCTAAAGCTCCAATACTTTGGCCTTCTAATGAGGAGATCTGATTCATTGGAAGAGACCCTAATCCTGGGAAAGATAGAAGGCCGGAGGAGAATGGGACTACAAAGGATGAGATGGTTGAATGGCATGATGACTCAATGGACATGAGTTTGAGCAAACTCTGGGAGATGGTGAAGGACAGGGAAGCCTAGCATGCTGCATTCCATGGGGTCGCAGAGTTAGACAGACTGAGCAGCTGAACAACAACAGCAAAAGAAGTAAGAATCATTTCTTCCCTCCTCCATTGATGTGAATATTAATTTTTAAAACTATTTATTTATTTATAGCTGCACCGGATCTTTGTTGCTGCTCGTGGGCTTTCTCTAGTTCTATAACTAGAGAACCTGCAGGATTCTCATCACAATGGCTTCTCTTTTTGCAGAGCATGGGCTCTAGGGCGCTTGGGCTCAGTAGCTGTGGTACATGGGCTTACTTGTCCGGCAGCATGTGGAATCTTCCTGTACCAGAGATTAAATCCATGTCCCCTGCATTGGCAGGCAGATTTATAACCACTTGACCACCTGAGAAGTCCTCAATATTCATTTTTATTGCTGTTTTAGCGAGGATCCAGGATGGTCCCCAATGGTCCCTTAACTCCTGGCAGTCATGGCTTTTGTATATCCCCTCCCACGCTGCATTAGAGTTTGTCTATGTGACCATTAGCATATGGCAGACATAATGCTATATCACTTCTGAGGCAATCTCAGACACTGTGGCTTCTGCCTTGTACTCTTTGTATCCCTCACTCTAGGAAGCCAGCTGCTAGGTTATGAGGATGTTAGGACAGTCCTATAATATTAGTAGTTCCATGTGGCAAGGAACTGAGGCTTTCTACCAACAACCAGTGAAGAACTTGTTGAGGTCTTCTGCCAATCCCCATGTGAGTGAGCCATCTTAGAAGGATGCTCCAGGTCTGGTCAACCGTTCAGGAGACTGTAGCACTACCTGATTGGTTGACCGCAACCTCATGAGAGACCCTGAGCCAGAACAACCCACCTGATCCACACTGATTTCTGATCCCAGAAACCACGTGGGAAAATATATGCTTGTTGTTTTAAGCTGCTAAATTTGGGGGGTGATTTGTTACACAGCAATAAGTAGCTAATACAATTTACAGAACAAAAGTTGAACATTTACAGTTTAAAGTCAAGTATAGGGACTCTCTCTCCCGCGTGCATGCGCGCTCTCTCTCTCTCTATCTCTCTTTCTCTCTCTCTCTCTCTCTCCCCCACCCTCCCTCCCCACGCACTCCTCCACTCTCTTCTCTTCAAGTCTTGGATTCTCCTGCTATCTTCTAAATAAAATAGAGCTGTAACACTGAAAAAATAAATAAATAAAAATAAAGTCAATTATAATAACAGTAGATGTAGATGTTTTTATTATGTTTTTGACACTTAGGAGCAAAAGCTAAATCAATACGTGACCTATATTCAGCAATTTTAGTTTATTAAATAGGTAACTGAAGAATGGAAAAATTAAATGATTTAATAATCGGAGGGAGTGGTGGTAGCTAAGAATTGAAACACACTTTTTTCTCTTTCCACTTCTCTTTAAAATACAGCTCTATCAAAATACAAGTAAAGACTAAACTCAAAATGACACCAACGAATTCAAAAGAGATATGTTTGAGGAAATTTTTATTTAAGGAAAAGTTTACTGAGAGCTATTGTGTTTTCTTATTTTTGTTTATTTTTACTTGAAATGTAGGTGATTTACAATGTTTCAAGTGTATAAGTGATTCAGTTATACATACATACATAAGTGTATATTAATATATTTTTTCAGATTCTTTTCCATTATAGGTGATTACAAAATATTAAATATAGTTCCTTGTGCTATACAGTGGGTCCTTTTTGTTTATTTTATATATAATACTGTGTATCTGTTAACCCCAGATTCTTAAATTATTCCATCCTATCTTCCCCTTTGGTAACTGTAAGTTTGTTTTTTATGTCTGAGTCTATTTCTGTTTTGCAAATAAGTTCATTTGTATCATTTTTAAGATTCGATACATATGTAATATCATATTTGTCTTTGTCTGACTTACTTCACTTAGTATGATAATCTCTAGGTTTAGTATCACTAAACCTAGTATCACTTAGTATGATAATAATCCATATTGTTGCAAATGGCATTATTTTATTCTTTTTATGGCTGAGTAATATTCCATTGTGTGTGTATATATATATATATATATTCCACATCTTCTTTATCCATTCATCTGTCAATGGACATTTAGATTGGAATGCTATTGTTTTAATATGAAATCATCTCAAGGAGTCTGAGTCATTTTATTTTTACACACAGGTGGTTATGCTTCCTTCAGTTAATCAACTTGGAGAGGGTTTCAATGGATCCTTTAACTCAGGCCTAGATATGAATATTTTTGATCAATTCAGCAAAAGTTTGTCAAGATCACCAGTGCTGGCCAGGGAATACAAAAGTAAACAAGACATCTCTGCCCATGCATGGTTTATAGGTTAGTGATGGGGCAGGTGATGTTAGTAGTGAGGGAAGAGTTCTGCTACAGGTATTCACAGGAAATTTGCAGAGTACGGAGGAGGAGCACCTAACTCAGTGTGCAAGGACAAATGACTTCGTCAAAGTTGCATAGCTACTTTGTAGCACTTTGAATCCATTTTGGCAGTTTTCTAGACACTTGGAAGGGGTAATAAGATTGTATGCTGCCTGCCTATTGATTTTCATGCATTGGCAGGGTCTCTGTTTTTCTACGGAGACCCTTTCTTCAACCTTTATTTTTTTTTAAACTTTTAATTTTTATATTGTATAGCCAGTTAACAAACAATGTTGTGATAGTTTCTGGTGAACAGTGAAGGGACTCAGCCATTCATATACATGTATGCATTCTCCCCAAACTCCCCTCCCATCCAGGCTGCCACATAACACTGAGCAGGGCTCCCTGTGCTATATAGTAGGTCCTTGTTGGTTTTCCATTTTAAATACAGCAGTGTGTACATGTCCATCCCAAAGGCCCTGACTATCCCTTCCGCATCCTTCCTCCTGGCAACCATAAGTTCATTCTCTAAGTCTATGAGTCTGTTTCTGTTTCATAAGTAAGTTCAGTTGTATCATTTCTTTTTAGATTCCACATATATGGGGTGTGAAATGATATTTCTCCTTCTCTGTCTGACTTACTTCACTCATTCTGACACTCTCCAGGTCCTCCCATGTTGCTGCAAATGGCATTTCATTCTTTTTAATGACTGAATAATATTCCATTGTATGTATGTACCACATCTTCTTTATCCATTCCTCTATCGATGGGTGCTTAAGTTGCTTCCATGTCTTGGCTATTGTAAACAGTGCTGCCGTGAACTTTGGGATGCATGTATCCTTCAGATCATATTTTTCTCTGGATATATGCCCAGGAGTGGGATTGCAGGGTTATATAGTAGCTCTATTTTTATTTTTTTAAGGAACCTCCATACTGTTCATCACAGTGGCTGTACCAATTTACATTCTCATCAACAGTGTAGGAAGGTACCCTTCTCTCCACACCTTCTCTAGCACTTATTGTTTGTAGATTTTTTGATGATAGCCATTCTGGCTGATATAAGGTGATATCTCATTGTAGTTTTGATTTGCATTTCTCTAATAATTAATGATGTTGAACATCTTTTCATGTGCCTATCGGCCATCTGTATGTCTTCTTTGGGGACATGTCTCTAGGTCTTCTGCCCATTTTTGAGTGAGTTCTACAACTTTTTTCACTGAGATATTATGCAAACCTCTTTTTAAAAAGAACTTAAAAAAAAGAGAGACTTCCTTTTTCTTTCAAACAGGATAAATGGAATGAAACAGAGACACTAAGAAAAAGAAAACTTGAAGTACAAAACAAAACCCAGGAAGTATGGAAGTATCGAAAACATGAATTAGCATGAATTAGGAGAAGGCAATGGCACCCCATTCCAGTACTCTTGCCTGGAAAATCCCATGGACGGAGGAGCCTGGTGGGCTGCAGTCCATGGGGTCGCAAAGAGTCGGACACGACTGAGCGACTTCGCTTTCACTTTTCACTTTCAAGCATTGGAGATAGAAATGGCAACCCACTCCAGTGTTCTTGCCTGGAAAATCCCAGGGATAGGGGAGCCTGGTCGGCTACCGTCTATGGGGTTGCACAGAGTTGGACACGACTGAAGCGACTTAGCAGCAGCAGCAGCAGCAGCAGCAGAAGACTGAACCACATGATGTCAAGCTGTAATAATAAAATATTTAGGATGTGGGATTCTAAAACAATTCATTAAACAAATCTTAGTGATCCGTCACAATTGTTTTAGCTACTGGTCCGAAAGAAATTTGTGGCAAAGTGCTGATTGCCCTGGAAGGAAAGATTGCACCTGTGGATCAATTTGGTAGAATCTGGAACTTAATTCTGTCAGTTTGAACAAGCAAATTTCAGACATTCTAAATCCAAGGGAACTTCCAACAGTCTTTCATGAATGAGGCAGTAAGAATGAAAAGACCTTTTATAACTTCATTTTGAACTCTGCCTGCAAACCAGAGGTCAGCAGGCCCTTCAATCCCAGGGCCTGGGAGGTGCTGGTGGTGCTGGTGGTTGGTGCTGTGGAACTTGGTGGGGGAGGGTAGAGGGAGATAGAAGACAAAAGGAAGAGGAGGCAAAAGACATAAAGAACTGGACTGGAAGAAGTGAAGAAGGACATAAACAAAAGAGAAGGAAAGGAAGAATTAGTAACCATAGTTTGTGGAGCACTGCTAGCCACTGTGCTAAATGCTTTTCCAATCCTTACAACAGCCCTGTGAAGTTAGTACTGGTATTACTTCTGTTTTACTGGCTAGGATACTGAGCCTCAAGTGAGGTCATTTGCCAAAAGTCATATTGTTAGTAAGTAGCAGAGCTGTGATTTGAATTCAGTTCTGTCTGACTCCCAAATCTGGCATTTCTAACCACGAGGCCGTGAAGGAAATATATTCATCTACTGCAGTAGAGGACCACTGAAGACTAGCACCTGGGCTGTTCTCTGGCTGGCCCTTGGGTTTTCTTTTTTTAAGTTTGTAGACAAGTCTTTAACAGAATGAAGATCCCTTAATTGGATTTGCCTGTTATCTAATATTGCCCACCACATTACATGCCGTGCTTCAGTTCCTTCCTTCCATGAATCAGTGGGAACCTTCCCATTTAGTCTAATGAACCCTAATTTCAGACAAAGGTAACTGTCCCCTTTTGTTTCATCCTGTGCTTTTATTTTTCAAATACCAGAGCCGACCTCTGAACTCAATCTGCACTTGCCTATTGATGCATAAATATCTATAATATCACAGTAAATTAAATTCTATTTTAAAGGGTTTCTATTTAACAATCTGTCAGAACTTTCACAGCATTTGATTTCTGGTCCCTTCTGTCCAGTGACAGGTTTATCTCAATATGGTTTGATTAATGAAACCTTTTATTTGGTGTAAGCATACTTATTATTACTATAATCTCTTAATGCTTGCTTGGGCAACACTGGAATCTGGTGACAGGGACTCTCAAAACTTCTGGCTTCTTTAGTTCCCTCCAAACACTGGGTGAGATTGACAGGTGGGAGACCCATGCCCTCTTAATGGGAAGCTTGGTAATGTTAGTGTCAGCTGAATGATATAGCACTCTGTCTTAGAGGCTTGGCCAAACTCCCTTTTAACCTCTGGGGTTTAAGAAATGCTTTTGACTTCATGCCAGCAAATCCGCCTTCTTCTCCACTGCTACCTTGTCCTTGCATGCCAGTCACTGGGGGGCGTGGCTAACATCTCCCTCGGGAGCTGAGAAATTGCAGTGTGCACTGTGTCACTGAGAAGTGGGATGAAATCTAAAATAAAAGAATGTATTGAAAAAGAGTGTCTTAATGAAGCCAAGGGGCCAGACACTAATAGCTCTTAAGAAGCAGAAATGACTTTAGAAATGATGGATATTCCACAAGCAACCTTTTTGAAAAGAAGAGTAGAATTGAATTATGTTTTGCTCCTAACAAGTATTTACCTCCATGAGGGGCTGCCGTTGCTGCTGGATTATCTTCCTGGTGTCCTACATGCTTCCAAAACACTGGAAAAAGAATGTCTTGGATTTCACATAGACTCAACGTTGTCACTCTGTTTTACTTTGCTATTAAATATTTACTAACGTTAAAAGTGAGACATTGAAAACAAAATCAGAAACTTGTGCTGCAGACATTGTTTTCTCTGCAGTTTTCCTAGCTAGTATTTTCTGCGCTGGTAAAGTGATAGACTTCTGCCATGTATTATACCGTTCTTTATTTGTACACCTGTCCACCTCTAATGCTCAAAACATCTCATACTTTTTTTTCTTTCTTCCTTTTTTCAGTTTGTGGTCATTGTGGTTTTAAGTGCAATAAAATCCACCTGGAGAGTTTTGCTATTGTTTCTAAACAACCTGAAGTAGGAAGGAGAACAAGGTAATGTTAATAAATATGATTCAAGAGCCTAATAAATAATCAAATCAGATAAAAGAAACAAGTCTGTTATGTAAAAAGAGCATTATAATAGTTAATATTCTTTGTTAAGACTTGAATATTCAAAGGGCAAGTAACCTCTGAAAATAAAAATATTTTGTTTATCTAAGGACCATACTAGCTTGATTGTTAATTTGATTACTTGAGATTGTGATTTGTTATTAAATTTATACGCTTACATAGACTTAAAAATGAAAGTTTTCTTTCTGGAGTTTTAAAAGAAAAATGCTATAGGAAGTATTTCTTTTTAAGGCGGTAACATTAGATTTTTATTGTCACTTTAGCTTTAATTGGATTAATTGAAATCATACTGAAAAATAAAGTATGGTTTAACTGTACTTTCGGAATTAGAGATATGGTTTAAGAATATCCATTCAATAAAATAAAGAAGTAGAAAACCTAGTATAATTTAAAGTGATACTGCAAGTCAAATAATTTTTAATAACAATTAATAGTAAGAATTGTGTGTTCTGCTTGAAAAATATAGAATATTTTTGTTCATGAAAAGTGTTCTTTTGCAAGAAATTATAGAAATATCTTAATGAGATACTGAGTAGAGGATTATTACAATTCTCCAACATGTTTCTTGTTTTTAGTTTATTTCACATCATGCTTTTTAACCTTCGACAACAAATATTGTTGTACCATGAAGACAGCAAATCCAAACAATTACATATGTAGTCCAAAGGCATACACAAGAAAATCAATATTTGACATCTTTGCAACTCCCTCTTTGCAGTAGCGTTCAATAGCTCTTATTCATTATACACTTATATCTCTTTCAGATTCGCCTTTGTCACTAGAAACCCATTTTTTTCCTCTCCTTTGACTTCCACATAACTTCTTTGCCCTGTACTTTTACAGATGCCTTCTGGCTATAAATACTAATGAAATCTCTTTGCTTAATTCAATTTTGCTGGTACACTTACAGTTATGACCTAACTTTCCCACGAGAGAGACTGATTGAACATTCCACTACCTTATGGATGGGAGCAAACATTCTTACAGAACTGGACTGACAATTTCCATAATTATAGAATTCACAGCCTAATGACCTTAAAAAACAATAAAAAGATCTCTTGTTAATTCCATTTCTGTTACTGACATTCAAGATATTTCATTTTTCACGGGACAACAAATTTACTTTTTTATTTTCCAAAGAGCAGTCTATCCTTTCCCCCCAGATTAAATTTTCTGAATATTGAAGTATTCCATTGAATATTTAGCATTTCTTTGTCTTTTAAAAGTTAGAATATTTATGATCCTTAGAATGCGTTTGACTGATTTATAGCAATCAATTATAAGAGTACGTTTTCAAATAGCCCTTTTAAAAATGAAGAATAGAATAATTAAAAAGATCACAAGTCCTCCCTTGCATATAATTATTTCATTATTTCATTACAGTGCAGAAATTATTTTTGCTGACTGTGAGCAATTTTAATTGAGCAAGATCTGTGTTAATATACGATAGCAGGCAGTTCTTCCTAAGAAATAAGATTACTAATTGCTTAAATTTTTATTCAGCACAGTGAGTCTTATGAGTCACATTGCAATATAAACCTAATCACTAGGTAGAGTGGCTACAATACATTTTCTGTGGTGTGATATCCTAAAAGCATAACTTGCCTGCTAATTTATTCCTTCAACAGGTTTATTGCTGTATTAAGCATTTGTTTTGTAGAAAATTCTTATTCTATCTAGTTATGACAGAACTATGATAATGAAACATTAAAATTCAGACTTGAAGTATACAAAAGCCAGCATAAATAAGCAAAATTAAAACATAACATCTTGAATTCTTCCTAAAAACCAGAATGCTCAGCACCCCAGCCTGTATTATGGAGGCTTTTGGCTTATAAACAAAGACGGCTCCTCAGGAATAGAAATCTTGAGTGTGCAAGATAGCATGCTGCTAAGTGACGTTAAATTAAATGTTAATGAAAACCGTTTTCTTTCAAAAATTTAACACTCATCATAAATGCTATGGTATCTTTGGCATATCTAAGATATTTTCTTCTCAATAAATATTTTATGTATATTTATTGCTGTGGGAGAATATATAAATTATAATAAAATTCATCAGAACCACTGTCTTAACAACATAGGCTGTTTTGATAAAATCTGCATAAACATTACAAAAACTATATGTTTTAATGTATAGTTTAGTATTGAATATACTGTTGCTGATTTAACTTAGATCTTAAGTGAAAAGTACTATAATTGAGTGTATTCTTAAATATAATTTTTGAAAGTGAAAGCAAAAATACTTGAAAAACTCTGTGATATTTATTAGTAATTCACTTGTTCATTCAGTAAATATTTATTAATAGTTTATAATGAACTTATCAACAATTCTAACTTACTAATACTATTTTCTCATACTCTTTCAAGACAAGTGCTAACATTTTGCCTTCTTTGCTTGGATTCCAGTATGTTCACTTGCTGCTAAAAGGGGAAGTTGACCAGATTGGTATTTAGTTGACCAATGCAGAAGTTACAGAGTTGTTTACAATTCTAATTTCCGGATTTCAACATCTAATGTGTCAGTGATAACTAAAACCTTTTGGAGATCTCTAAGTAATTAGTTACTATTGTGCATAGAACAGACTTTGTATTTGGATCTTTTTCACTGGAGATTAACATTTGTGTGTGATATGGAAAGTAAAGTAAACTGTTGACTGTAAAAGGCTTCCTTATGGTGAAGGAATTTTATGGTAATACAGTACATGGTCAGTGTGATCTAGAAGAATGACTGAAGCATATGGAACTGATATAATATTGTATGTTAAATATATGTCAGTTAAAAATAAAACTAGACTAGCCCAGGGTCCTGGGTTCTGCTACTGCTATTAACTAGCTTTAAGACTACGGGCAAGTCTTGCAACTTCTCTTGACTCTTAACCTTAATTTCCAGATCTGGAAAATGTGGATAATAATCCTTACTCTGCCTCCTGGTGTGGATGCTTTCATGATAAATAGTAGCTTCTGTGTTGATAAAATGTGAGCTGCAAATTAGACAGTTCTTAACCTGGGGGTGTTCCAAGAATCCTCTTGAAACTATGCAAATTTGTATGTATGTCTTCCTAGGTATGAGGTCTGTAGCTTTTATCGGATTCTCAAATGGGCAAGTGACCTAAAGAAGGTGAGGAAACACTGAATTTGAGAATCTCTAACATCCTTTCTTCTCTTAAATTCAAATTCCATTCTCCCTCTCTGAATAATATATATGAAAGCACTTTGAAAGACTGCTAAACAAATGCAAAGTATCATTCTCCATCTCTCTTTATGGATCTAGTCTATGTAAAAGTCATAGGCATACTTGAAAAAGTGATATTATATTATGTTGCATGGATTATTGAATAAACATATTGCCCAAAGGCATCTTTCAAATAAAAGGTTCAGTATTAGACCCCTAGGAGAATTGAAGTGTCACCGACTCAGAGAAAATAGAAGGCAATCTAGGTGAGGGTGGAAAAACATTTTAATATATGTTTAGTGTAGCTTAGTGGTTAAGATTTACAAGAGTAATTAAACTGGGATGAGGCTTTTTGATTTTGTTCTAATCTAGATTATGATAGCTGTGTCTCAATTTCCTCCTCTCTAAAATGATTTTAGTGATTTGGGGAAGATTAAGTTAGCTAGTTAGATTAGTTTTGTTAGCATAGGTTAAAGTGTTTTTAGTTAACAGTACAGCAATATACCAAAGTAATAGTGTGAATTCTCCATTCAAAGGAGGAAAATACCACTGTTAAGGATTTCTTAATAGTTTCTTCTTTGTTTTGTGACTCTATTTTGTCCTGTTACATATTTAATAATAGATGGGAAATCAGAAATAAACTGTAGCAATTAAGATACATTGTAATTTCTTCTGAGTTTTTCTATCCCCTTTTTGATACTTTAAAAAGGAGTGGTCATTTATCTCTTTAAAGATACATCTAAAATATGTTAACTTTATGGCTTATCAGTAATTTTTAAGTTTTCTACACTTAATGAGCAAAAATATAGCTATACAAAACATTAAGAATATCTTTAAAGAATTGCTTTAAAACCTTGTTTTACCATTGTGCTGTATTAAAAGACTGTGCTAATAGTCTATTACAGAGTACTTAGGAAAAGATTAGAGAAAGGGAACTTTTTTTCCTTTCTTACCTCTAAAATGAGGGGAGTTGAAATTGTTTTCTTTCTTTGTTTGTGTTTTTTTAAATTGGAATATAGTTGATTTACAATGTTGTACCAGTTTCAGCTGAACAGCAAAGTGAATCCGTTATGCATGTACGTTTATCCACTTTTTGTTTTTTTGATTCTTTCCCCATGAAGGTCATTCCAGTGTACTGAGTAGAGTTCCCTTTGCTATACTTGTTAGTTATCTAATAAGTATATTTGTTATCAACTTTATATATAGTAGTGTGTAAATAAGGATTTCTTGATTACGGAGGGGAGGCAGGTTGGAGAGGGCACACTGAGTTGGAGTATCCTTAGCCATAGTGAAAAAAGCTGACCACTTAAGAAGGATTTTCACCTAAGAAATAGTTGATGTGGGTCTGAGTTTACCCCTTTCTTTCTAGATTTGCATCAAAATGGAGTGAAGAGAGCATTTGGTAATAGAATTTGTTTGCTTTCTTACTGAGTGTGAGTTCCTAGACAGAAGGCAGAGATTGGACCTTACACATTTTTATATTCACAGCTCTATTCAGGTACTCAGTGAAGTCTATTCACTGAATGTTCTTGGGCTGGTTCCTTTCTCTAAGTGATTGTTTCCTCTATTATATTTCTAACAATGATAATAATAATAAAGCTAGCTACCATTTATGGAGTACTCTGTACAAAGTACATTACATGTTATTGTTCTAGCCTCACAACAACCTGGAGAAATATTATCCTCATTTTAAAGGTGAAGATTCTGAAGTCCACAGAAGTGACTTAAGACCATAACCACCTGACAAATTTACTGGAAAGATATTTTTGTTTCATTAGCTGCTCTAGCTTCAAAGATTTTGCCTTCTTAACAGCTTCCTCATTGAACTGAGAGAGTGCTTTGATAGAAGATTTAAGGTACATGGCACTCCCAAAATGCAGATTTGGTGATGACAGGAAATGTTGTTAGGTCATGTTTGACTGGGCTAGATGCTCCCATTTTGTTACTAAGTAGCTGCTGCTGGGAGCTGAGAGGAAATGAAGAAGAGGAACCAGGAAAGTTTGATGAATAAGCCCCTTTATAAATATTCTTCCTGAAGCTCCTCCTACCACCTCAGTGTTAAAATAGATTAACATAGGAACACCAAGTAGTTCAGATGTAAAGTTGAGATTCAAAATTGGACTATTATCAGCCTTAACTGATGAATACAAAACCAGTAATCCCTGAGGGACCAGACCATGAGTTTGCTCTGAATTTCTTGGTTTCTGTGGAGCTGTGATTCATATTCTCTATAATATACAAAGTTGAAATATCTTTAGCATAACAAAAACAGATTCATAATTATAGAATAGCAGTATTTCCCACCAGTCATTGGAGGAGTGGTAAACTCAGGTTAGAAGAAAACTGCTGGTCATCATGGAGAGTTATATTTCATTTCTGACAACTATATTTCTCCTCAGTTTTGAAAATACCTTTTTATAGAGCAGTTCGTGTGCAACTTTTCCTGCTTAAAAAAATTAATAGGCAACCTGGAAGAGGAATTTGATCATTTATTGCACATCTACAAATTCAATAATAATGATGAAAGATTTGTTGATTGTCTTGTTTATCTGAGAGAGACATGAGATACACCATAAGAGAGGGTGGGGAATCTGGGCTCAGTGCCCAGAATTTTTCTTTGCTATTTGGATCACTGTGTTTGCTAGAATATTTAATTAATCCCACTCTTGGAGTAATGCTTATTGCTGATGGCCATCACTGAACTGAAATATTAAACCATATGTAATATATCTTCAATAAAATTTAGATTTAAAAGTCCCTAAATGATGTATGTGTTTGACAGTCCTTAATGAAAACTGACTAAAGGAATTTCAGAGAATGAATAGGCTTAATGGTAACAATTATTTTCATTCATATGGAAGGAAGTGCTAAATTATAAAATTAAACGTAAGCAATTAGCACAACATTTGGGGTAGGATTGTACCAATTCTTGGATTTATAGTTTGTTTTATAGTTATTGTTATTGTTGTTAAATATTTGTATCTTCTGCTATGTCTCTAGTGAAGGTCCTTCCTGAAATTCTGTAAGACTAGTTCTTTTTGGAGTATAGTTTAGCCATGGTTAGACCATCAACTCTCTGATAATTCTCTTTTGAGTAATTCAGTACATAGCATGATTTTCTCTTATTATTGAACCGATGCCTCAGCAAAGGGTTAGAGGAATTCTGCTGTTTGTAGCGAAAATCTTGTGCCAAGAACATTAACCTTGAAGTTCTATACTTTTTGCAGGTCAGGCAATTACCACAGTTATCCTATTTACTTATTTAAGATGTGGCAAGAAGAGCTCCCCAAAATGGACTGATAAATGTGGGTGGAGGGAAAAAATCAATTTCTCTTCTGAAAGAATAGATCCAGAATTGTAATGATGGAAAGAATTCTAAGATTCAGTTAAAATGTCTTTTGAACAGGTCAGAACAAATAGTCTGACATATTGGAGTGTGCCTGTGCAGTCAAGAGGGACAGAGTATTTGAAATGAGACAGTACTTAAGAGTTTGATCAAATCCAGTGGTCTTCAAACTTTGTAAAGCCTCGAGTTCCATTATTTCAACAAAATCTCATATACTTAATATGTAAAACAGGTTTAAGGGGAGCTACTCTCCTTGAAGCCAAAGAGGTCGCACCTGTTCACATGCTTCCCCTTCTTCCTTCCTTCTAAGCACGGTTTGAAAATCATCTGATCCAACTCTTTCATTTGAAAATGTGAGCATTCATTTCCAAGAGGAGTGGACCAACTTATCCAAGGTTATATAACTAAAAGGGGTCAGGGCTGGTTCTCAGACTGTGTTCTGCTCTGTTACACACTTTCTCTCAGACACTCTTGCTGCTTCTTGTGTGGAACCCTGAGAGGAGAGCCGCCCTCTCTACTAGACTACTAGGGAAAAGTCACACGGTCAGGGCTTTTGAAGGCGGGTGGGAATACGGATCCCAAGAGCTCAACCGTTTGTAAGACAGGTATTTATCAATTGTCTATTATGTGCAAGGCATGGTTTGAGGCTTCAAAGGAAGTGCAGAATTCCAAAATAAAGAAATCATATCTTTACTATTCTTCGCCTTCTATTTTCTCTTAAAAAATGTGAACAAAATGATTATTCAGAGAATGCATGTTGTTCATTCATCATAGTGTTTTTGGGTATAGACTCTGGAGTCAGCCTGCCTAGTTTTGAAGTCTGGCCCTGATGCTTACCTTGAGCAAATTACTTAATTTCTCAGCGCCTCAGTTTTTCTGTAAAGTGTGTGTGTGTGTGTGTGTGTGTGTGTGTGTGTGTGTGTGCGCGCACGCGTGCTCAGTCATGTCCAACTCTTTACAATCCTATGGACTATAGCCCACCAGGCTCTTCTGTCCATTGCATTATGCAGGCAAGAATACTGGAGTAGGTTGCCATTTCCTTCTCCAGGGGATCTTTCAGACCCAGGGATTGAACTCGCATTTCCTGCATTGGCAGGTAGATTCTTCATCACTGAGCCACCTGGAAAGTCCAGGTGTAAAGTATATAAAGCCCATCTATAAAATAGGGATGAGAAATTACTTGCATCATAAAATTGTTGTGAGGATGAAATATATATTTATATGTAACTTAGAATAGTACCTTGCACACAATAAATACCAGGCAAATGTTAGCTATGATTGTGATTATGATTATTGTCATATCTTATGTCACTCACAGTGATAATTCAAAATCATTATTTTGGTTGTACTTCTGGTGTATATTTTAAAACTAATCATATAGAAATTATATTATTAATACTTAAGTTACCAAAGCATTGTCAATTCAATTTGGTAATATTCATTTCTTATTCTATAAAGTGATATGGCTAACTGCTATACACTTACATAAGTTTGGGATGCAATAACAAGGTAGATTGAATGGCTAATAAGCAACAGAAATTTCTCAGTTTTGGAGGCTTGACGTCTGAGATCAGGATGCCAACATGGTTAGAATCTGGTAAGGGCCCTCTTCTGGGTTGCAGACTGGTGCTTTCACTGTATCCTCACGTGGAGGGAAGAGCAGAGAGAAGGAATAAGCTCTCATGTGTTTTCTTATAAGGGAACTAGTCCTATTCATGAGTGCTCCACCCTCAAGACCTGTTACCTCCCAAAGGCCTCATCTCCCAACACCATTACACTAGGTGTTAGGATTTGAACATACAAATTTGGGGGGAACATAAATATTCAGTCCATAACAACACTGTAAATTTAGCAATAGTTCTTCCAGTATATATAATATATACAGTATGATGTATTTCACTTACTCATTACTTCTAAGATGCTTTATGCATCTTAAATGGGAATCTTGATGAATAGAAATATAGGCATTGGCCTGTGATAACCTTATATAGTTACTTAGCTTCCTTTCAATACATGTGCTATCTCTTCAAACAAATAGGAAGACTGTGGGCATGCACAATATCATATATATCTCTTTGTGTTCCTAGAGTTTAGCCTTGTACCTTGCACATAGAAGGCCATCAAAAAGTGTTTCCTGTGTCATGAGTTCTACTTTTAATGGCAACATCTCTTCTCAATTTCAGTTTTTCTTTTCTGATTTTAAACTGTCAACCTAATTATAATATTTTTTGTACTAATTTTACTTTGTTCCATTGGATCTAAGGTTCATAAATTTGTTGAACCATGACTAAAAGCAAAAAGCTAGCACATGTAGGTAAGAGCCATATGCATTGCTTTAATGAATAGTCATCACGACATATGGAGGAGGACTGCCCGATTAATTATTGGGTTTGATGGAGTTTCTTCCTGCCTGAACGAGTCAGTCCAGGGGCCAATTTATAGTGGCAAAATCCTGTAATGGGCTGGTCTGACCGATAAACAAAGTAAATAAATGAACCAAGTTGATTCAGTAGCCCAAATAATTTGCTAGAATAGCATGACAGTATTATACTCCTTCTTAACAAGAAGACTTGTAAATTTTTTAGAAGTATGTAGAGTCTCATGGTGAAATTCCATTTACAAATCTTTTTAGTAATTTAATAAATTCCTTCAGCACATATAAAGCAAACATTTTTGTTCCTGTAGAGTCAGTGCTGCAAACTACAAGTCATGCTAATAGTCACATAAACAGGTGTTTTTTAGACTTTTTAAAGCAATAAAAATCATGTGTATTTAGGTAAACAAATTAAAATCCCACAGGATACAAAGTGAAAAGTAAATGTCTTCTTCCTTCTTCTTTCTAACTCTCTAGTACTTCTTCCCCAGCAATAAATAGTATTACTCATTTTTTGGATATTCTTCCATATATTTTTTACATATCTACATGTGCTGTTTACTTGCTCAGTCGTGTCTGACTCTCTTTGTGACCCCATGGATTGCAGCCCGTCAGGCTCCTCTGTCCATGGGATTCTCTAGGCAAGAATATTGGAGTGGGTTGCCATCTCCTTCTTCAGGGGATCTTTCCAACCAAGGATCGAACCTGCACCTTCTGCTTGACAGATAGATTCTTCACCACTGAGCCACCTGGGAAGCCCCATGTATCTACATAAGCAGGACCAAATTTATCTATTTTTTTGCAATTTGTTCCCTTTACAGCATATCATAGACTTTTCCATATCAGAACATATATATCTACCTTATTAAAACATAACTGTAATATTTCCCTATGAATATAATAATCTAACAACTTTCATATTAATGGACAGTGTTTTGCTGTGTTACAACTGTTGCTTCAATGATCACCCTTTAAATTAAATCCTTGCACACTGGTGTGATTTATGTACAAGATAAACTTCTAGGAATGGAGTTGGGCAAAAAGAATGTGCATTTGCCAAATTGCCCTCTCAATAATATATGAAAATGTCTGCTTTTTTATTTGCTGTTTTGCTATTAGTTTGTTACAAAGATTTTATCTTCTAATAGATATTTGGTTTTTTTGCTCTTCCTTTTTCTGAACTCTACCCAGATGTCCTTTAGAGAACCATTTCTTTCCATTGTAGTTGGTAGGGCTTCACCTGGAATAGATCTTGTGACTCAGTCCTGGCTAGAGTATTTAAATCCTTCTAATAACATTGTTTATTTTAGTGTTTTATTTTCTCCCAGTTTTATGAGAAATTGTATATATTTAAACTGTACAACATAAAATGATTTGATATACATATACATTCTGAAATTCTTCCCACAATTGAGGTAAACAACACATTCATCACCTCACACAGTTGCCATTCCTAATAACATTGTTTTTCCAGTATATATAATATGTACAGTATGATATATTTCACTTACTCATTACTCCTAAGATGCTTTGACATTGTTCCAAAGTCCCAAACTCAGATGGGAGTCACCAAGAAGAGCTGATATTTTTTCCGCTGGACCAAAACCTGGGAGAATTGTAGGCATGGCGTTGCGGAATGGCACATTGCCTCCTTGTGGTACATAATGTGGAGGGGAGTAAGGCTGAGAGTGGGAGGCAAATGATGGGTGCCTCTGGATCAAGTTTAGATGAAAGCCGGAAAAGTTTTTTCAGTTGTGTGGGCTAATATGGACTTTTCAGTTGTGTGAGCTAATTCTACTTTTTGCTCAGTCTGGTTTGAGTTGAGTTTTTGGTTGCTGACAACATAAAAGAGTCCTATTGGATGTTTATACCTGTTTTTCCTAGCCTTAATACAGTAAAAAATTACAGTAATATTAATAATTCTCTTTTATTGAGTACTGGTGATGTGTCAGGTATGGTAGGGCTTCCCAGGGCTGCTAGTGGCAAAGATTCCTCCTGCCAATGCAGAAGACATAAGAGGTGCGGGTTCGTTCCCTGGGTTGGGAAGATTCCCTGGAGGAGGGCACGGCAACCCACTCCAATACTCTTGCCTGGAGAATCCCATAGACAGAGGAGCGTGGCGGGCTACAGTCCATAGGGTTGCAAAGAGTCAGACATGACTGAGGCAACTGAGCACGCTCGTGGATATGGAACTAGATGCCTAACATGCATTATCTCAATGCTTTCAGCTATTCTAGAAAAACATTATTACCTTTTTACTTTACCAGGGAGGAAATGCTTATTTCATGTGCACCTTGAGTCTCCAAGGTGGCAGACAGAGAACGCAGTGTTTCCAAAACACAGGTATTAATGTAACTTCCCAAACCCTGTCCTCGAGAATTTTGCCAAATACATTGAGAAATCCTGATTCTGTAACAACAGCCTTGTTTGGCGAGATAATCCAAATGATGGAGAAACTGAGGTTGAGGGAGATTAAATGACTCACCTGAAGTCTCATGGATATTTATTACAGAAAAGATAGTCCCTTTGCATCATTGGCTCCAATTGCTTGTTCACAAAATCTTGATTTCTCTGCGCAGGCATCCTTCCACTTTCCCCCAAAGATTCCCTTGTTCTACAAAGAAGACCACAGGGGTTCTGCACACCCACAAAGGCATATGATTGTTTGCCCTATATCTAGACTTGTTTTTTTAGTGACTGTTGTCAGGAAATGTGTTCTCCTTGGCACCTCTTCCTCCATCTCAGCCTGTATTTTGTATGAATCTGTAGAATCTGAACTGCCTATAGCTTGGGGCCAAGTTTGTGTCTGTGCTGTGCTGCAATGAATGATGTGACCCTGGACTCATTACACTTCCCACTGTGGGCCTCAGTTTCCTGCACTTAAAAAATGAAGGAGGGGTGGAAGCTAGCTGTAGTCTCAGAGCCCTCCCTTCCAGCTCTGCCATTCTAGTCTGTGTCTCCCTGGCTTCTGATCCAGTTAGGTGCACTTTGTTTGCATTCTCTGCTGTGCCAAGCTGATTGTTTGCTTTTTGACCTCTCTACCCTGTTCTTCTATCTAGATCCAGTGATATTTTTTGTTTTATCGTACATGTTAGTGCTTTTAGTTTTATTAGTTTTAAAGCTGCAGAAGCAGCATTGCTCCTCGGTAATAAAAGAAGAAGTATGTAGCACATCCCTGTTCCCAATTATAATTCCTTTCCTATTAACAATTGGCTAATGAGATCTCCATATTTGTCTATTAGTATTTTTCTTTTTCTGTCTTTTCTATTTTTCCCTTGGAGTCTTCTGTTTCTTATCAATTGAGTCCTCTGACCACTTGTTTTGCCTTATTCAGTGATATTTGTAACCTCAAGTTGCTGCCTCTTTACTTGTTTGTTGCCCAGTGCTTTATTTGACCCTCATTGCTCTAGGCTTGGAGAAGGAATTGGCACCCCACTCCAGTACTCTTGCCTGGAAAATCCCATGGATGGAGAAGCCTGGTGGGCTGCCGTCCATGGGGTCGCTAAGAGTCGGACACTACTGAGCGGCTTCACTTTCACTTTTCACTTTCATGCATTGGAGAAGGAAATGGCAACCCACTCCAGTGTTCTTGCCTGGAAAATCCCAGGGACACGGGAGCCTGGTGGGCTGCTGTCTATGGGGTTGCACAGAGTCGGACACGACTGAAGCGACTTAGCAGCAGCAGCAGCAGCTCTAGGCTTAGCAGCAGCAACAGCAGCAGCAGCAGCAGCTCCGGGCTAGTCATTTTTCTCCAGGCTTCTTAGCTTTAATTTGAGTGCCAGCTTCCATAAGTGTTCCTGTCCTGCTCCTGCTGCTATTCCCTGGCTTTTCAGAGCACCCCAGTGCAGAGAGCAAAAGTGTGGTCTCTAGAGTCAGGCTCCTGGTTTCAAGTTATAGCTCCAGCACTTACTGGCTGTGTGACCTTGGCCAAAGTACTTCACTTTTCCAGACCTCAGTTTCCTTCTCTGTAAAAAGAGATACTATTAAAAATGATCTCATGGTTCTTGTTAGTGTTAAGGGGGTTTTGTATGTAATCTTTTCCCAATCTCCTCACAACTTCCAACTCTAGTTCAGGTCCCAGCACTTGCAGTTTCTTAAAACTGTTGATTCTTTTTGCAAAGCACTTCACCTTTGCAAATTCAATAATCTACTTTGGCAGATATAAAAACAGTAATGAAGTCCAAAGAGGTTGAAATAACTTGCTTAAAATTACATAAATAGTAAGCAACAAAGTTAGGATTCAAAATCAGATTTTTTTTTCAGCTCCAATTGTCTGTGCTTCTCCCTACTCTCAGCAGTGTTAGTCCATATCTGATTTACAGGGGGTCTTTGGTACTCTCCTGATACTTGTGGAGCTTTCCTTTTATCTTGGAATCTGGTTTGTTCATTATTTCTTAGGCATGTCTTAGTGGTTTTCTGCTTCCAGACCCATTGCTTTCTGCTAGGTAATCGAGTAAGAAAGTCCTCCCACCCTCCCCAAAGAGGATTGGGTCTAATATTAAATCCAAAGTTTACTCTGATTTCAGAATCTTTGTTTTTCAAGGCAGAGTGGTTAGTTGAAAGAGTATTGACTTAGAAGTTAAAGTCAGCGTTGGGTTCCAACACTGATTCTTTCCTTTAGTAGTCGTATGGTTTTTGACCAACTCAATTAATTTCCCTGAGACTTAGTTTCTTTATTTGTCAAATGGGCATGATAATATTAACAGGACTTGTCTTACAGGATAATTGTGACGCTGGAGATCAAATATATGTGATTGGGTATTGTTTGTGTTACTTCAGTCTGTGAAAGGCCATGCTGTTACAGGCCCTGAAGATATCTGATATTATTCGGGGGGGCTAATCTTTGAGTATATTGTCTTGCTGTTGTATTTGGAAGGGACGGGGGAAGCGAGAAGCCTGCTGAGGACACACATTTTGGATTTAGGTAGGCCTGGATTTGGATCTGGGTTGTGGTAATTACCAGATGTACAAACAAGCAGGTTGTTTAATCACTTTGAACTTCAACCTCTTCACTTGAAAAAACGAGTAATCATATCAATCTTATAGAGGCTTTTGAGACTTACCTGAAGTAATATATGTAAGGCATGGCAGCGATTTTAAAAATATTTGTTCTCCGTAAAACATTGCTACAGAATGTCCCAAAGCTTATGATATGTGTCACTGTATTCGTATTTGTGCTCTTAGCATTTAGCATTACCTTCGCATAGTAGGAACTAAAACAATGTTTGCTGGACTGAATGGGCCCTTTAGTTGCCTAATATAAACACATTACAACCAACATTGTTTTGTCTTGTTTTGAAAGAAACTGCTGTTTATTTTCTATCCACCTTATTTCTTTTCTGTGTAAGAGCCTGGAGAAGGGCAGCTGAGGACCACTCAGTGGTTGTTCCTACCCATTCAGTCACCTGAGCAGTGGGAGCTGCAGACCAGTCCACAGTGGTGGCTGAGGTCTCCTGTCTTCTGCAGGACCCGCTGGGCAGGCACACTGGTGCCTGTTCCTTCAGACCCGTCTGCAACCTCAGGTGAAGGTGGGAGCTGGAGCGGTCCATTCACCCTGACATTCCTCCTTGTGGCCTTCTCAGCACATCCTGCTCATTCTTTTCCATCTCTCCAGCCCCTCTGTAGAAGCAGAGGTGAGGCGTGACCTCCAACAGGTGTGCACCCAGGATGGTACCATGTGCATGCAGAACTTACTGGGCAGCATCCATCTCCTCAGACCCACTGAGTGAGCTTCCTTCTTGCTGCAAGGATGTCAGTGTCCACAAGGCACAGAGGAGAATCTGTGTACAGGGCACAGTAGTCGGTGGGTTAACACACAACACCTCCATGAGAGGCTGGTTGTCAGCCCTGGGATCGGTGACCACCAGAAGAAGCAGCCCCTGGAAGCTGCCAGGGTTTGGTTAGTGAAGGTTCTGGGAGTGAAGTGGGCCGCAGGAGGGGTGGCTGCAGTGGCAGCAGCAAACTTCAGCACAGCCCTCTGGCCTGTATTCCTGAAGGATGTGACACTGGTCAGCTGGTTTTTAAACAAGATGGCACAAGCCATCTGCAGAAGCTTCTCCCAGGCCCCCTTCAGATCTAGAATGTAGACACCATCTCTTTTCCTTTAGCAGATGCACTCTTCCATTTGGAAGTCACGGTTGGTGCCACCTAAGTGGGTTCCTGCTGCTTGGAATTTGAGGACATCCTCCCCCTTCATCTGTAGGACATCAAGGGCTCTGGACATGGTGAATGTTTCCCTTTAAGTTATTATGGAAACCCAGGACAGCACCATCTGGACCCCTCTCTGGGTAGTGCAGAGTGGCACACCCAAAGTTCCACTGCTAGAATACCTACTGTTCTGTGGCTGGAAGCCCTACAAAATAAAATGTTAAGGGAATTTTATGCTGAGTAAAACCCCCAGGCTTAGGTACCAGTGTGCCTAAGACCTCAAATTTCTTTCTGGCTCTCAGTATGAAAGTCATGATTATTTCCCTTGCGTCATCCTCCGCATGTGGCTTTTCATCTTACATTCTGGCTTTGCTCCAGGAGACGACATGCTGCCTTATGCCAGGGACCTAGTGAAAGGTCACACCCAGAATGGCCAGGCTGAGAGGAGCTCACTAAACAGTGTGGGTCCCTGACTGCATTCTTTGGTGCTCCACCTCAGTGGGGTAAAAGCAAGAGTGAAAAATTCCAAAGGGGCCTAAAATTTAGAGTTTGGTCTAATAGTATAACTAGAAGGTTGTTTTTTTTTTTTTTTTTTTTTGGCTCTGAATTGCTGTAACCAGGAGTGAGTAAGTTTCTGTCATTTCCCCACCAAATGAAAAATGGAATTTATGATGAATGGTTGTTAAATAGAGTGATCTGGACTTATTCTTTCCAGCCTAGTGAGACCCATCCCAACCTTTTACAGACAGTTTCTTAATAGACAGTATGAGAAACCTCAGTGTCCTCTGGAGGTTTTTATAAATGGATGCCAACCCAGCTTTTATTAAACTGGGTTTATATATGTTATCCTTGCCCATCTTGACATACCTCTTCCAGACTCCGCTTGAGCAAGGACAAAATGAGTTGAGGGTTCTTCTGCTGCTGATGCTGAGCTTGAGTGTTTTGTTGTTGTCGCTTCAACTTCATCATTTTTCATATTGTCCCTGAATTTGTTGAAGTTTCTCCCTTTCTCCATTTTTTTTCCATCCCTACATAGATTATGTCTAATGTGGTTGATGTTCACCTCAATCCAACTCAAAGTACTAAAGCAAACAGCTATTGAGCACCTGATCAATACAAGGCATGGTGGTGCTGTTTTCTAAAGCTTCAACATGGAATCTTGAGAGCTGTAGCATTCAACACTGTAGCCATTACCCACACGTAGCTATCGAAATTTAATTAATTAAAATTTAATGAAATTGAAATTGAACTAGCCATATTTCAAGTGCTCCACAGCTATATACGGGTAGTAGCTACTGTATTAGACAACTCAGATTTCCATTCCTGTGGAAAGTTCTACTGGACAGTGCTGTTACAAAGATTACAAACATAGCCTCTGGAGCAAATTCATCTTTATAATTCTCAGTTTCTTCATCTGTAAAATGGAACTAATAATAGCAGCTACCTAACAGGGTATTTGTGAGGCTTGAAATAAGACGAGGTATTTAGAGACTTAGCACATTGCCTGGCTGATAGAAGGCCTCTATGGGCGGACCTCGGGGAAAGGGAGGTTGCAGAATACACGATGTTCAAGTAGTGGCTGAATCCAGTGGCTGAAATAGGATAGAAAATAATTTCCCTTTGAGTTAAAAATCTGGAGGTAGACAATCCAGTATCAGTATGGCGTGTTCCAATGGGCAGGATGAGGCGTGCGTCTGCTGTCTGTTCAGGTTCCAGAAGCTTCCTCCTGACATTTTCACTTGTGTCCTATTGGCCCGAATTGTCATCTGGCCACATCTAGCTGTAAAGGAAACTGGGAAATAATTTTTTTATCTGGGAAACTGTGTTTCCAGCTAAAATTTTTATTGCTGATAGAAGAAGGGAAAAATGGGTATCAGAAGAAACTAGCAGTTTCTAGTCTCTAGACTGAAGCCAGAGTACAGAAGTGTTTAATGCAGTCTAAGGAGTTTGTGCTTTATTGCTTGGGCTCTGTGGAGCTGTTGATATTCTCAGTGTAGAGGGTCAATAGAATTAGAGGCTGTTCATGGTAATGGACTCTGACGTGGTTCCTCATACCAGCAATATTCTCCCCAGCAATATTCAGAAACTTTCAAGAACAGTTACTTTCAATTAACAAATTTCCCTCTTCATCTTCCAACATTCTTTCCTACTCTGCCTCCTTTTTAAGTAAGGGGAAAGGTAGCCTGAAGGGAGGAAATGTGAGCATGCAACCTTCCACCCGGTAGTCTCCTTTAGACTTCCGCCACGTTATCACTTCCTCCAGGCCCTCTCAAAAAGGGCTGAGAACCACAATGAAACCCCGTGCAAAGCAAGGAAGACCCAGGGCAGCCAAAAATAAATCAATAAATAACAGCAACAAAAAAAGGCTGAGAGTGGAAACTAGTTCTTCTTCCTAGAGGGTGGGGAGTACTGAATAGAGGGAGGTGGTGTCTTTTTGTTATCAAGACAGTGTATGCTCTCTCTGAGCACTTGTGTTTACCTCAGACACTGCACTATTGATGGTGTGCCCTGCTGCATTCTAAGCAGCTTGAGGACAGCATTCAGGTCTCACCTGAGTCCATATCCTCTGCAATTAACACAGTGCCTAGGGCAAGGCATATATAAGGTTATGGAATGTCTGGATAAATGCTGAGCCCATGAATGCTGTCTAGATTGCATTAGCCTTAAAGCAGTTGTACTCTAGCTGAAATTCTCATACAATCGATTATTGTTGAGTTTCTGGTGAAAGCATTTCAGGAAAAGGCTAAGAGAAAGATTTGGGTAAGGTAAAGACAATTGTGTCCTCCTGGAATGTGATTCTTTTCAGAGAACATCGGACAGTGTAACAATCAGATAGGCCAAATAGTTTGTATTAAACCCTGAAAGAAGTCCTTCTTTTCTTTCTTTGCCTTTGTCATTTTAGGCACTGGTTTACCAACAGTTCAGTCGCTGTCCGACTCTTTGTGACTCAGTTGTGTCCAACTCTTTGTGACCCCATGGACTGCAGCATGCCAGGCCTTACTAAGACAATAAAAAATATACTGAATTTGTGTGCTTATAAGATGTATCCTTAGGTAAGCCACTCCAATGAGATTTTTAAATCAATGAATATTTATTGTCTGTGTGAAGCACTATGGTAGGGGCCATAAGGACTAGAAATAGATAAATAAAAGAACCAGTCCTTGCTTTCAAAGAATTTACAATCAACAAACACTGCTAGGTTGTAGGAATCTAAATATGGTTGACTAAGCCTCACAAGGGGCTTACAATATGGTATGAAAAGCAGGCAGATAAACATGACTACATGTACTATGATTTAGTGTTTGAACCTTTCTCAGGGCCAAAGGTACATATTTTGGTTAAAAATTTAAAGAAATTGTCCATTTGAGATATTTTAAAATCTGTAGACACCTTCTAGTTACTAGTATGTAAACTGTTTTTGGAGAATTTTGTATTTTAGGGGTGGCAGGGATATGATATGCAACTGGAGGTGGGGGGCAAAAAAAAGAGGGTTGGTCATTTCGAAGTGACATTAAATTATCTTTTGACACCAGCTGTATCTTTTTTACAAAAGAAAATGGAAACAACTGTGTCCTTGACCTTCAAAAAGAAATTGACTTACCTAGCTTAACTATTCAAACAAACAACTGTGTACTCTCTTCAATTCCTATGATGATTTTGATTTACTGTAAATGACTGAATTTAATGAACTAAATTATGCTATTTAAATGCATTTTGTGAATGGTATTGTAGTTTGTTACAAAGCATTATGTCTATGCTAAATTGTGCTGTAAATGATATGGTATGGAACATATGTGCTGTATTCATAATTTAACTGTGGCTATGGAGTGCCTTCTTGGATAGGACATACTGAAAAAGGAGCCTTTATTTACCTGGTGAAATGAAGGTGATATCTCAGCAAATCACTAGGTCTTACTGACCTTGGCAGAATTACAGTGCTAATATTTTCACATGGATGAACTGTTCTTGAACAATTTCTCTAATGTATATGGCAGAAATAGGCTTTCCATTAAAACTAGGTATATATGGTGTATCTTCTCTTTCCATTTTTTTCCCCTTCAACAAATATTTACTGCAGTCATAGCAAGGATAATTCCACCTCCATTAAGGTTCATGTTTTCTCCTGGCCTCTCAAATGGTAGAGATAATAGAAATCAAAGGTTTGTCCTGCAGTTATGCTGGACATGTTCTCTGAAAGGAGTTGGCATTAGATAATACCCTGCTCTACTTCTTTCAGAGTAATTTGAAAGGTTTTCTTTTTTATAAGAGTAAATGCTGAGGCCAAAATAGCATCTTTATTACTGATACAGGCTATGTTGGCTTAGTGTGGGGGCTGAATGGAATTTCTAACAAAATCCTGACATTAGATATAATTACCCAGTTGGTCCTGGGCTTTCTTACATGGAAAGACAGCTTAGGTAAGACTTTTAACATGGTAACACAGAAGAACTGTACAAAAAAGATCTTCACGACCCAGATAATCATGATGGTGTGATCACTCACCTAGAGCCAGACATCCTGGAATGTGGGCAAGTGGGCCTTAGGAAGCGTCACTACGAACAAAGCTAGTGGAAGTGATGGAATTCCAGTTGAGCTATTTCAAATCCTAAAAGATGATGCTGTGAAAGTGCTGCACTCAATATGCCAGCACATGTGGAAAACTCAGCAGTGGCCACAGGACTAGAAAATGTCGGTTTTCATTCCAATCCCAAAGAAAGGCAATGCCAAAGAATGCTCAAACTACTGCACAATTACACTCATCTCACACGCTAGTAAAGTAATGCTCATAATTCTCCAAGCCAGGCTTCAGCAATACGTGAACCATGAACTTCCAGTTGTTCAAGCTGGTTTTAGAAAAGGCAGAGGAACCAGAGATCAAATTGCCAACATCCACTGGATCATGGGAAAAGCAAGAGAGTTCCAGAAAAACATCTATTTCTGCTTTATTGACTATGCCAAAGCCTTTGACTCTGTGGATCACAATAAACTGTGGAAAATTCTTCAAGAGATGGGAATACCAGACCACCTGACCTGCCTCAGACCTGAGAAACCTGTATGCAGGTCAGGAAGCAAAAGTTAGAACTGGACATGGAACAACAGACTGGTTCCAAATAGGAAAAGGAGTACATCAAGGTTGTATATGCAGAGGACATCATGAGAAACGCGTGGCTGGAGGAAACACAAGCTGGAATCAAGATTGCTGGGAGAAATATAAATAACTTCAGATATGCAGATGACCCTACCCTTATGGCAGAAAGTGAAGAAGAACTAAGAGCCTCTTGATGAAAGTAAAAGAGGAGAGTGAAAAAGTTGGCTTAAAGCTCAACATTAAGAAAACTAAGATCATGGCATCTGGTCCCATCACTTCATGGCAAATAGATGGGGAAACAGTGGAAACGGTGTGAGACTTTATTTGTTTGGGCTCCAAAATCACTGCAGATGGTGACTGCAGCCATGAAATTAAAAGACGCTTACTCCTTAGAAGGAAAGTTATGACCAACCTAGACAGCATATTAAAAAGCAGAGACATCACTTTGTCAACAAAGGTCTATCTAGTCAAGGCTATGGTTTTTCCAGTGGTCATGTATGGATGTGAGAGTTGGACTATAAAGAAAGCTGAGCACCGAAGAATTGATGCTTTTGAAGTGTGGTGTTGGAGAAGACTCTTGAGGATCCCTTGGACTGCAAGGCAATCCAACCAGTCCATCCTAAAGGAAATCAGTCCTGGTGTTCATTGGAAGGACTGATTTTGAAGCCACCACCCCAATACATTGGCCACCTGATGCGAAGGGCTGACTCATTTGAAAAGACCCTGATGCTGGAAAAGATTGAGGGCAGGAGAAGAAGGGGATGACAGAGGATGAGACAGATGGATGGCATCACTGACTCAATGAACATGGGTTTAGGTGGACTCCGGGAGTTGGTGATGGACAGGGAGGCCTGGTGTGCTGTGGTTCATGGGGTCACAAAGAGTCGGACACGACTGAGCAACTGAACTGAACTGAACTGAAAACAAAGAATTTGTGCTTTCTCCAGATAGGCTCATCTCAAGAGAAAGAGGAGTTGAGGTAATGTAAACACTCTTTACAAAGTTTATCAGTTTGGTTCAAATGGGTAAAGGGAAAGAGCGAGGCCTTAGTTATCTCACAGGAAGGAAACATTAGGCAAAAGAAAAAAAAAATCATTCCCCAATAATAAGTAGACTTTTCAAATAAAGGAATTAGTTCGAAAGTTTATTGCTAGGGAGAAATCCATAGGATCTGTTACACAAATGATGATGACTTTTATGATGATAACTCCATTTTTTTCCCCCACTGAAGGATATCTTCATGATAGCAATACTTCTATCATTTTCTAGATGAAGAGACAACAGCTTGGGGCCAGGAAAACTTGTTTAAAAAATTCAAGTGGTCATTTTCAGTATTTAAGTGCTGGCCATTATACACTGTTGACATAGCATAAGACTAAAAGTAAAGAGACTTTGGCTCTCAGAGAAGTTACATGATCATTAGCTCTGTCTTAGCTCAAGCTGTAATAACAAAATGCCATAGACTGGGTGGCTTAAACAGCAGACATTTATTTTCTCACAGATTGGAAGGCTAGAAGTCCAAGACCAGAGTTTCAGCAAGATTGGTTTCTGGAGAGGACTCTCCTCCTGGCTTGAGCATGGTGCCCTTCTTGCCATGTGCTTATGTGACCTCTTCTTTGTGTGCACTCAGACTGAACAAGCTCTCCAGTGTCTCTTCTTATAAGGAACTAATCCTATTATGTCTGAAACCCTCCCTTATGATCTCTGTGCTTAGTCACTCAGTCCTGTCTGACTCTTTGCGACCCCATGGACTGTAGCCCTCCAGGCTCCTCTGTCCATGGAGATTCTCCAGGCAAGAATACTGGAGTGGATTGCTATGCCCTCCTCCAGGGAGGGCAACCCAGGGATCAAACCCAGGTCTCCTGCATTGTGGGTGGATTCTTTACTGTCTGTGCCACCAGGGAATCCCATGAATACTGGAGTGGGTGGCTTATCCCTTCTCCAGGGAATCTTCCCAACCCAGGTATTGAACCTGGATCTCCTGCATCACCTGCATTGTAGGCAGATTCTTTCCCACTGAGCCACTGTGGAAGCCCTCATTATGAGTTCAGTTCAGTTCAGTTCAGTCACTCAGTCATGTCTGACTCTGCGACCGCATGAAGCGCAGCACGCCAAGCTTCCCTGTCCATCACCAACTCCTGGAGTCCACCCAAACCCATGTCCATTGTGTCGGTGATGCCATCCAACCATCTCATCCTCTGTCGTCCCCTTCTCCTCCTGCCCTCAATCTTTCCCAGCATCAGGGTCTTTTCAAATGAGTCAGCTCTTTGCATCAGGTGGCCAAAGTATTGGAGTTAAGGCTTCAACATCAGTCCTTTCAATGAACACCAGGACTGATCTCCTTCAGAATGGACTGATTGGATCTCCTTGCAGTCCAAGGGACTCTCAAGAGTCTTCTCCAACACCACAGTTCAAAAGCATCAATTTTTCAGCGCTCAGCTTTCTTTATAGTCCAATTCTCACATCCATACATGACCCCTGGAAAAACCATAACCTTGACTAGATGGACCTTTGTGGACAAAGTGATGTCTCTGCTTTTTAATATGTTGTCTAGTTTGGTCATAACTTTCCTTCCAAGGAGTAAGCATCTTTTAATTTCATGGCTGCAATCAAAATCTTCAGTGATTTTGGAGCCCAGAAAAATAAAGTCAGCCACTCTTTCCACTGTTTCCCCATCTATTTCCCATAAAGTGATGGGACCGGATGCCATGATCTTAGTTTTCTGAATGTTGAGCTTAAAGCCAATTTTTTCACACTCCTCTTTCACTTTCATCAAGAGGCTCTTTAGTTCTTCTTCACTTTCTGCCATAAGGGTGGTGTCATCTGCATATCTGAAAAAGTGAAAGTGAAATCGCTCAGTTGTGTCTGACTCTTTGCAACCCCTTGGACTGTAGCCTATCAGGCTCCTCCATTCTTGGGATTTTCCAGGCAAGAGTGCTGGAGTGGATTGACATTTCCTTCTCCAGGGGATCTTCTTGACCCAGGAATCGAACCCCGGTCTCCCGCATTGCAGGCAGATGCGTTTACCGTCTGAGCTACCAGGGAAGCTGGGTGTCATCTGCATATCTGAGGTTATTGATATTTCTCCCGGCAATCTTGATTCTAGCTTGTGCTTCTTCCAGCCCAGCGTTTCTCATGATATACTCTGCATATGAGTTAAATAAGCAGGGTGACAGTATACAGCCTTGACGTACTCCTTTTCCTATTTGGAACCGGTCTGTTGTTCCATGTCCAGTTCTAACTGTTGCTTCCTGACCTGCATACAGATTTCTCAAGAGGCAGATCAAGTGGTCTGGTATTCCCATCTCTTTCAGAATTTTCCATAGTTTACTGTGATCCACACAGTCAAAGGCTTTGGCCTCAATTACCTTTAATTACTCCTTTTAGCCCTACCTTTAATTACTCCTTTTGGCCCTATCTCTTAATACAGTCCCAACCCAGGGATCGAACCTGAGTCTCCTGCATTAAGACAGATTTTTTTTTTTATTGTCTGAGCCACCAAGGAGCCCTCTGTATACAGTCACACTGGGGTTAGGGTCCAACATATGAATTGGTAGGGGGCACAATTCAGTTCACAGCAAGCTCATTGTGTGCACAGTAAGAAATGTTGATTTTTCCATAGTGACTTCAAACATTCAGCAAGTAGAATTCACAACTAACCAATCCTCTGGCAACAAATAATAGTTCAGTTTTATTTTGATTTTGTTTTTGAAGTACAAATTTTTTGGATCAAATGCATAAAAGGTTAAGGGAAAAATGGGCCTATTTCTAATTTGACTGCAAAAGAATGTAATACTGGGATTAGACAGAGAATATTAAGATGGTGGGAGAGTTTTTTTCAGTTAATGAGAATGAGTTTTGCAACTTAAGAGTGAGGTATATGCAAATGACTTGATAGTTTTGATGGATTGCTGTAAGAAAAAGATTCATTTTAGAAATTTTTCTGTGCTGTATTTGGCATTTTTGTCACAATGATTCATTTAATATTTCCCTTGGTAGTATTCTTTCGGTATTTATTTTAGAAGTAGCAGTAAATGATACAACTAATATTCTAAAATATTGTAATGGAGATGAACTTGGAGTTCATCTATTTGCTCTTTCTTAGTATTATAATTGGAGAAGGCAATGGCAGCCCAGTACTCTTGCCTGGAAAATCCCATGGACTGAGGAGCCTGGTAGGCTGCAGTCCATGGGGTCGATAGGAGTCGGACACGACTGAGCGACTTCACTTTCCCTTTTCACTTTCATGCATTGGAGAAGGAAATGGCAACCCACTCCAGTGTTCTTGCCTGGAGAATCCCAGGGACGGGGGAGCCTGGTGGGCTGCCGTCTACGGGGTCGCACAGAGTCAGACACGACTTAAGCGACTTAGCAGCAGCAGCAGCAGCTGTATTATAATACAAAGAGCTGCTTTGGGATCAGGGGCGATATAATTCTTATCAGAAATATAAAATTTCTTGGTAGCCTTTTTTAAAAAAAATTAATTAATTTTGTTTTTTGGCCATGCCGCACAGCTTGTGGAATCTTAATTCCCTGACTAGGGATTGAATCCGGGCCCCAACAGTGAAAGCACTGGTCCTAACCACTAGATTACCAGGGAATTCTTGATAATAGTCTTTCAGTAGAATGTTTGAGTGGGTGTGTGAAGGCTACTGATGACTAGAAAAGGTCCTGGGACCTTTCTTTGTGATTGGCAACCATGAATGGGTATAGGTGGAGCAAGCAGTCAGTAACGACTGTAGGATTTCCCACATAAGCAACATGAAATTATAATGTTAGAGATTTTACATTCTTCTGAATGTCAGAAACAGAATTTTGGCTGGTTATTCTAGCAAGGTGCTGGACTTATATACAACTAGAGTCAGAGACTTGGAGAAACAAAATCTATAGAGTGAACTCTTAGGACATGTCTTTAGGGTTCCAGGACCACACTTGCAGATGACAAAACAAAAACCAAGGTCACCCAACAAATGAGCAATTAAGCCAGATACCCTAGATATTCTTCTAGTATGTTATTTCCTATATGCAATATTGGGGCAGGTATTAATTACAGTCATCTTATAGAGGAATTAAGGCCAAGGAAGTTCCTTGTGTGACCACCAAAGTATTTTTATTGTTGTTTAGTCACTCAGGTGTATCTGACTCTGCGACCCTGTGGACTGCAGCACCCAGGCTTCTCTGCCATAAACTGTCTCCTGGAGTTTCCTCAAACTCATGTTCATTGAATCAGTGATGCCATCCAACCATCTCATCCTCTGTTGTCCCCTTCTCCTCCTGCCTTCAATCTTTCCCCGCATCAGGGTCTTTTCTAATGAGTTAGCTCTTCCCATCAGGTGGCCAGAGTATTGGAGCTTCAAGTTCAGCAACAGTCCTTCCAATGAATACTCAGGTTTGATTTCCTTTAGATTGACTGGTTTGATCTCCTTGTTGTCCAAGGGACTGTCAAGAGTCTTCCAACACCACAGTTCAAAAGCATCAGTTCTTTGATGCTCAGCCCTCTTTATGGTCCAATTCTCACATCCATACATGGCTACTGGAAAAACCATAGCTTTGACTATACAGACCTTTGTCAGCAAAGTACTGTCTCTGCTTATTAATATGCTGTCTAGGTTTGTCATAGCTTTTCTTCCAAGGTATTAAGATCATATAATTAGATCATCTGAATGTTTAGAAATATGTAAAGATTAGATCTTTAAATGTTGTCTAATTAAATCTCCTATGCAACACTTGAATCCAATCTGCAAGTGAAAGTGAAGGTGTTAGTTTGATCCTGTCTGACTCTTTGTGAGCCCATGAACAGCAGCCTGCCAGACTCCTCTGTCCTTGGAATTCTCCAGGCAAGAATACCATTCTTGAGTAGCCATTCCCTTGTCCAGGGGATCTTCCCGACCTAGTTTGCACACTTAGAGTGATGGGAAACTTGATCTTTGTTTAGTTCAGATTTTTAGAAAGTTTAGTCTTATGTTGGGTCTAATTTGTGTTCCTGCCACTTCAAGTCTGTTTTCTGGTGCTTCAAAAACCAGTACTTAGCCACGGGAGTGTGTTATCCTATATCATACATATTACCCTCTTGTCTTTCTTTACTTTCAACATTCTGTGTTTTAGTAGGACCTACTGAAATGTTCACTGGGTCAATCAAATCTGTAAGTATGCCTTTTTGATAAAAATTTCAAGTTCATTGTATAAAATAGGCCTGAAAAGTTTCAAAAAGTTTAAGGAAAAGGAAACTAGAATCTCTTATAATTCCTTTAGGCAAATTGTTTGATTTTCTTGAGGTCTTTGCAAATGCTGGTTCTCATGTGGGTCTCAGTATGACTAATCTAATCTATTTGGCCAGCTTGATTCAACCCATTTTATAAAACTCATGCATTTTTTATCTGTATATATTTTTGTGATACATGTCCCATTTGTGATACATTTCTCAATGTCCATGGATCAGATCAGATCAGTCGCTCAGTAATGTCCAACTCTTTGCGACCCCATTAATCGCAGCACGCCAGGCCTCCCTGTCCATCACCAACTCCCGGAGTTCACTCAGACTCACGTCCATCGAGTCAGTGATGCCATCCAGCCATCTCATCCTCTGTCGTCCCCTTCTCCTCCTGCCCCCAATCCCTCCCAGAATCAGAGTCTTTTCCAATGAGTCAACTCTTCGCATGAGGTGGCCAAAGGACTGGAGTTTCAGCTTTAGCATCATTCCTTCCAAAGAAATCCCAAGGCTGATCTCCTTCAGAATGGACTGGTTGGATCTCCTTGCAGTCCAAGGGACTCTCAAGAGTCTTCTCCAACACCACACTTCAAAAGCATCAATTCTTCAGCGCTCAGCCTTCTTCACAGTCCAACTCTCACATCCATACATGACCACAGGAAAAACCATAGCCTTGACTACACGAACCTTTGTTGGCAAAGTAATGTCTCTGCTTTTCAATATGCTATCTAGGTTGGTCATAACTTTCCTTCCAGGGAGTAAGTGTCTTTTAATTTCATGGCTGCAGTCACCATCTGTAGTGATTTTGGAGCCCAGAAAAATAAAGTCTGACACTGTTTCCACTGTTTCCCCATCTATTTCCCATGAAGTGGTGGGACCGGATGCCATGATCTTCGTTTTCTGAATGTTGAGCTTTAAGCCAACTTTTTCACTCTCCTCTTTCACTTTCATCAAGAGGCTTTTTAGTTCCTCTTCACTTTCTGCCATAAGGGTGGTGTCATCTGCATATCTGAGGTGATTGATATTTCTCACGGCAATCTTGATTCCAGCTGTGCTTCTTCCAGTCCAGCGTTTCTCATGATGTACTCCGCATAGAAGTTAAATAAACAGGGTGACAATATACAGCCTTGACGTACTCCTTTTCCTATTTGGAATCAGTCTGTTGTTCCATGTCCAGTTCTAACTGTTGCTTCCTGACCTGCATACAAATTTCTGAAGAGGCACATCGGGTAGTCTGGTATTCCCATCTCTTTCATAATTTTCCACAGTTTATTGTGATCCACAGAGTCAAAGGCTTTGGCATAGTCAATAAAGCAGAAATAGATGTTTTTCTGGAACTCTCTTGCTTTTTCCATGATCCAGCGGATGTTGGCAATTTGATCTCTGTTTCCTCTGCCTTTTCTAAAACCAGCTTGAACATCAGGAAGTTCATGGTTCACATATTGCTGAAGCCTGGCTTGGAGAATTTTGAGCATTACTTTACTAGCGTGTGAGATGAGTGCAATTGTGTGCTAGTTTGAGCATTCTTTGGCATTGGTTTTCTTTGGGATTGGAATGAAAACTGATTTTTTCCAGTCCTGTGGCCACTGCTGAGTTTTCCAAATTTGCTGGCATACTGAGTGCAACACTTTCACAGCATCATCTTTCAGGATTTGGAATAGCTCATGGATAATACTCAGTAAATTATGTAAGGTATTCCCTTCCATCCAGATCTGCAAATAATACTATTTAGTTTTGTATACCTTGTATTAAGTAAATTTGATATATAAAAATCAGATTTAGATTAAAAATTCAGAAAATGATTAATTCACTCAAAGAATTCTTTTAAATAATAAATAGTTCCTCAAATGCTCTTTAAGTTTAATTAGATCGGAAAAGAGTTGTGTTTATACCTAAGATCTCTAGAATACTTTGCATACATAAAGCAAGACAGAGACATTTGAAAACTGACTGAGGGAGAAAAGAATTACAGAAACAAATGAACAAATAGAATAGAGAGGTGAAATTCAGTACAAAAGTCTGTCTGAATAATCCTACATTTGGTGGCTTACAGACATGCTGCACGATGCTGGAGAGCTAGTGGAGCTTGTGGCTCAGCCTAACAAGTTCAACTATTATTTTAAACAGTTAAGTGTTAATAGACTGATAGAAGAGATAGGTCAGGTGTATGCCAGATTTTGCTAGAATTATCCAGAACAGAACCTGAATTAAAAACTTTAAGAAAATTCTATTTTTGTTTTTAATCTATTCCAGCATTAGGAATTTTTTCCCCTAAGCCTCTAGTTTGATTCTCATGGAAGAAAAAGTTACAACTGGTTATTATCACTTCTTTCTAAGGACCCACCATTTAGGTAGGCTCCATGAATTATGGATTATAATACTCTCTGGATTATGATGTCCTGAGCTCACCACTAATTTTGTAATTTTGTGAGGGCCTGATGAGTGGGAAGATTCTCTCACTGATCTTCAGTTCAGTTCAGTTCAGTTGCTCAGTTGTGTCCGACTCTTTGCGACCCCATGAATCGCAGCACGCCAGGCCTCCCTGTCCATCACCAACTCCCGGAGTTCACTCAGACTCACGTCCATCGAGTCCGTGATGCCATCCAGCCATCTCATCCTCTGTCGTCCCCTTTTCCTCCTGCCCTCAATCCCTCCCAGCATCAGAGTCTTTTCCAATGAGTCAACTCTTCGCATGAGGTGGCCAAAGTACTGGAGTTTCAGCTTTAGCATCATTCCTTACTGATCTTATTCCCTCTTTTATTGAAGTGAGTATAAGCCAATTGAGGGATAGAGGTAATGCTTCCTAGGACTTGTTTGGTTCAGATTCTTGCCTCTTCACTTGCTGAGGCTCAATTTGATATTTTATGTATTGTTTTGGGAGTTATAAGACTAGGTAAACTTATAATGATAATAAGAATAGGAAACATCTCTTTACAGATTCAAAAAGCAAAGAATAGAATTCAACATAAAACTTCTGAAATATCTCTCATACTTAGTGGCAAAATTGACTGTTTATATTAGGTTAAAAATTATTCTTAGAAAATGTTGTGTGCCAGTGTCTTAGGAACCAAGTACAAGACTAACTATAGATCAGGTTTGGACCAATAATTTTTTTTTTTTTGCTAAAGACATTAAAAGGTATCTAAAATGCATTTTAAAGTCAGTTTGCTTTAGGCTACTTGATCTATGATATGCCTTGGTATAGCTTCATGTTTCTTGAGTATATAATTTTCATCAACGTTGGACATTTTTTGGCCATTATTCAATTTTTTTTTTTTTCAGATAGTTTTTCTCTTCTCTTCGTTTCTCTTTTCTTCTTTTGGGACTCCTATTACTCTATTACTCATGTATTAAGATGATTGAAGGTGTCCCACAGTTCACTGATGTTCTGTTCATTTTCCTTTTCCAGACTATAATGTCAAACTACAGTTAATTCTATCCAGCATATTTTTCATCTTCGACATTGTACTTTTCACTTTTAGAAGTTTGATTTAAGTCATTTTTGTATCTTTGATGTCTCTCCTTACTTGTGCTTATGCTTTCCTCTATCTTCTAGACCATATGGAGTATATTTATAATAGCTGTTTTAATGTTCTTTCCCCCTGATTTCTAATCTTTAATTTCTGGGTCTGTTTCTACTGATTGATTTTCTCTTCATTATGGGGTCATGTTTTCCAGCTTTTTGCAGGACTTCGTGAATTTTGGTACTAGACATCGTGAATTTTATGTTGTTTAGAGCTGGATTCTTTTGAATTTCTATAAATATTTTTTAGCTATGTTTCAGGACACTTAAATAACTTGGACATAGGTTGATCCTTTTGAGATTTGCTTAGAGTTTTGTTAGGGAGGACTAGAGCGACTTTTAGTCTAGGGCTAATCTACCTGCTGCTGAAACATTATCCTTCTGAGTTTTTACCTGTTGCTTTATATAAGGGTTGTTTTTTTTTTTTTTTAAACCCTGGCTGTGGGAATGTGAACTATTCCCAGCCCTGTGTGAACTCTGAAAATTGTTCCACCTGCTTCTTTCCAGTGGTTCATTTTCCACCTTGGGCAGTTTCCTCATATGTGTATGCCAATCAACACTCAGCATGACACAGCAGATCTTCAGAGCTCTCTTGTCCGGTGCTCTGGTGCTGTATCCTCCATGGTGCTCTGTCCTGCGAGTGTAGCCACCTGGCTTGCCCACATTTCAATTCTGTCTCTCAACTCAGGAAGACTACCTCATTTATTTTTGCCTTCTCTCAGAGCTCATTGTCTGCACTGCTTGTTTTCCCAAGTCTCGAAACTAGAATTTCATGTATTTCTCTGTGGTTTTAGTTACTCCATCATAGCCAGAAATGGCATCCAGAAAGTCAGTATATTTTAGGACTCTTAAGTGAGAAGAATGTTTTCCAACTTTTTATTTATATACCCTAAAAACGTCTGATGCACAGTATTCAAAGGCATTTATATGGACAATTGAAATCTTTCTTTGGGGAAATTAAAACAACAAAACTTGATTGCATATCATGATTTCATATTTTGCAGATGTTAATATTTAATCATATGCAGAGCCATTTAGCTTAAGTGCATTAATGTAACTCATTTAAAAGAGGCCAGTAATTGTCCTATTAACTCCCAGCCTGGATGTTATCTGCTGTGCCCTGCAAGTAAGGCCAGAGGGGGACTCTTCTATTGGCACCCACAGAGATTGCTCTGATCTGTTGAAAATCCTGTTAAAATCTAATTACTTAGGAGAATCAGCCAGGGAATATCTAATGAGCTCAAGGAAACCCACTAGAAGAAATTCTGTTACTAACGAATGAAATGTCTTCTGTCTTTCAATTATATTGGTACCATATGAACATAATTGCTGCCTTATAAAATGTGACTCTTGTTTGTTGTTTTTTAATTGTGTGTCATGAATTTTTTTGATCATGTGAAAATAGCTTAATTTCCTGTGGAGGACAAATGACAGTTTAGAGCTTAAATAGGCATACTTTATGTCTTCACGAATATTTGATAACTTTTTATCAATGCTTTAAAATGTACATTTAAATTAATGAAACTACTATACAGGTGTACAAATTTTGTTTCTTAGAAGAACTTGAATTTTTAATCTAGAATGAAAAACATGTTCATCAGGAAGCTTTGAAAAGATTTATTCTTCACAGTCATCTTTAAAATATTGCCAAAAGAAGTTGACTTACTAAAATTGAAAATTTATTTGTCTCATCATTTTGTCAGTGTATCTTGGAGACTTAGTATAGTTTATATTTGTTTCTCTCTTTAATAATTAGCAATTTCTTTTTTTCCACAGCCAACTTAACTTTGTATTTCACTTCCCACTTACCTATATCTAGAACTTTTTTTCTTAAAATTGGATGATTAGTTAAGACTTGGTCTTTAGAGTCAGATAGACCTGAGGTATTCAAATCCTAATTCTTCTATTGAGAATGAATTTCTTAACCTTCTCAGTCTATTTCATTTCTATACAGTGGGGACACTAATTAAAATGTTAAAGTTGTGAAGATTTTGTGAAGGAAAGCATGTAAAGTGCTTAGCATGGCTATCAGTCATGTTGTAACTGCTCAAGAGATGGTAGTTATTATTTTTGAAGACTAATTAAAATTTGGTATATGAAAGAATTGTGATGTCTAAGATTCATTAAAAACTAATGTAGGGTGAATTTCTATTATCCTAATGTATTTCTATCACCATGTTCATATTAAATTTGTTGAAAAAATTAAAAAGGGTCTATTTTTAGGAGCGTGTCGGTGAACTTCATTCCAAAGTTTATCAAGTTTTTAGCCAATGTGTCATTTTTTAACGTGGATTGATTTCAGCAGATGACACCAGAAACAAAATGTGGTTTGATGATACATTACTTAGAAAAATACCTGTCTTAGTGATAAATTATTATTGGAATATTATATGATTTTAATGATTGAGGAGAAAAAAAGACTATTACATATTATTTCAACAATTAACAATGTAACTATTATTTAAAATTATTATCTGGCCTATAGAATTCTGGCAGTTAAAATACTTAAATTGACAGTGCTTTTACTTTCAAACATTTGATAACAAGTTAAAATTAGATTTTCTCTTTTGCCTAAAACATGGATTAAAACATTTTTTAATAAACCTATTTAGACATTGATATACAAATAGCCTTATAAAATGATTCTTGTGTATTATAACTGGATGAGGATATAGAATTATAATAATGTTTTCACTTAGAATATGATTTTATACTTAAAATCCCTTTCTTATATAATTTGTTAATTCTTACAGCAGTTTTAAAAAATATATATTTATTGATTTATTTGGCTGCACTGAGTCTTAGTTGTGGTGTGCACAATCCTTAGTCGCAGCTTGTGAACTCTTACTTGTGTCATATGGGATCTAGTTCCCTGACCAGGGATCAAACCCAGGCCCCTGCATTGGGAGCATGGAGCCTTAGCCACTGGGCCACCAGGGAAACCCCCATTATAGGAGTTTTATGAAGTAGCCTTCAGTACTGTATTGTAAGCAATAAGAGGAAACAGAATTGTTGTATACATGTAGCTTTGATTATATTTCTAGCATAGAAAATGTACTTCAAAGTATATCATACACATTAGAATGCTTCAATAAAATAATATGTAAATATTTAAAATAATTTGCTAGCATTTTGTTAATTTAATACTTTAGATAGATTTGATCTTCTTGACAAGATCTGATTGAGAGGTAATGAATGGTCTTATTTGGCGGGAGAAGTTAGAATGAATGTATGGTAACACACTGTTAAAAGCTTAAATGTAATAAATAAGCATGTTGAGCTTATTTTATATGGCAAGAATTATTATGCTATAATCAAAGACAAAACACCAGCTAATTTGTTCATTTAACAAATATTTGTTGAGGGCTTATTATTTACCATAATGGGAATATAATGTTGAACAAGACAGGCAGGAAAGAAGAATTAGCAGACTCATTATTAAAGCTAATATTTTGCCACAATGTCAGTTCATGAAACTGTTCACTCAACTAAAGCCCCTGACAGAAAGTGCTTTGGTTGTTGATTTTAGCGTATGAAGCTACCTGCTAAGCCTGGCTTTGCTGGGGAATTTGTATGCATAATTTGATTAAAGTTAGCACATTTTCATTAACCAGTTTCTATTGATAACAGAAACAAATACTTCATTTTGACAAATAGAAGTAAAAATAACAAAGAAGTAGTCTTACATATTTTCGTTTTTCCAAAGTTAAACTCTGTTTGGAGAACTTCAAATGTCAAAATCTCTGTGAAGAGTGTGACATTGCTCTCCCTACCCCCATCTCTACCCTGTCCACTCCCCTACAGACACACACACTTCCACAGCTTTGCCTGGCATGTGGTAGCATACAGTAAGTGCTATTGAATTTAATTATATAATTAACAATTATTTTATTCCATTAGATTATTTTTTTAACTCTGTGGTTGATTTCCTTTTGATAATCTGGCATAAAGCCAAGTCACAGGACTGCCTTAATTCTCCTAAATAAAAATGAAAGCTGTGTTTTCTAAAAACCTAATTAAAATATACTGAAGATTGTGAGATATTAGTTTAAGCTGTATGACATTTTGATATTTGATCATTTTACTGACATACAAAAAATGATTTTTTTCCTAAGCTGTTTTAACTTGACCAAAGATGTAATTAGCAAAATAATCACAACTACAAATACATTAGTCATATCACTGCTTTTAGTTTTCTTTATACCTTTCTATTTCACCTTGATTGCTGATTTTGGCCTTGCTTTTTTCACTGAATGGTATTTTATTACCAAAAAATTAATTGCATAATATACCTGTCACTCCAAATAATAAATTAAATATTTTTTAATGTTACTGTGCCTAGAATCCAATAGGCTAAGCCTAGAAAGCAGTATTATTTGACTTCTTTAAGGACTTTTAGGTAGGGGATGGGGGTAGTGTTTAATTTCTAAATTTTGCTATAGTTTTTAAAAATATCAGGTTTTTTTCAATTTTAGAAAGTACATATAAAACTAATTTTTATTGTTTCTAACAAATTGGAAAATTTTGTTAGTCTATGATTTGAAAATTATAGACTCTGTTTACTCTGAAAACTAAAATTTTAAGCCCTGTTCCATTGATTTCTGATATATTCTGATAAAACTGTGAATAAACTTATAATTTTCACAAAATATAGTTTCGATAAAATTATATTCTCCAGAAATTATTATTCTATCTGAAGAAACTGGACTATTCCTAAGGTATCTTTTTTTGGAAAAGCCACAGATGATCCTTCTTTTCTTTTTAAATAGAAAGCAACCCCACTGTATAAGAGGTTACTCATACAGAGCTAAAGCTCTTCTAAGGTAAAGTCTGCACTGCTATGTTTCATATCTTTTAAGGAAAGGTAATATAATTTAATTTGTTCAACACAAGGCATCTGGAAAGATAGCTGGAGTAGAGAGATGTAACCTGGCTCTTAATGCAAATACCAGGGAGCCCTTATAGCTACTTAATCCAGGAACCCTGAGCAAGTAACTCAAATGAGCAGTCCTCAAATTAGGGGCTGTGACAAGGTTTCCCCTGGTTGGCAGTACAAAAAAAGGGGACAACATAAATTTTTCATGAAACTAAGTTTATTGAATTGAAAGAACATTCAGTCAGTTCAGTCGCTCAGTTGTGTCTGACTCTGCGACCCCTGGACTGCAGCATGCCAGGCTTCCCGGTCCATCACCAACTCCCGGAGCTTGCTCAAACTCATGTCCATCGAGCTGGTGATGCCATCCAATCATCTCATTCCTACATTGACCCATCATCATCAGCCAAAGTCCATGGTTTACATTAGGGTTCACTCTTGGTGTACATTCTATTGGTTTGGACAAATATACTGACGTATCCACCATTATAGTATCATGCACAGTAGTTCCGGCTGTCTTAAAAATCCTCTGCTTTGCCTATTCAGCCTCTCTCTGCCTACCTAGCAACCACTAATCTTTTTACTGTACCCATAGTTTTGCCTTTCCCATAATTTGCATATAGATGGAATCATATGGTAGGTAGTTTTTTCAGATTGGCTTCCTTACTTGATAATATGCATTTCCGTTTCCTCCATGTAATATAGCCTGGCTTCTATGAAATTATAGTAAATGATTTGTTCAGTGTTCCTATTTGCCAAAAAAACAAAACAAAACAAACCAGTAAGACTTCCTATGTGACTTTCCTAAATATTTTTTAAAATGTCCTTGGAATCTGAAAATCTTTGAAATATCTATTTTATATACTTGGTTTCTTGCCTGTTAAATGGGAGTAATGATTCTTGTTTTATTGGATTAGTGTGAAGACTGAATGGGATGCATAGGTGGAAGTGCTTGGGGTAGCACTTAATGCTCTATGGATGCTTCTGATTTTAGTTCAATCTGAAACTCTGATGTAAGGCCCATGATTGTATCCAGTTTTTCTTTGAGGGTAATAAAGATAGTAAGCTCAGATTGGGACATTTCTTCGCACATAGAAGATGTGCGGGGACATACTATAGTAGGGACATACTATAATGATTTCAAAGCCTCTCCAACATATATGCAAAGGAAACATGAAGGTTAGGACATCTTACAGTGTTCTCATAGCAGTTGTTTTTTTCCATGTCCTTCTTTATTTTGTAGACTTTCCCTCCTAGATGAAAGTGTGAAAGTCTTTGGACTTTGCCTGTTGAATCTTTAATTCCAGAGCTGGAACCTCTTTTCTGTGAGACCTTAGCTACGCTGGGTGCTGTTGGCACTAGAGATAATCCTTTAGGGGGAAAAATATGTCAGACTAAGAGATTAGGGACCTTAGAGTCACCTTGGGTTACTTCCTAATAATAAATATATTGTCTGAAGAATGTGTATGTGTGTGCTCAATTGCTCAGTTGTATCCTGTTCTTTGTGACTCCATGGACTATAACCCAGTCCTCCAGGCTCCTCTGTCCATGGGATCTTCCAGGCAAGAATACTGGAGTGGTTTGCCATTTCCTCCTCCAGGAGATCTTCCCAACCCAGGGATCAAACCTGCATCTCCAAGGCTTCCTACATTGGGAGGTGGATTCTTTACTGCTGAGCCACCTGGGAAGCCTTCTTTGAAGAATGGTCTACCTTATTAGAGAATCATGCCTTCCTTGACACATGTATGTCAAGGAAGAGATGTATGTGGAAAGGTAAGGAAGAAAGGAGACACTTGCCTAGCCAGCCAGAACTAATAAAGCTAGCCTGGCAATCAATGGCATGACAGATGTTGCAACCAGATCACTCTCACACTCAACAGAGATGTATGGTTTTCTAACTTGTATGTAAAAGGACAGCCAGAAAGACCTTTGTACAGCCTGGCCTTTGTTACCAGCTGTCTGGCGGTTGGTGGGACTTGTCTCTGTTCATTGTACCCTCCCCCTTTTGTCCCAAGGGATACATTTACTCTGTAAACCTCATTCTTATGTGGTTGATCAGTCTGTCCACTAGAGTAGTTCTAAAGTTTCCTTGGCTTGATTTTAATTCCTGAACTTTTTGTTACTGAGAGTGAGCCCTATCTAAGCTGTGATGTTGGCAAAGTTCATTGTCTACATCTCTAGGATTTTTTTCTGTGCCCATTATTCTCCCTGGCTCCTGAGGTCTTCTCCCTTTCAAGAGACAGTATTTATATAGTTCCTGCCTTAAGGGATATCAGAGAGACAGTGTGAGAAAATAGCAAGCTATAATATTTCTGGTGAATGCCGCTTCTTTAGAACATTAACAAACTAATCTGTGTTCTTACCCATCCTTTTCTTCCAGTTTAAATGTAAGAGATGCTCATCCTTAAATCTAAGGCTAATTTCTCTGTTTGTGCTCTGGATCTCATATCCTCCTCCAAGCTTAGGTTCTTCACTTTATTACTGATACCCCCTCTCTCCTGTACCTTGTTTCTCTTCCTGTCTTAGAATATCTAAGTTCTAACTTTGGTTTTGCCTCCTGTTAACTGTGTGAACTTGGGAAGTACTTTCACCTCTCTAGGCCATAATTTTCTCTAATTTTCTCATCTGTAGAATGAAAGAGTAAGGACTAAATGATCTCTGAACTCCTATTTGTCTCTAACCTTCTGATCTGAAGGTATAGATTTACATGGCTGGAGTTTATCCTTGTATTCTAACATATTGACCTACCTGACTTGGTGATAAATTATGATTGGAATATTATATATTCATGATTGAGGAGAAAAAGGCTATGGCATATTATTTCAACAATTAACAATGTAACTAGTATTTAAAATCATTGTCTGAGTTAGGGGAAAATTTTCCTGGCCTATAGAATATAAGAAACATTTGAATTGACAATAACTCTGAGGTATTCACACTTTAATATTTTTCTAGTTATTTTTCTTAGAAAGTAAAATGATTTTTTTTTTAAAAACTGACACCTTTTTTTTTTTTTTTTTTTTAATTTTTTTTTGGCTGAACTGCGTGGCTTGTGGGATCTTAGTTCTCTCCATGTAGGAGCAAAAATGGCTGCAGGCAACCACAGGCTCAAATCCTTCTAACTTATCAACCTCCGTGGAAGAGCCTATCTTCCCAATCAGCTCCAGCAGAAAAGCCCCATCTGTGGATTGAGTGAGGCTAGTGGAATGGATCACACTAGTTGGCCAGACCTTCTTCAGCATCATCTCTACCCAAACTACATGAATGGGTTACCCCAGACAAGAGGGGTTCTGCAAACTGAAAAATTAGAGAAAAGATTGCTGCATAGGGAAGAGCCAAGGTGTGGACACACTACCTCCCTCTTAGGAACAATGCTCATTTTCATTTTGTTAAAGTATTTCTTCAGTGCTCAAGTCTTGACAGTCTGTAAACTGTAAACTGCCTCTTCTTTCTTCTTCTTGCTCATTTCCTTCCTTGTCATTTGCACTGATATTTGAACTTATTTATCTCACCAAACAAATGAGTACAGATGGGGACAATATATTTGAGTAGATGTATGCCAATGTCATTCTGAAAAATGTTCCCAGAAGTACTGTCACAAAGACAAGTGTCTTTAGGATGTTATGGGAAGAAAATAATGTAAGGGCAATGCTTATCCCATAAAAATGAATTTTTAGTGGTAGAACTTTAGGCCCCTGATTGGAGAAGATGCTTTGTGTTGAGTTGCTGCTTTGAAACCTTCAAATCAGACCACACAGGTGACCGTGCTGATGAAAGGGCAGTGACAGAGGTTTCAGTGTCTGAACTGGCTGCACCGATGGACCACGTTGCTTGTATGGAGGAAGCTGACTTAGGGAGACTGATGGGATTTATGAGTAAGGGACTGGGTTTCTAATGCCCACACAGAGATAAGAAATTTGGCTAAGAAGTCTAGCAAAGGTAGTGAACCTAGAACTGATGCTCCTGGATAGAGCGTAGAACTTAGTTTTTACACTCAAATGCTAGAAAAACTCACTGTCCCAGATATGTGGAAAGAATATTGGCATCTGTCTGGGAAATTAAAATCCCAAATTTGTGCTATAAGTATGTGTGATGCCGAAATTTATTCTCCCTGTGCAATGTAGGATACATTACCCAAGAAGTAGTCCAGGGCCATTGATACCATTGAGAGAAACACGTTTGCAGAAAGGAGCCTAAGAATACTGTATACCTTTCTTACTTTCACAACAAGGGTACATATGGTGGCTATAGAATAAAAAAATTCCTCTGGAATGGAATAGAAAAAAATTACAAACCATATAAAGAAAAAAGCTTCCATAATGGAGAGTTAGCAGGTGCAACCAACAGAATTAGCACCCATAGATCCAGAAATAATGGATTTGAAAGAGATTATTAAATAAATGCTTATATATTGATTTAAAAAAAAAGGAGAAGTCACTCTGAAGTAAGAGTGTTGTATTAAAAATGAGCAGGTAACAAAATATGTATAAGACTGGAGTAAAACTATAAGATATTATAGTATCTATCATATCAAAACTATCATGATATGTATAAAACTATAAAACTTTGATGAAAGTAAAACTGTTAGTAATAAGTGAACTCAGGAAAGTTGTAGGATACAAAATCAGAAGACTAAAATAAGTTGCCTTTCTATACACTGATAATGAATGATTAAAGGGGAATTAAGACAATTCCATTTATACAAACATGGAGGAAAATTAAATACCAAGGTTTCTTATCAAGTGAAAGAAAACAGTCTGAATAATCATATTTACTGTATGATTCCAACTATATGACATTCTGATTAAGGAAAACTATGAAGACAGTAAAAGAAAGTTGTCAGAGTTTAGGGATTAGGGAGGTATGAACAGGCAGAGCAAAGAAGATTTTAAGAATAGTGAAACTCTTCTGTATAATACTATAAGAATGGATATATGTTATTATACAATAGTCAGTCAGTTCAGTCGCTCAGTCGTGTCCGACTCTTTGCAACCCCATGAATTGCAGCACGCCAGGCCTCCCTGTCCATCACCAACTCCCAGAGTTCACCCAAACTCATGTCCATCGAGTCAGTGATGCCATCCATCCATCTCATCCTCTGTTGTCCCCTTCTCCTCCTGCCCCCAATCCCTCCCAGCATCAGGATCTTTTCCAATGAGTCAACTCTCCACATGAGGTGGCCAAAGTACTGGAGTTTCAGCTTTAGCATCATTCTTTCCAAAGAAATCCCAGGGCTGATCTCCTTTAGAAGGACTGGTTGGTTCTCCTTGCAGTCCAAGGGACTCTCAAGAGTCTTCTCCAACACCACACTTCAAAAGCATCAATTCTTCAGTGCTCAGCTTTCTTCACAGTCCAACTCTAACATCCATACATGACCACAGGAAAAACCATAGCCTTGGCTAGACGAACCTTTGTTGGCAAAGTAATGTCTCTGCTTTTGAATATGCTATCTAGGTTGGTCATAACTTTCCTTCCAAGGAGTAAGCATCTTTTAATTTCATGGCTGCAGTCACCATCTGCAGTGATTTTGGAGTCCAGAAAAGTAAAGTCTGACACTGTTTCCCCATCTATTTCTCATGAAATGATGGGACCAGATGCCATGATCTTAGTTTTCTGAATGTTGAGCTTTAAGCCAACTTTTTCAATCTCCTCTTTCACCTTCATCAAGAGGCTCTTTAGTTCTTCTTCACTTTCTGCCATAAGGGTGGTGTCATCTACATATCTGAGGTTATTGATATTTCTCCTGGCAATCTTGATTCCAGCTTGTGCTTCTTCCAGCCCAGCGTTTCTCATCATGTTCTCTGCATAGAAGTTAAATAAGCAGGGTGACAACACACAGCCTTGATGTACTCCTTTTCCTATTTGGAACCAGTCTGTTGTTCCATGTCCAGTTCTAACTTTTGCTTCCTGACCTGCATATAGGTTTCTCAAGAGGCAGGTCAGGTGGTCTGGTATTCCCTTCTCTTTCAGAATCTTCCACAGTTTATTGTGATCCACACAAAGGCTTTGGCACAGTCAATAAAAGAGAAGTAGATGTTTTTCTGGAACTGTCTTTCTTTTTCCACGATCCAGCAGGTGTTGGCAATTTGATCTCTGGTTCCTCTGCCTTTTCTAAAACCAGCTTGAACAACTGAAAGTTCGTGGTTCACATATTGCTGAAGCCTGACTTGGAGAATTTTGAGCGTGACTTTACTAGCGTGTGAGATGAGTGCAATTGTGCGGTAGTTTGAGCATTCTTTGGCATTGCCTTTCTTTGGGATTGGAGTGAAAACTGACCTTTTCCAGTCCTGTGGCCACTGCTGAGTTTTCCACATTTGCTGGCATATTGAGTGCAACACTTACACAGCATCATCTTTCAGAATTTGGAATAGCTCAACTGGAATTCCATCACCTGCACTAGCTTTGTTTGTAGTGATGCTTCCTAAGGCCCACTTGACTTCACATTGCAGGATGTCTGGCTCTAGGTGAGTGATCACACCATCAAGATTATCTGGATCGTGAAGATCTTTTTTGTACCGTTCCTCTGTGTATTCTTGCCACCTCTTCTTAATATCTTCTGCTTCTGTTAGGTCCATACCATTTCTGTCCTTAATTCTGCCCATCTTTGCATGAAATGTTCCCTTGGTATCTCTAATTTTCTTGAAGAGATCTCTGGTCTTTCCCATTCTGTTGTTTTCCTCTATTTCTTTGCATTGATCGCTGAGGAAGGCTTTCTTATTTCTCCTTCCTATTCTTTGAAACTCTGCATTCAGATGCTTATATCTTTCCTTTACTCCTCTGCTTTTTGCTTCTCTTCTTTTCACAGCTATTTGTAAGGCCCCCTCAGACAGCCATTTTGCTTTTTTGGATTTCTTTTCCATGGGGATGGTCTTGATCCCTGTCTCCTGTACAATGTCACGAACCTCTGTCCATAGTTTATCAGGCATTCTGTCTATCAGATCTAGTCCCTTAAATCTATTTCTCACTTCCACTGTATAATTATAAGGGATTTGATTTAGGTCATACCTGAATGGTCTAGTGGTTTTCCCTACTTTCCTCAATTTAAGTCTGAATTTGGCAATAAGGAGTTCATGATCTGAGCCACAGTCATCAGTCTTGTTTTTGCTGACTCTATACAGCTTCTCCATCTTTGGCTGCAAAGAATATAATCAGTCTGATTTCGGTGTTGACCATCTAGTGATGTCCATGTGTAGAGTCTTCTCTTGTGTTGTTGGAAGAGGGTGTTTGCTATGACCAGTGCATTCTCTTGGCAAAACTCTATTAGCCTTTGCTCTGCTTCATTCCTTACTCCAAGGGCAAATTTGTATGTTACCCCAGGTGTTTCTTGACTTCCTACTTTTGCATTCCAGTCCCCTGTAATGAAAAGGACATCTTTTTTGGAAGTTAGTTCTAAAAGGTCTTGTAGGTCTTCATAGAAGCATTTAACTTCAGGTTCTTCAGCATTACTGGTTGGGGCATAGACTTGGATTACTGTAATGTTGAATGGTTTGCCTTGGAAACGGACAGAGATCATTCTGTTGTTTTTGAGACTGCACTCAAGTACTGTATTTCAGATATTTTTGTTGACTATGAAGGCTACTGTTCCATTTCTTCCAAGGGATTCCTGCCCATAGTAGTAGATATAATGGTCATCTGAGTTAAATTCACCCATTCCAGTCCATTTTAGTTCGCTGATTCCTAGAATGTCAACGTTCACTCTTGCCATCTCCTGTTTGACCACTTCCAATTTACCTTGATTCATAGACCTAACATTCCAGGTTCCTATGCAATATTGCTCTTTACAGCATCAGACGTTACTTCTATCACCAGTCACATCCACAACTGGGTATTGTTTTTGCTTTGGCACCATCCCTTCATTCTTTCTAGAGTTATTTCTCCACTAATCTCCAGTAGCATATTGGGCATCTACCAACCTGGGGAGTTCCTCTTTCAGTATCCTATCATTTTGCCTTTTTATACTGTTCATGGGGTTCTCAAGGCAAGAATACTGAGGTGGTTTGCCAGTCCCTTCTCCAGTGGACCACATTCTGTCAGACCTCTCCACCATGACCCACCTATCTTGGGTGGCCCCACACGGCATAGCTTATTTTCATTGCGTTAGACAAGGCTGTGGTCCGTGTGATTAGATTGACTAGTTTTCTGTGATTGTGGTTTGTGTGTCTGTCCTCTGATGCCTCTCCCAACACCTACCGTCTTACTTGGCTTTCTCTTACCTTGAATGTGCGGTATCTCTTCACAGCTGTTTTACTATTATACAATAGTAAAAATCCATAAAATGTACAACACCAAGTATTGAACCCTAGTGTAAGCTTTGGGCTCTGGATGATAATGATGTGTCAGTGTAGTTTCATTGATTGTAGCAAAGGTATTCCAAGAAAGAATATTACAGAACTTTCAGAAATAAAGAACTGCATGTAAGTATAGTAATTGCAACCATATGCACCAACATTGTTTTCTGGGCATAGGGAAAGCTGTATTTCTTAGACCCGTTTTAAATGGGCAGTGTCATATAACTAGTTCTGGCTAGTTGGCTGTGAGAGGAGTTCACTTCTAGGTTCGAAGCATCTAATTGCAGATATAAGAGATGTCAGTGCTCGTTTCTTTCTTATTAACCAAGGAAGTCATTTATTTGAGGTGGTGAGGCTTCCACCATCTGAGGGGTTGTATCCTGCCTGTCTTGTTTCCCCTTCCCATATTCTTGTCTTTTAGTTGCCCTGTAGCTTGGGATGGCCACAGGATTGACTCATTTAAACAATGAGACATAGGGGAATGCCTGATGAAAGACTTTCAGTCAGTTCAGTTCAGTCACTCAGTTGTGTCTAATCCTTTGCAACCCCATGGACTGCAGCATGCCAGGCCTCCCTATCCATCACCATCTCCCAAAGCTCGCTCAAACCCATGTCCATTGAGTCAGTGATGCCTTCCAACCATCTCATCCTCTGTCATCCCCTTCTCCTCCTGCCTTCAATCTTTCCCAGCATCAGGGTCTTTTCAAGTGAGTCAGTTCTTCGCATCAGGTGGCCAAAGTATTGGAGCTTCAGCTTCAGCATCAGTCCTTCCAATGAATATTCAGGACTGATTTCCTTTAGGATTGAGTGATTTGATCTCCTTGCAGTCCAAAGATTTTGGGGAAAGTTTTTCTTCTTGGGTGAAGGAACTTGATGAGGAGAAAGTCTTTTATCCTCTTCTTTTCTGCTTGGAACAGTGATGTGATGATGTCATGTTTGGAATGGGAACATTTCTATCTTGTGACCAAGCATGAGGACCAAGGAGAGTAAGGAGCAGAAATATAGAAGCTGTGTCCTTGGTATCACCATTGAGTTACTGCTCTTTCAACCTTAGAACATCTAAATTCTAGATTTCTAGTTGTGTAATAATTAAAGGTCTTTTTGCTTAAGTCACTATTAATGGGCTATTCTGATACATTTTGCATTGTCTTCAAGCTGACATATAATAATTCTAAATATTGACCCACATTAGGCCAAAGGAAGTTCAATGTATTCTAAAGGCCCAAAACCATACAGAACAGACTTTCTAGTTATTGTGTAATGTTATAATATAACATCAATATAATATATAATAAAAATGAACATCAAAAGTTTAAAAAATTCTTACATTGTGGAGTCTTAAAAACATACTTGTAAATTCATAGATCTAAGAAGAAATTATGATAGAAACTATGAAATATTTAAGTAACAGTAGAAGAATAACACCATATCAAAACATATAGCAGCAGAAGTATACTTAGAAGAATATGTGCAGCTTAAATGCATATATTAGCAAATAAGAGATATTAAAAATTAATGTACTAGAAATAGTAAAATAGTGTTTGCTGGGGCCAAGGGCAGGGGAAATGAAGAGCTCTCCTGTTTAATAGGTACAGAGTTTTTGTCTGGGAAGGTGCAAAAAGTCCTGGAGGTAGTTGGTGGTTGGTGATGGTGACACAGCAATGTAAATGTGCTGAATGCACTGAACAGTACACTTAAAAGTGATTACAATGGTAGATTTTGTGTTAGGTATATTTTACCACAATAAAACATTTTCTTAAAAGATTAATAAACTAAAGAGTGAGTTCAAGAAATTGGAATCAGAATAAACCCCATAAGAGCAGAAGGAAAAATGATAATAAAATAACTTAAATAATAAAAATTGAAATAAATCCACAAACTAGAAGACAGTTCTCAGAAAGGGCCAACGAAAGATTTATTAAAAGAAAAAAGATAACAGGAATGATGAAGAGAATGGCTCATTGCATTAATCACTTCAGGGATGTCTAGCAAAGAGGACTGTCAGATGTCCCCTTGAATGAGCAACAAGCATAGAATGACAAGGGCAGTCTTAGCAGTACAGTAAAGTCGGAAGCTTCATTCTCTAGTTTTTGAAATGAGTAAGTTGGGAAGAATTACGAACATTGAACACAGATTATTCCTTTGCAACTTGATTGTGAAGGAAAGGAGACGATGAGAGAGAACAAGTATGAAAGAATACTAGCTTGAAGGGGAAAGAACAACTCTAGTCACTCATTAGTTGAGAGATTTCCCCCCAATTGTGTTCAGCAACCTTTGTGAAAGAAGGAATTAGTGTAGAATAGTGTTTGGGTGTGCCTGCTCTGCTCATATTCCCTGCTTAGGTGCAAGATTTGGCAGCTGTATTTTTAAAATATGACTCTACCTTTTCTGGACACAGTGGATTAGCAGGGGTGGGGTGATCACTGATACTCCCTTTCTCTATAGAGTTCATCCCAAGAGACAGAGATGATAGCCTACTGGTGGTAAAGGTAGACCTTTAAGACATAGATTTAAGGCTGGCAGCATGCAGGGGTTGGTACATCCAGAGGAAGCTTGTTGGGAGAAGATGGGGTGGGGGTGTGGAGGTGGAGGCAAGAGAAGAGAGGAGAAGACAAGGGAAGGGATGTGGAAGATAGAAATAAGCAGAGAAGAGAAATATTATATGAGCTGTAAAAGAAGTTTTGATTTATTTTTTTCAAGCTTTCTTTCTAGCTCTTGTTTCAGTGAAGCCTGGCTCTATGAATATCTGGGTCAGAAAATTTGCCCCCTTTAAACCCTATAATAAAGTATTCATTAATTGAACTAGATTTAGTAACAATCTATACCTTGCAACAAAACAGCTTGAAAAATATGGTTGTGTTATCTTAGGTGGTGGGAATAGCATGAATAAAGCCATAAAGGGGGAGGAATTAAAATCCAGTTGAACCAAGTAGAAACCATAATGGGAGTAGTATCTAAGGGCAAAGAAAGTTAAAAAGCAGTAGGAGTAAGCCACCACAAGTTCACGGCAGAAGGAAAGTGAGTTATGAATTTACTAAGCAACTAACCAATCCACCTATCAATCATTCTCAGTGTAACTTTAAGCAGGATGGCTCTGGCTAAATCTTGCTATACCATCTACCTTCTTGCTACTGAACAAAACTTGGGTCTACTTGCTCATGTGCAGTAAAGTCAATCTGCTGGTACCAGTTTGTGATGTAGGAAAGTGCAGCATTTATTGCAATGCAAAGCAAGAAGGATGCATAACTAATGCTCAAAAGGCTCAAACTCTGAATCCCTGATGGCTTTCAGGAAAAGGTTTTTAAAGACAGGATGAAGAAGGTGGTTGCATGGTGAATGATCAGGTCATGAACGTTCTTCTGATTTGTTGGTGGTGAGGTGATCAGGGGTCAACATCATTGGTCTGCTTGTTCCAACTGGTTTCAGTTCTATGTGCTTGTGGTCAGCATACAGTTAACCTCTTCCATCTGGTCGGAATTATAGTACCTGCAAAACAGTTCAAAGGATGAGGCTCAGAATCTTATCTATGACCCTTGAGGAGAAACTAAAGTCCTTAACTTTGTTTCATGACTAAACTATCATTATTTTGCCTTGCTTGACTCTTTTCTTTTGCTTTTGCATTTTCTTGCTTTTCCGAATAAAGTTATTCTTTTGAACTTGGCAAAAGTCTAGGAGAGTAAAGTTTTTGTTTTTGTTTTGTTTTTACAAACAAGAGGTAGGTGGAGAATATGGGAGGGAATCTGTCCTGGGAAGTCTCCTGGGAAAGTCCTGCTCAGTTACATTCTTACTAAATCAGTCTTTCTTTTTTTGTTTAAAAATAGTTGAATAAATTTTTTTGACAAAGGACTTTATGGAAGACAAAGTAAATGTCAGCCCCAATTAACAGCAAGCTTAGAAGAGGGGGACAGAGTAAGCTAAAAGTTTCAGCAGTAGGAAATACTTTGAATTTCCTTGATTATAGTAGCATATTATGTTTTGCAAAGATGCTCACAGTAATACACCCCTCATTCCACATGTTCTTCTTACCATGAGATGATGACATTTTTTTCCATTGAGAGGTGGGATCTGTGCATTGAAACTTCAGAAAAATTTGTATAACTGCCTTGACCAATAAAATGCAAGACAAGTGATTTACTTTTGATACTGGTCATAAAAGACAGTTTTCACTGAGCTCTCTCTCTTGAGATGCTTGCTTTTGGAGCCTTGCAACCATGTTGTCAGGAAGCCCAGGCCGGAAGGAGACTTGTTCCAGACTTGGATGGGTGTTCTGGCTGACAGCCCCTGGTGGACCCCTAGCCAATAGCCAGCATTAGCTGATAGCCTTTAGATGGTTCCAAATTTCCAATCTTCTAGCTGAAGCTGCAGAAATCATAGAGCAGTTGCTGTCGAAATTCCTGACCCATAGAAATTGTGAGATTACATGATTATTGTTGTTTTAAGTTCTCTAGCTTTGGGGTAACTTTTTATGCAACAGCAGATAACTAATCCATTACTTATATCATAAACCCAAATCATAAGGCTGGTGCTGACCAAGACAATGCCAAGCTTTCTTGAACGAAAAAAAGATTTTTAAAAATTATTATGGAATGACTATTTAAATTTTAGGGAAATTCCTGTCTTTGGGGGTTGAAAACACTGTTTGTTATTTGGACCTAGAAAATCAGTTGCTATTATAGCCCTTTATTACAGAATCCAGAATCTAGTTAGCAATCATTGCTTAATGAATTATTGGACTTTTAAATTTCTTTATCCCAAGATTCTCACTTAGTACTTTGCACATAGTAGGTATATAATAAACACTGAATTAAATTGAAATTTTCAGTATGAAGCACATCATTTTACAGAGCGCAGACAGTGAAAATGCCATAATTGCTGTGAAAAAGAAAGGTTTGTAAACGAAGCCATGAATTTTGAGCAGATTCAGTGGCAACACCAAAAGAGTTGCCTGCACTGGCTTTGAAGTCACTTCTTTCATAATTTCTTTTAGATAGCCTCCAGAAGCTCTCCCAAATAAATACATTCTAATTAAAAACAGTGTGCTTGCCGTGCAAATGCAGCTTCAAAACAGTTTTCCTATAGTTACCTTCTCTTCCAACCTGATTGCCAACTCTAAACCCCTCCTACTATAGATATTCTGAAACTACTGTAGATAGACTTTATTATTATTATTATTGTTTTTAGTTGCAGCATTTGAATTCTTTCTTAGTTGCAACAAGTGGATTTAGTTCCCTGACCAGGGATCAAACCTGGGCCCACTGCACTGAGAGTGCGGAGTCTTAGCCACTAAGACCACCAGGGAAGTCCCATAGTTAGACTTTATGGCTCTACACTATAATGTTAAGTTTCTCTCCCACTTTAGTGTATATGGGGGCTTCCCAGGTAGCCCAACTGGGAAAGAATCTGCCTGTAATTCAGGAGACCCCAGTCCAATTCCTGGGTTGGGAAGATCTGCTGAAGAAGGGATAAGCTACCCACTCCAGTATACTTGGGCTTCCTTGGTGGCTCAGCTGGTAAAGAATCTGCCTGAAATGTGGGAGACCTGGGTTTGATCCCTAGGTTGGGAAGGTCCCCTGGAGAAGGGAATGGCTACCCACTCCAGTATTCTGGCCTGGAGAATTCCATGGATTGTATAGTCCATGGGGTCACAAACAGTTGGACGTGACTGAATGACTTTCACTTTAGTGTATATGAGCTCAGATCAGTGTTAAAGAGAAAAAAAAAAAAACAATTGTATGAGAGCCCTGATTATAGATAGTTTAGCTTTTTAATGGGGGAGGAATAAGACAGACAAAGACAATGAATTGAATTAAAAAATTTTTTGTTAAAGTATATAAAATAAAAATTTCCTTTTAATTCATTTTTGAGGGTATGTCTCTCGCTCAGTCATGCCCTACTCTTTGCAACCCCATGGATTGTAACCTGCCAGGCTCCTCTATCCATGGGATTTCCCAGACAACAATACTGGAGTGGGTTGCCATTTCCTTCTCCAGGGGATCTGCCCAACCCAGGAATTGAACCCGGGTCTCCTGCATTGCAGGCAGACTCTTTACTAGCTGAGCCACTAGGAAAGTCCTTTAAGTGTACAATCAGCGGCATTAATTGCATTCACAGTGTTATGCAACCAATCATCACTATCTATTTCCAAAGTTTTTATTGTCACCCTGCTTATTTAACTTATATGCAGAGTACATCATGAGAAACGCTGGGCTGGAAGCCAGCGTTTGGAAGAAGCACAAGCTGGAATCAAGATTGCCAGGAGAAATATCAATAACCTCAGAAATGCAGATGACACCACCCTTATGGCAGAAAGTGAAGAGGAACTAAAAAGCCTCTTGATGAAAGTGAAAGTGGAGAGTGAAAAAGTTGGATTAAAGCTCAACATTCAGAAAACGAAGATCATGGCATCCGGTCCCATCACTTCATGGGAAATAGATGGGGAAACAGTGGAAACAGTGTCAGACTTTATTTTGGGGGGCTCCAAAATCACTGCAGATGGTGACTGCAGCCATGAAATTAAAAGATGCTTTCTCCTTGGAAGAAAGTTATGACCAACCTAGATAGCATATGGAAAAGCAGAGACATTACTTTGCCAACAAAGGTTCGTCTAGTCAAGGCTATGGTTTTTCCTGTGGTCATGTATGGATGTGAGAGTTGGACTGTGAAGAAGGCTGAGCGCCAAAGAATTGATGCTTTTGAAGTGTGGTGTTGGAGAAGACTCTTGAGAGTCCCTTGGACTGCAAGGAGATCCAACCAGTCCATTCTAAAGGAGATCAGCCCTGGGCTTTCTTTGGAGGGAATGATGCTAAAGCTGAAACTCCAGTACTTTGGCCACCTCATGCAAAGAGTTGACTCATTGGAAGAGACTCTGATGCTGGGAGGGATTGGGGACAGGAGGAAAAGAGGAGGACAGAGGATGAGATGTCTGGATGGCATCACTGACTGGATGGACGTGAGTCTGAGTGAACTCCGGGAGTTGGTGATGGACAGGGAGGCCTGGCGTGCTGCGATTCATGGGATCGCAAAGAGTCGGACACCACTGAGCAACTGAACTGAAGCAAAAACTTTTAACCATTTGGGCAGGAGGAGAAGGGGAGGACAGAGGATGAGATGGCTGGATGGCATCACCGACGTGAGTCTGAGTGAACTCCGGGAGTTGGTGATGGACAGGGATGCCTGGCGTGCTGCGATTCATGGAGTCGAGAAGAGTCAGACACAACTGAGTGACTGATCTGATTTGATCTGATATGAATAACTCTCCATTCCTCTCTCTATTCAGTCTTTAGTAATCTCTAGTCTACTATGTCTCAATGAACTTGTCTGTTCTAGATATTTAATGTAGGTGTAATCATACACTGTTTCTCTCTTATGTCTAGCTTATTTCACTTAACACAATGTTTTAAAGTCTTATTCATGTAGTAATATATACCAGAACTTCATTCCTTTTTCTGGCTGTGTAATATTCCACTGTATATATGTTCTGCATTTTATTTATCCATTCATCTGTTGATGGACACTTGGATTGTTTTCATCTTTTGGTTATTGTGAATAATGTTTCAGTGAGCATTGATATACAAATATTTGAGTCCTGTTTTATATTATTTAGAGTAGATACCTACAAATGGAGTTGTTGAATCAGATGGTAGTTCCATGTTTACGTTTTGAGGAACTGTTTTCTGCAGTTACTACACCATTCTATTTTCCCACCAGCAATGTACCAGGATGCTAATTTCTTTACATTCTCTGTAACATTTTATTTTCCTTTGTTTTCAGATCACATCAGATCAGTCGCTCAGTCATGTCCGACTCTTTGTGACCCCATGAATTGCAGCACGCCAGGCCTCCCTGTCCATCACCAACTCCCAGAGTTCACTTGGACTCACGTCCATCGAGTCGGTGATGCCATCCAGCCATCTCATCCTCTGTCGTCCCCTTCTCCTCCTGCCCCCAATCCCTCCCAGCATCAGAGTCTTTTCCAATGAGTCAACTCTTCACATGAGGTGGCCAAAGTATTGGAGTTTCAGCTTTAGCATCATTCCCTCCAAAGAAATCCCAGGGCTGATCTCCTTCAGAATGAACTGGTTGAATCTCCTTGCAGTCCAAGGGACTCTCAAGAGTCTTCTCCAACACCACACTTCAAAAGCATCAATTCTTCGGCGCTCAGCCTTCTTCACAGTCCAACTCTCACATCCATACGTGACCACAGGAAAAACCATAGCCTTGACTAGATGAACCTTTGTTGGCAAAGTAATGTCTCTGCTTTTGCATATGCTATCTAGGTTGGTCATAACTTTCTTCCAAGGAGTAAGCATCTTTTAATTTCATGGCTGCAGTCACCATCTGCAGTGATTTTGGAGCCCCCCAAAATAAAGCCTGACACTGTTTCCACTGTTTCCCCATCTATTTCCCATGAAGTGATGGGACCGGATGCCATGATCTTTGTTTTTTGAATGTTGAGCTTTAAGCCGACTTTTTCACTCTCCACTTTCACTTTCATCAAGAGGCTTTTTAGTTCCTCTTCACTTTCTGCCATAAGGGTGGTGTCATCTGCATTTCTGAGGTTATTGATATTTCTCCTGGCAATCTTGATTCCAGCTTGTGCTTCTTCCAGCCCAGCGTTTCTCATGATGTACTCTGCATAGAAGTTAAATAAGCAGGGTGACAATATACAGCCTTGACGTACTCCTTTTCCTATTTGGAACCAGTCTGTTGTTCCATGTCCAGTTCTAACTGTTGCTTCCTGACCTGCATACAAATTTCTCAAGAGGCAGATCGGGTGGTCTGGTATTCCCATCTCTTTCAGAATTTTCCACAGTTTATTGTAATCCACACAGTCAAAGGCTTTGGCATAGTCAATAAAGCAGAAATGGATGTTTTTCTGGAACTCTCTTGCTTTTTCCACGATCTAGCAGATGTTGGCAATTTGATCTCTGTTTCCCCTGCCTTTTCTAAAACCAGCTTGAACATCAGGAAGTTCACAGTTCACATATTGCTGAAGCCTGGCTTGGAGAATTTTGAGCATTACTTTACTAGCGTGTGAGATGAGTGCAATTGTGCGGTAGTTTGAGCCTTCTTTGGCATTGCCTTTCTTTGGGATTGGAATGAAAACTGACCTTTTCCAGTCCTGTGGCCACTGCTGAGTTTTCCAAATTTGCTGGCATATTGAGTGCAGCACTTTCACAGCATCATCTTCCTTTGTTTTAGGTTATAGTTATTCTAGTGGTTGTGAAGTGGTATCTCATTGTGGTTTACATTTTTTTCTGATGATTAATGATGTTGAGCATCTTTTTGAACATTATGATAAGGATGCTTGAGTATTCACTCTTAACAAATTTTTAAATGTATAATATTGTTAATTATAAAAGCAGTGTTGTACAGCAGATCTCTAGAACTTTTTCATCCTGAATAACTGACACTCTGTACCCATTGAATAGCAGTTTATTTCCCCCACTCTGCAGCCCTTGGAAACCACAATTCTACTTTCTGTTCTTATAAGTTTAAGTACTTTGATTTATTTTTTAAATTTAGATATAATTGACGTGTAACATTATAGTAGTCTCAGGTGTATAATATAACAGTTCCGTATTGTATATATTGCAAAATGATCACCATAATAAGTCTAGTTAACATCCATCACCATATATAGTTACAAATTTTTTTCTTTTATTCTTAATTTTTATTGGAGTATGGTTGATTTACAATGTTGTGTTAGTTTCAGGTGTACAGCAAAGTCAATCATTATACACATACATCTATCCATTCTTTTAGATTCTTTTTCCCATATAGGCATTGAGTAGAGTTCCCTGTGCTATACAATAGGTCCTTATTAGTTATTTTTTTTATATATATAAAAACATAAAGGGTACTGCAGTCGTGTCCGACTCTGTGCGACCCCATAGACGGCAGCCCACCAGGCTCCCCTGTCCCTGGGATTCTCCAGGCACGAACACTGGAGTGGGTTGCCATTTCTTTCTCCAATGCATGAAAGTGAAAAGTGAAAGGGAAGTCGCTCAGTCGTGTCCGACTCTTAGCGACCCCATGGACTGCAGCCTACCAGGCTCCTCCGTCCATGGGATTTTCCAGGCAAGAGTACCGGAGTTGGGTGCCATAGTAGTGTGTATATGTGAATCCCAATCTCCCAATTTATCCCCACCCTCCCCTGGTAACCATAAGTTTGTTTCCTAAATCTGTAACTCTATTTATTTTATAGATAAGTTCATTTGCACCCTTTTTAAAGATTCTACATATAAGTAAATATTCCACCAATATTATATGATATTTGTTTTCATTTGACTTACTTCACTCAATATGACAATCTCTAGGTCCATCCATGTGGCTAAAATTTTTTTTTCTTGTGATAAAAACTTTTGTGTTTGACTACTTTAGATCCTTCATATAAGTAGAATCATGTCATATTTGCCTTTGATGTTGAACATCTTTTCATACACTTGTTGGCCACTTGTTTATCTTCTTTGAAGAAATGTCTATTTAAGTCCTTTGCTCCCTTTTTTAAATTGGATTTTTTGTTGTTGTTGAGTTGTAGTTCTTTATGTTTTCTGAATGTTAAACCTCTTTCTGATATATGATTTGCAAATATTTTCTCCCAGTCCGTGGGTTTTGTTTTTATTTCCTTGATAATGTCTTTTGATGAACAAGTGTTTTACATTTTGGCAAAGTTGAATTTTTTTTTCATCTGTTACTTAATGTTTTTTGGTGTCATATCTAAGTGTCCATTGCCAATCCCAAATCAGGAAGGTTTATTACTCTGTTTTCTTCCAAGAATTTTATGGTTTTAGCTCTTAGATATATTTTGAGTTAACTTTTGTATATGGTATGAGGTGAAAGTCTAACTTTATTCTTTGGCATGTAGAAATTTAGTTGTCTCAACACCATTTATTGAAGAAACTATTGTTTCTCCAGTGAATGGACTCGGCACTGTTGTACCAAGAGATCAGTTGGACATAGATGTATTGGTTTAAGTCTGGACTGTTCATTCTATTCCACTGATGTATATGTTTATTTTTATGCCAGTACCACACTCTTTTGATTACTATAGCTTTGTAGTAAGTTTTGAAATCAAGAAACATGAGTTCCTTGACTTTGTTTTTCTTTTACAAGGTTAATTTGACTCTTCAGGATCCCTTTTGATTTCATGTGCATTTGAATTTAGCTTTTCTGTAAAAAGGCTGTTAGAATTTTTATTAGGATTGTGTTGAATCTGTAAATTCCTTCGAGTAGTGATGATGTGTTTACAATTTCAAGTTCTTCCTATGAATGAACTTGAGAAGTCCTTCTATAATCTTAATTCTGAAGATTTATGTAAATCTTCTTTAGTTTCTTTCAGCACTATTTTGTAGTTTTTTGTATACAAGTCTTTCCCACCTTGGTTAAATTTATTTCTAGGTATTTTTTTTTAGATGCTATGAAATTGCTTTTATAATTTCTTTTTTGAGTTGTGTATTACTCATGTATAGAAACAAAAATAACTTTTGCATGTTGATCTTGTATCCCACAAATTTGCTGAATTTATTTATTAGCTCTAGAATTTTTCTTGTGGATTTTTTTGGGGTATTTTCTCTATATAGGATCATGTTATCTGTGAATAGAGTTAGTATTACTTTTTCCTTTCCAATTTGGATGTCTCTTATTGCCTTGTCTTTTGCTCTGCCTAGAATTTCCAGTTCATTGACGAACAACTACGGTGAAACCAGGCATCTTTTTTGTGTTGTTCCTAACTTTAACTTTCAGTCTTTCACAGTTGAGTATGATGTTATTTGTGGGTTTTTCTTAAATGCCCTTTATCATCTTGAGAGTCCCTTGGACTGCAAGGAGATCCAACCTGTCCGTTCTGAAGGAGATCAGCCCTGGGATTTCTTTGGAAAGAATGATGCTAAAGCTGAAACTCCAGTACTTTGGCCACCTCATGCGAAGAGTTGACTCACTGGAAAAGACTCTGATTTTGGGAGGGATTGGGGGCAGGAGGAGAAGGGGATGACAGAGGATGAGATGTCTGGATGGCATCACTGACTGGATGGATGTGAGTCTGAGTGAACTCCGGGAGTTGGTGATGGACAGGGAGGCCTGGCGTGCTGTGATTCATGGGGTCGCAAAGAGTCAGACACAACTGAGCAACTGATCTGATCTGATCTGATCATGTTGAGGAAGTTCTCTTTTTCCCTTCTATTCTCTTCTATTTGGGAAAACTTAACAGTAATTAGTGTTAATTCTTCTTTAAATGTTTGATAGAATTCCCCAGTGAAGCCATCTGTTACTAGATTATTTTGTTGGAAGTTTCTTTCTTTTTTTTTAATCTTAAAACAATATTTATTTTCTTGCAGTATCTGTGGGTCAGGAATGTGATGTGGTTTAGTTGGGTCTTTTGGATCTGGGATTCTCACTATCTCATGACTCAGTTGGGAAGCTTCTCAAGGCTCTGGTGGTTGCTGGAATAGTTCATTTTCTTGCAGGTTGTTGGACTGAGCTTTATTTCCTTCACAAGGAAGATTTTTGATTACTGATTTAGTATCTTTATTTGTTATAGGTCTGTTGAGATTTTCTATTTCTTCTTGTTTCAGTTTAGGTAATTTGTATGTTTCTAGGAATTTGTCCACTTCATTTAGGTCATCTAATTTGTTGTATAATAGTATCCCCTTATAATCATTTTTATTTCTATGAGCTCAGTAGGAATGTTTCCACTTTTATTTCCAATTTTAGGTTTTTAAACTTGTGTCTTTTCTCTTTTTTTGGGGGGGTGATCTGGAACCTTCCTTCACCTTTATTGAGGTATAATTGAAAAGTAAATTATAGGGTATGTATACAATGTGAAGATTTGTGACAATTTGATATATGTATACATTGTGAAAGCATCCCATAATCAAGTTAATCAACATTTATTACAGCACATATTTACCTTTTTTGTGAGAACACATTCTACTCTCTTCAGTTCAGTTCAGTTCAGTCACTCAGTCGTATCCAATTCTTTGCGACCCCATGAATCACAGCACACCAGGCCTCCCTGTCCATCACCAACTCCCAGAGTTCACTCAGACTCACGTCCATCAAGTCCGTGATGCCATCCAGCCATCTCATCCTCTGTCGTCCCCTTCTCTTCCTGCTCCCAATCCCTCCCAGCATCAGAGTCTTTTCCAGTGAGTCAACTCTTCTCATGAGGTGGCCAAAGTACTGGAGTTTCAGCTTCAGTATCATTTCTTCCAAAGAAATCCCAGGGCTGATCTCCTTTAGGATGGACTGGTTGGACCTCCTTGCAGTCCAAGGGACTCTCAAGAGTCTTCTCCAACACCACACTTCAAAAGCATCAATTCTTCAGTGCTCAGCTTTCTTCACAGTCCCACTGTCACATCCATACGTGACCACTGGAAACAACATAGCCTTGACTAGACAGACCTTTGTTGGCAAAGTAATGTCTCTGCTTTTGCATATGCTATCTAGGTTGGTCATAACTTTTTTTCCAAGGAGTAAGTGTCTTTTAATTTCGTGGCTGCAATCACCATCTGCAGTGATTTTGGAGCCCCCAAAAATAAAGTCTGACACTGTTTCCACTGTTTCCCCATCTGTTTGCCATGAAGTGATGGGACCAGATGCCATGATCTTCGTTTTTTGAATGTTGAGCTTTAAGCCAACTTTTTCACTCTCCACTTTCACTTTGATCAAGAGGCTTTTTAGTTCCTCTTCGCTTTCTGCCATAAGGGTGGTGTCATCTGCATATCTGAGGTTATTGATATTTCTCCTGGCAATCTTGATTCCAGCTTGTGCTTCTTCCAGCCCAGCGTTTCTCATGATGTACTCTGCATATAAGTTAAATAAGCAGGGTGACAATATACAGCCTTTACATACTCCTTTTCCTATTTGGAACCAGTCTGTTGTTCCATGTCCAGTTCTAACTGTTGCTTCCTGAGCTGCATACAAATTGGTCAAGAGGCAGGTCAGGTAGTCTGGTATTCCAATCTCTTTCAGAATCTTCCACAGTTTATAGTGATCCACACAGTCAAAGGCTTTGGCATAGTCAATAAAGCAGAAATGGATGTTTTTCTGGAACTCTCTTGCTTTTTCGATGAAAACCAGCTTTCAAAACCAACTTGAACACCTGGAAGTTCATGGTTCATGTATTGCTGAAGCCTGGCTTGGAGAATTTTGAGCATTACTTTACTAGTGTGTGAGATGAGTGCAACTGTGTGATAGTTTGAGCATTCTATGGCATTGCCTTTCTTTGGGATTGGAATGCAATCTGACCTTTTCCAGTCCTGTGGCCACTGCTGAGTTTTCCAAATGTGCTGACATATTGACTGCAGCACTTTCACAGCATCATCTTTCAGGATTTGAAATAGCTCAACTGAAATTCCATCACCTCCACAAGCTTTGTTCGTAGTGATGCTTCCTAGTGAAGGCCCACTTGACTTCACACTCCAGGATGTCTGGCTCTAGGTGAGTGATCACACCATCATGATTATCTGGGTCGTGAAGCTCTTTTTTGTATAGTTTTTCTGTGTATTCTTGCCACCTCTTGTTAATATCTTCTGCTTCTGTTAGGTCCATACCATTTCTGTCCTTTATTGAGCCCATCTTTGCATGAAATGTTCCCTTGGTATCTCTAATTTTCTTGAAGAGATCTCTGGTCTTTCCCATTCTGTTGTTTTCCTCTATTTCTTTGCATTGATCGCTGAGGAAGGCTTTCTTATCTCTCCTTGCTATTCTTTGGAACTCTGCATTCAGATGCTTATATCTTTCCTTTTCTCCTCTGCTTTTTGCTTCTTTTCTTTTCAGAACTATTTATAAGGCTTCCTCAGACAGCTGTTTTGCCTTTTTGCATTTCTTTTCCATGGGGATGGTCTTGATCCCTGTCTCCTGTACAATGTCACAAACCTCCGTCCATAGTTCATCAGGCACTCTGTCTATCAGATCTAGTCCCTTGAATCTATTTCTCACTTCCACTGTATAATCATAAGGGATTTGATTTAGGTCATACCTGAATGGTCTAGTGGTTTTCCCTACTTTCTTCAACTTCAGTCTGAATTTGGCAATAAGGAGTTCATGATCTTAGCCACAGTCAGCTCCCAGTCTTGTTTTTGCTGACTGTATAGAGCTTGTCCATCTTTGGCTGCAAAGAATATAATCAGTCTGATTTCGGTGTTGGCCATCTGATGATGTCCATGTGTAGAGTCTTCTCTTGTGTTGTTGGAAGAAGTTTGCTATGACCAGTGCATTTTCTTGGCAAAACTCTATTAGCCTTTGCCCTGCTTTATTCCATATTCCAAGGCCAAATTTGCATGTTACCCCAGGTGTTTCTTGACTTCCTACTTTTGCATTCCAGTCCCCTATAATGAAAAGGACATCTTTTTTGGATGTTCGTTCTAAAAGGTCTTGTAGGTCTTCTTAGAACCATTCAACTTCAGCTTCTTCAGTGTTACTGGTTGGGGCATAGACTTGCTTCACTGTGATATTGAAGGGTTTGGCTTGGAAACAAACAGAGATCATTCTGTCATTTTTGAAATTTGTTGACCATGATGGCTACTCCATTTCTTCTGAGGGATTCCTGCCCACAGTAGTAGATATAATGGTCAATACTCTCTTAGCAAATTTAAATTATACAATATGGTATTATTAATTATAATTATCATACATTAGATCACCAGACTTTAGTCATCATACGACTGAAAGTTTGTATTCTTTTATCAACTTCTCACCATTCCCCAACCTCCTCCCCTCTTCAAAACCACCAAACTACTTTGATATTATGAGTTCAACTTTTTTTATTTCACTTATAAATGGTACCATGCACTATTTGTCTTTCTCTGTTCAGCCCATTTCACTTTGCAAAATATGCTCCAGTTTCATCTATTTTGTATTAAATAATAGGATTTCCTCTTTTTTAAGGCTGAATAATATTTCATTGTATATATAAGTTCAGTTCAGTTTAATTGCTCAGTCGTGTCCGACTCTTTGCGACCCCATAAACTGCAGCACGTCAGGCCTCCCTGTTCATCACCAACTCCTGGAGTCCACCCAGACCCATATCCATTGAGTTGGTGATGCCATCCAACCATCTCATCCATCCATATATATATAATTTTAAATAATGCTGCAACAATATAGTTATCTTTCAAGGTAATGATTTTGTTTCCTTATACCCATAAATGTGATTGGTGAATCATATAATTATTTTTATTTTTAATTTCTTGAAGGAAAATTCATATTGTTTTCCTAGATGATCCTGCTATTAATGCAGGAAATCACTTGTCTAATAGTTGCCATTCATTGAATTATTAGCATTTATGCTTAGAAATTAATAACACCTCAGTTAATTCTCACAAGCACCTAGAAGGGGTTATCACTATCCTTACAGAATAAATGAGGAAACCAAGACTCAGGGGGATTCCATACATTTCTTAAGGTCACATATCTGGTAAGTGATAGAGCCAGAAGTTGAATGCACCATGTACCTATTCCTTATATTTAAGGTTTCTTCAAGGGCAAAGACATACTGTAGTTTTGGTGTAATGAAGTTTCCCGGTTGAATTTTGTACAGAGTCTGGCAGGTATAATGAATAGGCATTTCTCTTACAGTGAGAGTTTTCACAATACAAGTAGGATATATTGAGGTAGAGTAATTAGAGACATGATTTGTATTACATGCAGCTGTTGGCTATACATCAGTTGCAGGAGAAAGGTTGTTATTCATGTAGCTTTGGGAACACATGCATGTTTGTTTTTAGTGGCTGGCTGTTCATTTGGCAGCTTATTCTTGCTTATTCTTGTGGTTCTTTTCTGGCAGCTATGAACTGTGCCGTTTATTTTGAATCTGTGTTTTTGAAAATACCATCTTATTAAAATTTTCCGCCTTACTTCTCATTTTATAATAACAGATCTAACATCTCATTTATTTTGATCTAGTCTTATATGCTGTTTAGGACTTGCCTAGTGATGATTTTATCAACTAATATAATCTTTCCTTTCAAAACCAAAATTATGTATGCACTGTAAATTCCTTTATTCCCCCTTGTTGCTAGGAACCTGAAACTCTGCAAACCCCCTTCCTTTTTACCCATTGAAATTGTTTTTATAATCATTTCTTAAATATTAATAACATTCATATGAATGCATATATTGTACAGTCACAGAAAAGAAGCTGTACTTCCACAAAAATACATATCAGACACAGGAGAAAGACCTCATTTTTGTGAAGACCATGGAGGGTTCTTTTCAGAAATCTTTCTGAAAGTCACTAGGTTCAGAGATCTGGTGAAAACCTTTTTCTAGTTCTTGTTTGTTAGGAAAAGAAAGTTTACCATGGCTCTGGAGTCTACTCAAAGAGTTAAATCTTGAGGTCTTCTTATCAGAGTCAAGGAAATATACCAGCTAAAACATTATAAAAAAAAGGAATTTTTATGCTTTCCTTCTAAGAAGTTAATCAATGAACCTAGCTGAGTGAGAACCTCTCAATTTGAATGTGTAATTAATTGTGTATACTTCTCTTGAAGCAATGAATAAAATTGTGAAAGCCAGAATTATAAACATGAGGGCACTTGTAGTCATGCCCAGTCCCCTTGGCTTGTCTTTTATCCCACAGATGCATCCCAGCAAACAGATCTACTTCTACTTGGAAAACATTGAGTACAGTGCCTAGTATCAACAAGACTATCTGAAGGACTTTGCTTTGGCCTTCAATGAAGAGTGTAATTATGAATAGAGAAGGGAAAAGGATGGTGGATAATTGCCTGTGGATTGTGATGGGAAGGGCAAGAAGAGGATCTCTGTTTTTCTAGGGTAGGCAAGTGTGAAATGTAATGACTGCTCTCAACATGCTGGCACAGCACTATCACAACCGGAAGCATGTTGTAGAATAAAGAAAAAGCAACTATAGACATCACCCTTCCCTGTGCTCTCTTCTGTTCATCAGTGAATGTCTCCTAGGTAATTTTATTCGGAAAGAATGTTCATCAAACTTGCAATACTTATTTTTGATGCCAAACATTCAGTGACATTCCTACCCAACCAGTTTTGCCCTGATCCTGTAGCCTGAGAGTAATTTCAAATGCCTCATTGCATGTCCCTCCTCTACAGTTAGACGTTTTGCTGAATCTCTTGTTCAAGGTCATTTTATCCAGCCTTCAGCACTTCTTTCCACACCTCATAGTTCCCAGCATTCCTGTATTTCAAAGTGCTAGAAAGTGTGTGAATGGCCATAACTGATAATCATAAATTGAAAGGAATGAAGAGAAAAAAGCAAGATAGTAGGTGTTCAAAAAATACTGGCTTAAGTCTTCTCATCCAATGGCCCTTTATACTTTACATGATCTCTTTTGATTAATACACTAACCCTGTAAGGAAGCCAGAACAGATGGCATTATCTGTATTTTAAGGATGAGGAAACAGAATCTCAAAGATATTATATGACTTCCGAAGGTCATTCAGCAAGGAAGTGTTTGGGTTTAAGACTTTAGTGAATTCTCCTATAAAGTCCGTGCTAAGTCGCTTCAGTCATGTCTGACTGTTCACAACCTTATGGACTGTAGCCCTCCAGGCTCCTCTGTACATGGTATTCTTTAGGCAAGAATACTGGAGTGCGTTGCCATGTCTTCCTTCAGGGGATCTTCCTAATGTAGGGATTGAACCTGCACCTCTTATGTCTCCTGCATTGGCAGGTGGGTTCTTTACCATTAGTGCCACCTGGGAAGCCCCCTAATAAAGTAGACATCGAATATATGAAATAAGAAAGTGCAGTAAGCCAGTAAACCTTTGCTATAGGTTGTCATCATTCCTTGTGCTTATCTGTGTTTTATCTCTTAATTAATTAATTTAAGAAGTATTGATGTGGAGAAGGAAATGTGAACCCACTCCAATATTCTTGCCTGGGGAATTCTTTGGACAGAGGAGCCTGTTGGGCTACAGTCCATGGGGTGGCAAAAGAGTCAGATGTGACTTAGTGACTAAACAACAACAAGTCTTATACAGACATTTCATGAAAAACATAACTAAATCCCTATGTCACTACTAACAGTAAATTCTCAGTCAGTTCAGTCAGTTTAGTTGCTCAGTCATGTCTGACTCTGCAATCCCATGGACTGCAGCACACCAGGCTTTCTCGTGCATCACCAACTCCTGAAGTTTGCTCAAATTCCTGTCCATCGAGTCCGTGATGCCATCCAACCATGTTATCCTCTGTCATCCCCTTCTCCTCCTGCCTTCAATCTTTCCCAGCATCAGGGTCTTTTCCAAAGAATCAGTTCTTTGCATCAGGTGGCCAAAGTGTTGGAGTTTCAGCTTCAGCATCAGTCCTACCAATGAATATTCAGAACTGATTTCCTGTACGATTGACTAGTTGGATATCCTTGCAGTCCAAGGGACTCTCAAGAGCTTTCTTCAACACCACAGTCCAAAAGCTTTCTTTATAGTTCAACTCTTAAATCCATACATGACTACTGGAAAAACCAAAGCTTTGACTAGATGGACCTTTGTTGGCAAAGTAGTGAATGAACAACAAACAATAAATTCTAATTGTACCTAATATTTAAAAGCTATATCATAAAAATTCTTGAAGAAAAAAGAAAAAGAAGTATTGATGGAGTGCCTATTATATGCTAAGCTCTACTCTGGGTGCCGAGAATACATCAATGAATAAAAGAGACAAAAATTCCTGCCCTCTTAGAGTTTATGTCTTTGTTTATTGAGATATAAATGCCTGGTGACTTACTTATCATTACTAAAATAAGTTGATTAATGAACATACTGAGTTAGTCAATATTTATTAACTGAGCAACTACAGTGTGCCAGGTACTGTGATAGGTGCTAGAAAAAATATAGTGGAGAGCAAAAACAGGCACAAATCTGACTCTTATAGTACTATGATTCATTAGAGGAAATAGCCAATAATCAAATCACGAGTGCTAAGTGCTAAGGAGATGTTCATGGTGGTTTAAGAACACATAAAGGGGGATTTGACCAAGTAAGGGAGGGCAGGGAAGGTTTTCCTAGAAAGTGATGATTGTGCTAAGATGAATAGTAGTTTAACTAGGGGAAACAGTGAGAAAATAGCATGCTAAAAGCTCTGTGATGACTAGAGGGACCTGTGGTAAAATTAACCTGAGGTAACTGTGGTGAAGTGCTTCCCTTGTGGCTCAGCTGGTAAAGAATTTGCAGAGGAAGATGGTGGAGTAGAAGGACATGTGCTCATCTTCTCCTGCGAGAACTCCAAAATTACAACTCGCTGCTGAACAACCATTAACAGGAGAATGTTAGATCCCAACAAAAAAAGATACCCCATGCCAAGGGCAAAGGAGAAGCCCCAGCAAGATGGTAAGAGGGGCGAAATCACATTTAGAATCAAAGCCCATACCCGCCAGAGACACTCGGAAGGCCCAAACAAACCTTGTGCACACCAGGACTCAGAGAACCCATGAGACTGAGCCAGAACTGTGTCTGAGTCTCTCCTGTGGAGGTACATGTCAGCAGTGGCCTGCTGCAGGGCAGGGGCTCTGGGTGCAGCAGGCCTGGGTATGGCATAAGCCCTCTTGGAGGAGGTCGCCATTAACCCCACCACAGAGCCACCAGAACTTACAAGGACTAGGGAAACAGACTTTCAGAGGGAACAAACAAAGCCTTGTGCACACCAGGACCCAGGAGAGAGGAGCAGTGATCCCACAAGAGACTGACCCAGACTTGCCTGTGAGTGTCCAGGAGTCTGCGGCAGAGGCATGGGTTAGCAGTGGCCTGCTGCAGGGTCGGGGGCACTCGGTGCAGCAGTGCATACATGGGACCTTTTGAAGGAGGTCGCCATTATCTTCATTACCTCCACCATAGTTGGCCTCAGGTCAAACAACAGGGAGGGAACACAGCTGTGCCCATAAAATTGGATTAAAGATTTACTGAGCATGGCCCCACCCATCAGAAAAAGACCCAATTTCTCCCTCAGTCAGTCTCCCATCAGGAAACTTCCATAAGCTTCTTATTCTTATCCATCAGAGGGCCAACAGAATGAAAACCACAATCACAGAAAACTAATCAAACTGATCCCATGGACCACAGACTTGTCTAACTCAATGAAACTATGAGCCATTTCATGTAGGGCCACCCAAGATGGATGGGTCATGCTGGAGAGTTATGACAAAATGTAGTCCACTTGAGAAGGAAATGGCAAACCACTTCAGTATTCTTGCCTTGAGAACCCCATGAACAGTATGAAAAGACAAAAAGATATGACACTGAAGATGATCTCTCCACGTCGGTAGGTGCCCAATATGCTACTGGAGATCAGTGGAGAAACAATTCTAGAAAAAATGAAGAGACAGAGCCAAAGCAAAAATAATGCCCAGTTGTGGATGTGACTGGTGATGGAAGTAAAGTCCAATGCTATAAAGAACAATATTGCATAGGAATTGCAATGTTAGGTCCATGAATCAAGGTAAATTGGAAGTGGTCAAACAGGAGATGGCAAGAGTGAACATTGACATTTTAGGAATCAGTGAACTAAAATGGACTAGAATGTGTGAATTTAACTCAGATGACCATTTTATCTACTATGTGGGCAAAAATCTCTTAGAAGAAATGGAGTAGCCATCATAGTCAATGAAAGAGCCTGAAATGCAGTACTGGATGCAATCGCAAAAATGACAGAATGATCTCTGTTCGTTTCCAAGGCAAACCATTGAATATTACAGTAATTCAAGTCTATGCCCTGACCAGTAATGCTGAAGAAGCTGAAGTTGAATGGTTCTAAGAAGACCTATAAGACCTTCTAGAACTAACACCCAAAAAAGATCCTTTTCATTATAGGGTACTGGAATGCAAGGAAGTCAAGAGATACCTGGAGTAACAGGCAAATTTGGCCTTAGAGTACAAAAAGAAGCAGGTCAAAGGCTAAAAGAGTTTTGCCAAGAGAATGCACTGATCATAGCAAACACCCTCTTCCAAAAACACAAGAGAAGACTCTACACATGGACATCATCAGATGGTCAATACTGAAATCAGATTGATTATGTTCTTTGCAGCCAAAAATGGAGAAGCTCTATGGGGTCAGTAGAAACAAGACTGGGAGCTGACTGTGGCTCAGATCATGAACTCCTTATTGCCAAATTCAGACTGAAATGGAAGAAAGTAGGGAAAAACACTAGACCACAGTCAGGTATGATCTAAATCAAATCCCTTACGATTATATAGTGGAAGTGACAAATAGATTCAAGGGATTAGATCTGATAGAGTGCCTAAAGAACTATGTATGGAGGTTTGTCACATTGTACAGGAGGTAGTGATCAAGACCATCTCCAAGAAAAAGAAATGAAAAAAGGCAAAATGGTTGTCTGAGGAGGTCTTACAAATAGTTAAGAAAAGACAAGACATGAAAGGCAAAGGAGAAAAGGAAAGATATGCCCATTTGAATGCAGAGCTCCAAAGAATAGCAAGGAGAGAGATAAGAAAACCTTCCTCAGTGATCAATGCAAAGAAATAGAGGAAAAAAATAGAATGGGAAAGACTAGAGATCTCTTCAAGAAAATGAGAGATACCAAAGGAATAATTCATGCAAAGATGGGCAGAATTAAGGACAGAAGTGGTATGGACCTAACAGAAGCTGAAGATATTAAGAGGTGGTAAGATACACAGAAAAGCTATACAAAAAAATCTTCATGACCCAGATAATCAGGATGGTGTGATCACCATCTGGATGATGTCTGGCTCTGGAATGACACCATTCCAGAGCCAGACATCCTGGAATGCAAAGTCAAGTCGGCCTTAGGAAGCATCACTACGAACAAAGCTGGTGGAGGTGATGGAATTCCAGTTGAGCTCTTTCAAATCCTGAAAGATGATGCTGTGAAAGCGCTGCACCCAGCATGTCAGCAAATGTGGAAAACTCAGCAGTGGCCACAGGACTGAAAAAAATCAGTTTTCATTCCAATCCCAAAGAAAAGCAATCCAAAGAATCCTCAAACTACGGCACAATTGCACTCATCTCACAAGAGTTCCAGAAAAACATCTACTTCTGCTTTATTGACTATGCCAAAGCCTTTGACTGTGTGGATCACACAAACTATGGCAAATTCTTCAAGAGATGGAAATACCAGATCACCTTACCTGCCTCCTGAGAAATCTGTATGCAGGACAAGAAGCAACAGTTAGAACTGAACATGGAAGAGCAGACTGGTTCCAAATTGGGAAAGGAGTACATCAAGACTGTATATTGTCACCCTGCTTATTTAACTTATATGCAGAGTACATCAGGTGAAATGCTGGACTGGATGAAGCTCCTGCTGGAATCAAGATTGCCAGGAGAAATATCAATAATCTCAGATATGCAGATGACACCACCCTTAAGACAGAAAGTGAAGAAGAACTAAAGAGCCTCTTAAAAAAGTGAAAGAGGAGAGTGAAAAAGTTGGCTTAAAACTCAACATTCGGAAAACTTAGAGCATGACATCCAGTCCCATCATTTCATGGCAAAAAGATGGGGAAATAATGAAAACAATGAGAGAGTTTATTTTTGGGGGCTCCAAAATCACTGCAGATGGTGACTGCATCCATGAAATTAAAAGATGCTTGCTCCTTGGAAGAAAAGCTATGACCAATCTAGACAGCATATTAAAAAGCAGATACATTAGTTTGTCAACAAAATCCATCTAGTTCAAGCTATGGTTTTTCCAGTAGTCATGAACAGATGTGAGATTTGGACTATAAAGAAGCTGAGCACCAAAAGAATTGATGCTTTTGAACTGTGGTTTTGGAGGAGACTCTTGAGAGTTCCTTGGACTGCAAGGAGATCCAACCAGTGAATCCTAAAAGAAATCAGTCCTGAATATCCTTTGGAAGGACTGATGCTGAAGCTGAAACTCCAATCTTTTAGCCACCTGATACAAAGAACTGAGTCCTTGGAAAAGACCTGATCCTGGGAGGGATTGGGGGCAGGAGGAGAAGGGGATGACAGAGGATGAGATGGCTGGATGGCATCACTGACTAGATGGATGTGAGTTTGAGTGAACTCCAGGAGTTGGTGATGGACAGGGAAGCCTGGTGTGCTGCAGTCCCTGGGATCGCAAAGAATTGGACATGACTGCGTGACTGAACTGAACTGAACTGAACTGTGGTAATGCATGTAGAAAGACACCATAGGAGTTTATATGCCTGAAGCACAAAGGAGGAAAAGAATTGATGAGGCTTGAGAAGTAGGTAGGAACAGGCCATGTAAGCTCTTATAGGTCATATTAAAGAGTTTGGTATTTATCTATTGAACAGCTAGAAGTAATTGATTTATTTTAAGCATAAGGAATGACAGGAAAAGGTTTGGGTTTTGAAAGAAATCACAGTTACTATACAGGCCACCCAGGAACATGGGTGGTCTAGTTACTAGGTTATGATAGTAGTCTATGCAGAGATGATGAAATGATAGCTTCTTGGACAAGGGTGGTGGCAGTGAAGATGGAGACAAGTGGATTATTCAAAGTAAAAATGACAGGCTCTAGTATTGGTTTGCAGCCAAAGATGGAGAAGCTCTATACAGTCAGCAAAAACAAGACCGGCTCAAATCATAAACTCCTTATAGCCAAATTCAGACTGAAATTGAAGAAAGTGGAGAAAACCACTAGACCATTCAGGTATGATCTAAATAAAATCCCTTATGATTATATAGTGGAAGTGAGAAATAGATTCAAGGGACTAGATCTGATAGACAGAGTGCCTGATGAACTGTGGATGGAGGTTTGTGACATTGTACAGCAGACAGGAATCAAGACCATCCCCAAGAAAAAGAAATGCAAAAAAGCAAAATGGCTGTCTGAGGAGGCCTTACAAATAGCTGTGAAAAGAAGGGAAGCAAAAATCAAAGGGGAAAAGGAAAGATATATCCATTTGAGTGAAGAGTTCCAAAGAATAGCAAGGAGAGATAAGAAAACCTTCCTCAGCAATCAATGCAAAGAAATAGAGGAAAACAGCAGAATGGGAAAGACTAGAGATCTCTTCAAGAAAATTAGAGATACCAAGGGAACATTTTATGCAAAGATGGGCTCAATAAAGGACAGAAATGGTAGGTACCTAACAGAAGCAGAAGATGTTAAGAAGAGATGGCATGAATACACAGAACTATACAAAAAAGATCTTCATGACCCAGATAATCATGATGGTGTAATCACTCCCCTAGAGCCAGACATCCTGGAATGTGAAGTCAAGTGGGCCTTAGAAAGCATCACTACGAACAAAGCTGGTGGAGGTGATGGAATTCCAGTTGAGCTCTTTCAAATCCTGAAAGATGATGCTGTGAAAGTGCTGCACCCAGCATGTCAGCAAATGTGGAAAACTCAGCAGTGGCCACAGGACTGAAAAAAATCAGTTTTCATTCCAATCCCAAAGAAAAGCAATCCAAAGAATGCTCAAACTAACGCACAAGTGTACTCATCTCACACGCTAGCAAAGTAATGCTTAAAATTCTCCAAGCCAGGCTTCAACAGTACCTGAACCATGAATTTCCAGATGTTCAAGCTGGATTTATAAAAGGCAGAGGAACCAGAGATCAAATTGCCAACATCCGTTGGATCATAGAAAAAGCACAAGAATTCCAGGAAAACATCTACTTCTGCTTTATTGACTATGCCAAAGCCTTTGACTGTGTGGATCATAATAAACTGCGGGAAATTCTGAAAGAGATGGGAATACCAGACCACCTGACCTGCCTCCCGAGAAATCTGTATGCAGGTCAGGAAGCAACAGTTAGAACTGGACATGGAACATCAGACTGGTTCCAAATAGGAAAAGGAGTACGTCAAGGCTGTATATTGTCACTCTGTTTATTTAACTTCTATGCAGAGTACATCATGAGAAATGCTGGGCTGGAAGAAGCACAAGCTGGAATCAAGATTGCCGGGAGAAATATCAATCACCTCAGATATGCAGATGACACCACCCTTATGGCAGAAAGTGAAGAAGAACTAAAGAGCCTCTTGATGAAAGTGAAAGAGGAGGGTGAAAAAGTTGGCTTAAAGCTCAACATTCAGAAAACGAAGATCATGGCATCCGGTCCCATCACTTCATGGCAAATTGATGGGAAAACAATGGAAACAGTGGCTGACTTTATTTTTCTGGGCTCCAAAATCACTGAAGATTTTGATTGCAGCCATGAAATTAAAAGACGCTTACTCCTTGGAAGGAAAGTTATGATCAACCTAGACAGCATATTAAAAAGCAGAGACATCACTTTGTCCACAAAGGTCCGTCTAGTCAAGGCTATGGTTTTTCCAGTAGTCATGTATGGATGTGAGAGTTGGACTATAAAGAAAGCTGAGCACTGAAGAATTGATGCTTTTGAACTGTGGTGTTGGAGAAGACTCTTGAGAGTCCCTTGGACTGCAAGGAGATCCAGCCAGTCCATCCTAAAGGAGATCAGTCCTGGGTGTCCATTGGAAGGACTGATATTGAAGCCTTAACTCCAATATTTTGGTCACCTGATGCGAAGAGCTGGCTCATTTGAAAAGACCCTGATGAAGGGAAAGATTGAGAGCAGGAGGAGAAGGGGATGACAGAGGATGAGATGGTTGGATGGCATCACCGACTCGATGGACATGGGTTTGGGTGGACTCTGAGAGTTGGTGATGGACAGGGAGACCTGGCGTGCTGTGATTCATGGGGTGGCAAAGAGTTGGACACAACTGAGCAACTGAACTGAACTGAAGTATTGGTTCGAATGTGGGTAGTGATGGAGAGGGTGTGTTAAAGATGACTTCCTTAAAGCTGAAGCTGAATCTTGTTCAGTGAAGTATCTCTATGTCCTAGCACAATATTTGGCACATAGTGTTCTGTCTGCTAGCAGAACTGGAACTAGCATAAACTCACATGACTCCCAATGTGATTTATTGCTCTTCCCCTCCTGTTGGAGTCTCACACTTTTGTGGTTTTAGTACACTTAGGTGAAGCAAGGTACTCATCACTGGGGTTGGTAAATGGCAAGAGGTAAGGTCAAAGTTGGGAATGGCGGGGGAAGGAGAGAAGAAATGGAATTATGAAAGATACTTTATCTTGGGTATTGTTGTTTTTTAGGAAAAGAGGCCATTTCTGTAATTTCCAGGGGATAACATATACAGTTAATTCCAAAATATATATATTCTAAATATATAATTCTAAAATATATATATTATATATGTATATATATATATATTATTGAGTACAGAACCTGGTGTCTATATTTTCAAATGCTTTCATTTGAATTTCTAATTTGAGCTTCACAGTAACCCTAAGAGATGAATAAGGCAATAATTATCGCCCTCATTTTCCAATAGAAGAAATTGTGTTTCAGAGAGATTTCATGTGCCAGAACTATTGAATGGAACTTGAATCCATACCTTTGAATTACAAGTTCAACATACTTTTCACTGGACTATACCCGGTATAGACTTACTGTTTTTGATGCTGTTAAACTTGGAAGTAAATTTATTGCAGGAGTTTTGAAGATAACTTGTTGAAATTCTAGTGAGTCTGTAGAGACCTGATCATGATCAGAAATGTGAAATCATGTGCTATGTTCATATTTGCCTTAAAGTTGATTTGGATTTTCAGAAATATCAGTTGATTCTCCCAAGCAGAGCACTTGTATGGTATGTTGTGAGTAAACCAGGTTTGCAAATAGCCTTGTGCAGAATAGATTATTTGGCTCTCACTCAAAGGTTTTAGATTCAGAAATCCTCTTTTATGCAGGTATAACTGCTAGGCGAAAGGACCAAGGTGACAGCAGCAGGAAACAAAGGGCTCTTTGGCAAGTTTTCTGTTTCCACAGACAACGCTTTGCCTTTCCATTCCCTTTCTCCTTTCTCCCAATGAGCTTTCTGTTGCAGAATGACCTTTCCCCTGGACAAGTCAGGCTGCTGTTCACCAGCTTCTGCTGCCTTCCAGGACTCATGGAAGTTGGAAGGACCTAGACATATTGTGATGAACTGTGCTGGTAAGTGTGTTAGCAACTCAATTTGCTACCACTGAGAGATCCACACATTTTAATTATGAGCTTAGTTTCCTAAGCTTTGAAATTATAGTATCTGCGTGTATCACTGGTTTGCAGGTTTAGAGATGTATTCTCATCTCAGTTTCCAAGAATTTATGTGCACAATTCCCATTAATGGGAGTTGGATATATAAATTGATGGGCATCAAAATGAAAATATATCCTTTAGTCTGAAGGATGAACTAACTACGTGTCTCTTTCCAGCTCTTATTACTAGGTGATCTTTGGAATTTTAGGGGAAATTTTTGACCATCTGATAGTTAGATTGTGGGATAAGCCCTAAATCTAGCACGAAATCATTCTACTTTACCAGTTTTATAAAAATGATTTTTCAATATATGCATAAAATATTTTTTGGTGCTTATTTTAGGAGATTCTCCAAATGCCTTATTAAAGCTAATTGTTTTATTATTTTAAATATAAAAACATTATAAAATACATTAAAGTTATTAATAATCACCATGGAATGTATTTTCATTCATTTAACTAACATTTACTGAATTGCTACTCTGAGGTTCTGTGCTAAGCTTTGGGAAAACTAAGATACAATGTCTCTTTAATGGGGAAGACATATATAAAAACAGTGACTATTGTTAATAATACTGTATTGTGTATTTGAAAGTTGCTAAGTGGAGAAGGCAATGGCACCCCACTCCAGTACTCTTGCCTGGAGAATCCCATGGACGGAGGAGCCTGGAAGGCTGCAGTCTATGGGGTCGCTGAGGGTCAGACATAACTGAGCGACTTCATTTTCACTTTTCACTTTCATGCATTGAAGAAGGAAATGGCAACCCACTCCAGTGTTCTTGCCTGGAGAATCCCAGGGACGGGGGAGCCTTGTGGGCTGCTGTCTATGGGGTCACACAGAGTCGGACACGACTGAAGCGACTTAGCAGCAAGTGTAGGTCTTGGAATTTCTCATCACAAGAATAAAACTTTTGAAGCTGTATCGTGACAGATGTTAACTAGACTCATTGTGGCAATGATTTCACAATATATACAAATATCAAAATATCATTTACACATCTGAAACTAAGGTAATGTTATATGTCAGTTATATCTCAATAAAAATTAAAAACAATAATAGGCTTTACAATACAAAGCTAATAACGAGAGTAAGCAAATCGTTCTGAGGAGAATGAGGAGAGACATACTATCCAAAAAAATAGGAAAGGCTCCACACAGGATATACCATTTGAACCCAGTCTTGCAAGTTGAATAGGAATTCTCCGCAATGAGAGGTTGAGACAGGTCATAGAGGATAAGAACATTCCAGGCAGAAGAAGCTGAATATTCAAAGACTAAATGAAATTATACCAGGTATAGCAATATCCAAAGGGGACCAGAAAGAGATGAATCTAAAGACAGATTGAGATTAGATTAAGAAAAGTGCCCTGAAGAACTATATTCAGTGGGGAGCAATGGTTATTTTTAAGAAGAGTTATGGAACTATCATATATTTTAAAAGTCTATTCTGAGGGCAGAGCAAAGAATGAATTGGCGTGAGAAAAGGTGATTTAACTGAAGTAATTGGGAGGCCATTAATTGAGTATCAGAATGGTTTGTTCTTTGGGATATATATGGAATATATATGTCTTTTGACTTTCTTGAGGGTGTCCTTTGAAGAACAAATATTTTTTTATTTTGATAGAGTTTAAAATTATCCATCTTTTCTTTTGTCACGTGGCACTTTGACATTGTATCTAAGAAACCACCACCTAATCCAGGGACATGAAATTTCATACTTATGTTTTCTTCTATGAGTTTTAGTTCTTGAAATCAGGTCTATGGTTTTTTTGAGTTCATTTTTATATATGATGTGAGGTAAGAGTTCAAATTCCTTCTTGTGCATGTGCATATATTTTTTTCCCAGCACTATTTCTTGAAAAGACTATTCTTTCTCCATTGAATTATCTTGTCATCCTCACCAGTAATCAGTAGATGTGGACTTATTTTGATACTCTCAATTCTGTTCCACTCGCCTAAATGTTTATCCTTATACCAGTACCACAATAGCTTGATTACTGTAGCTTTATTTTTTTAATTTATTTTTATTTATTGCTTATTCAAAAAAATTTTGTTTCAGATTGGATTATAGTTGATTAGCAATGTTTTATTAGTTTTGGGTGCACAGCAAAGTGATTCAGTTATACATATACATGTATGCATTCCTTTTCCAATTCTTTTCCTGTTTAGTCTATTGAACAGTATTCCTGTGTTGTACAGTAGGTCCTCCTTTAAGTATGGCATAGTGCATTTATAGTAGATTTTGAAATCAGGAAGTAGATTCCTCTTAGTCCTTTTTTGCTCAAGATTGTTTCAACTATTCTGAGTTCCTTGAAACTTTATTTCCTTATGAGTTTTAGGGTTGGCTTGTTAATTACTATAAAAAGGCAATCTGGAATTTTGATAGTGTTGAGTTGAATCTGTAGATCAATTTGGAGAGTATTGACATCCTGATGAAATTAAGTCCTTTGATCCGTGAACATGGGAAGTCTAATTTATTTAAGTCTTCTTTAGTTTCTTTCAACCAGAACTGCAAATTATTTGTGAATGAGATTGGAAGTCATTAGAGGGTTTTGAGCAGGGGAATGATATGATCTGACTTATGTTTTAAAAGACTGAGTGGGATGAATGGAGAAACCATTGACATATACATATTGCCATGTATAAAATAGATAGCTGGTGAGAAGATGCTATATAACACAAGGAGCCCAGTCTGACACTCTGTGATGACCTAGAAGGGTAGGATGGAAGGAGCAGAGGGGAGGCTCAAGACAGGGAATATATGTATAATTATGACTGATTTGCAGTGTTGTACAGCAGAAACCAACACAGCATTGTAAAGCAGTTTTTCAATTAAAAAATAAATTGAAAAAGAAAAGAAATTACTTTGGCTGCCTTTTGTAGAATAAACTGTAGGAGAGGAAAGTAAAGGACAGAGACCATTTAGAAGGCTACAACAATAGGCTGTTAGGAAAATGGTAGCTTGGACTAGTGTAAATAGTAAGGAGTGTAAGATCTAGTGTCTATTTTAAGGCTAGACTGACAGGATTTATTTAAGAATTGGAAATAGGAGAAGAAGAAGGATGTCAAAAAGTGTTTAACTGGAAGGATGGAGTTTCCACTAAGATAAGGAAGACTGTAAGAGGAACATGTTCATGGTAATTGGGGCAGGGATCTATCAGGAGTTCAATTAAATGTGAATGTTAAGTGTTAGGTATGAAATGCCTATTAAACATTCAAGCTGAGATGTCAAATTGGCATTTGGTATATGAACATAGGAATTTAAGAATCCAAATAGTGTATACAGATGATGTTTAAAGTCCAGAATATAAGATATCATCTAGAGAAGGTATCTAGATGGAGAAGAGATCTCAGGGCTGAACCTTGGGGACACAAGTGTTACGGGTTAGGGAGATGGGATGAATTCACCAAAAGAGACTAAAAGGAGCAATGAAGTAGGAGAAAAATCAAGAGATCATGATATCTTAAGAGTTACGTTTTTAGAAAGTGTTTCAAGAAGACAGACTGATCAAGTGTGTCAAATGCTGCTGATAGGTTGAATAAGATGAGCATTAATCATTGTATTTGTCTATATGAAGGTCATTGGTGACCTTGACAATATCTGTTTTGGTGAAGAGACGGGGACTTAGCTCATTTGTAGTAAACTTGAGAAAGAATGGAAACTGCATATAGACAACTCTTTAAGGAAATTTCCAAAGAGGGTAGAGAAATTTCCCTTTCATGTTACCTTGAAAAGGACATGCTATCAACCAGGCATTTTAAAAGAACTTCTACTCTAAAAAAATTTCAAACCTAGAGAAAAGTTGAAAGAATCTTAACAATGAATAACTATATATCCTTCACCTGCTGCTGCTGCTGCTAAGTCGCTTCAGTCATGTCCGACTCTGTGCGACCCCATAGACGGCAGCCCACTAGGCTCCTCTGTCCCCGGGATTCTCCAGGCAAGAATACTGGAGTGGGTTGTCATTTCCTTCTCCAAGGCATGAAAGTGAAAAGTGAAAGTGAAGTCGCTCAGTTGTGCCCGACTCCTAGCGACCCCATGGACTGCAGCCCACCAGGCTCTTCCGTCCATGGGATTTTCCAGGCAAGAGTACTGGAGTGGGGTGCCATTGCCTTCTCCTAGATTCATTGATTTTGAATATCTTTCCACATTTGCTTTCTCTCTTCAAGTGGTTTGCTAAACCATATGAAAGTGACTTGCAGACATCATGACACTTTATCCATAAATACTTCAGCTTCATGTCCCAAGAAAATTAGTAATAATTCCACATTGTCTGATATCCAGTCATATTTATGTTCTCCCAAATATCTCAAAAGATCTTATATATATATATATACATGTATTTTTTTTAATCCAGAAGCCAATCAAGGTTTAAATGTTGCGTACTGCTATGTCTCTTTAGTATCTATCTATAGAAAAGTCCTCCTGTTCTTCTAAAAATGATTTTTATTTTTTGAAAGTCCAGGCCAGTTGTCCTATGGAATGCTGCTACTGTGTGCGTGCTCACTTATGTCCGACCCTTTGCAACCCCATGGACTGTAGCCTGCCAGGTTCGTCTGTCCATTGGATTTTTCAGGCAAAAATACGGAGTGGGTTGCCATTTTCTCCTCCAGGGGATCTTCCCAACCCAGGGATCAAACCCACATCTCCTTCATCTCCTGCATTGGCAGGCAAATACTTTACCACTGTGCCACCTGGAATATCCTACATTTAATTGTTCAATGACAGATTTTATTTTCTTGGGCTCCAAAATCACTGTGGATAGTGATGCAGCCATGAAATTAACAGATGCTTGCTCCTTGGAAGGAAACCTGTCACAAACCCAGACAGTGTATTAAAAAGCAGAGACATCACTTTGCCAACAAGCCATATAGTCAAAACTGTGGTTTTTCCAGTAGTCACGTGTGGATGTGAGAGTTGGACCATAAAGAAGACTGAGTGCCGAAGAATTGATGCTTTCAAATTGTGGTGCTGGAGAGGACTCTTGAGAGTCCCTTGGACTGCAAGGAGATCAAACCAGTCAATCCTAAAGGAAATCAGTCCTGAATATTCATTGAAAGGACTGATGCTGAAGCTGAAGCTCCAATACTTTGGCCACCTGATGCGAAGAGCTGAATCATTGAAATAGACACTGATGCTCCAAAAGACAGGCAGGAGGAGAAGGGGGTGGCAGAGGATGAGATGGTTAGATAGCATCACTGACTCAATGGACATGAGTTTGAGCAAACTTTAGGAAATAGTAGAGAATAGAGTAGCTTACTGTGCTGCAGTTCATGGGGTCCCAAAGAGTCAGACACCACTTATGACTGAACAACAAAATTGTTCTTGGTAGCTTGTTTCTTTTTTACATATATCCTATCAACTGGAAATTAAGTTTAAAGGCTTAATTAGATTTAGGTTAAATGTTTTTGGCAAAAATGCCTTAAGTTATATTGCATGCTTCATATGATATTTCATCAGGGGGCATATAATATTAGGTTGTCCATTGTAATGATGCTAAATTTGATCCCTTAGTTAAAATGGTGATTGCCAGATTTCTTGATTATAAAGTAACATTTTCATTTTGTACTTTGTATAAAAAGTCTGTGGATAATGTTCTAGTACTATGCAAATATCTCAAGGGAAGCCTTTTAAAAAATGAAAGTAATATAGCATGTTTATTCACTGATGAAAATGACAAAACATTAAAAAACATTGATGATACAAGAGAAAGAAGAGATGATTCCTGGAGTATTGTTCTTGGATACATGAGAGAGATAATAGGATGCAGTGCACAGCTGAAGAACTAGACTTTGGAGAGATGCATAAACATTCTCCAAGGTATTTGGTGGGAAGTAGATGATATGAGTACAGATGAAGGGAGAATGGTATGCATGATGGTGGGAGCTTTTGGAATTTCCTTCCTAATTGGTTGTATTTATCACTAATTATATAGGGATTTTTTTCAGATGTAAACTCAATCAACTTTGGGGTTCCAGCCTTGCCCTTCTGTCTTCCTAGGGTGACACTAAGTCCTTTAGGGTCTGAATTTTCCATGGACTAAGGAAAAGGGAGAATCTTTCATCATTAGTCATTTGCTTCAATATCTGTGGTCGTATCACAATTCTCAGCTTATACAGTCCATGCCTATGGTACCTCCTTGTCCTTCAGACCAACTGACCTTCTGGCAGCCATTTATGAGGTCAAGGAAGGTGTGGGAACTATCACAGATTCTTTCTTCCTACACTTGGTTGTGTTTCTGCTGAACTGTTGCCACATATTTCTGGTACAGGGGTTTTGCTTGTAAAACTTACGGTCTTTCCTTATGGTCTTTCTGTACTTTGCCCAGGAAGCAAAGTACAGATCTTTGTTCTTAGAATCTTCCAAGCTTGTATGACATGTCTATTGTCAATCCACACAGGGCAGACTTCCTTCTCGAAGACTCACATCAGTGCTAACTTCTTTGCTCTTATTTTCAACCATAGATCTTTCTTCAGCCTAACTTTCATAGATCCTCTCTCATTTTGCCTTCTTTACCATTCTGTTGTTTTGATTAGGACTTCATGCTCTGAGAACTTCATGACCCTAATTTTTCAAAGAAATTTTTTTTCTCTCAAAAAACAACTATACCAACAAAACAAAACATTTGTAGACTTTCAAGATTTCTATATCTGTCAGGGGATTAAGAGGTTTTTTTTTCCAAACAAAGAGAACTTGACTCTGTTTGCTGGATTTTGCCTTCCCTTGAGTACATAAGTGTTAGCGTCAAGGTTTCGTTTTAATGGTAGAGAATAAAGGAATTTCTGAGAACAAAAAAATCATTGAGTAATATTTAAAATGTTATTCCACACATGCATTATTCAGACATGTATTTTCCCACAGTTAGACTCTGTTGTGGTGTATTAATCAGAATATTGAATCTTTACCTTTAAAAGACCTAACGAAGCATTGCAGAGTGTCTTAGGTGACAATGACAGAACAGGAAGTTAAGCTCTGAAAAGAATTCAAATTGGGATTTAAGGTGGAAAGGAAGATGCTCTGCTTATATATACTTTACTGATTTTTAATCACTGTTGGTCTGTAGAGTGGCAAATATGGAAGGGATGTTTTGAAATGTCATAAATTCACCAAGAAATGGACAGAGTTCTTTTGAGACCACATTTTATCCTGGTTCTTCTAAAACAGAGAAAGCCAAAGTCATAACACTCTTCTGATTTGCTGAGGAAAACGACCAAACTCACCATTTGATTCTGTTAATCCTTTTATTATGTACCTAAGTGATGTGACTCAGTGTCATATTAATTTCAAAATATGGACCATCCTATTTATGTGATTTTTTTTTGCAGGCAAGAAGAAATAAATTCTGGGTTTAAGGTCAGTTTAGTGATATTTTATTAAAAAAGAATAATGTCAGTGATTTGGGAGCTTGTTTTAGAGAGGGCACTGAAAAGTGACAATTCACTTTTAAATTTAGAGTGAAATTTCGGTATCATGTCTGTTCATACATAAATATTAGCTCTATCAGCATATTTATACATGCATATGATGTTACTGGTTATATTATACTTATGTGGTAGTATGTATTTGTCATAAGACATATTTATGTAGATGCCCTAAAGTTATGGAATCTTGGAGGACACTGGGAGTATAAATCAGTCCAGTGCTTCAAGATATGTTGCTGAATAGTGGAGCAGGTAGTCTCTCATAGAGAGTTCACTTGAATGTTCTGTCCTAGAGGCAGCGTTTGTTTCTTAGGTACCTGATTGATTTTAGGGTTGCTTCTTTTACTGCAGAAGCACTTGTAATACTACCTGGTTGAAAACGGTCAAAGCAACTTTTCTCAGGGTGTGTAAAACTGCTTATGTAAGGTCTTTTATAATGTATGTATACTGAAAGACACATTTGAGAGTGTCTATTATTTGTTCTTATATATGTATGTGCTTAAATGAATGTCTCCAAAAATAGTTTGCATGTGCCGATTGTAAATACAACTTTTTGCTAGATGAAACACAGTTGTGGGTCGCAGCTTATACTTGAAACACCACCTCTCTTTTCTGTATCCATGTAAATCCTTTCCATCCCTGTAGGCACGGCTTCATCTTCTCAATGAAGCCTTCCCTGATTCTGTTAGTCCTCAGAGATTTCTCTTTCTTTGATCTCCAAGAGTGTTCTATCTGACTCACCTCTTTGGTTTTTCTCATTTAGGCTTTGTAACTAGTTCTGTTTGTATGGCTTTTTTTTAAAAAAACTCTTTCTGCTTTTATATCATGTCTTTTCCACTGGATTGCAGACTCCCTGAGATCATAGACCATGTACAATAAGTATTCACATCTTCTTATACTGCTTAGCACGTGGTAAATACTCAAACCATATTTGTTGAGAGAATACATGAAGCAAATGTCAGTTTTGAGCACCACCGCAGGACCATGTACAAAAGTGGCCTATGAACTAAGATTAGCATAAGGTACATTTTCAGAGGATCATGGACGCTCAGGATGAGAAGACACTTGCAGAGACTTTATCTTCAAGTTTATCCAGCACCCTGATGTGCAAATCTCTTCAGGGCAGAGTTGTCTCCTTCAGATGGAACATCTCCCATGATTCAGAATGAATGCTTTAAGGAACATGGAATTTTCAGGTACCATAGTAAATTATTAAACATGGCAAATTTTCAGCCAAATTGTCTGGGTTCAAGTCCACTGCTCCTTATTAACTCTGTGGCTTTGGACACGTTCTTTAGTTTTAGGTTCTTCACCTAAAAAACTGGGATGATCATACAAACTCAGTCTTTTATTTGTAATTCTAAAACATATAATCTCTGAAAACCAAAAGATTTTGCTACTTATTTGCCCAGAAAATCTGCCCTGATCAAAACTAGAGAAGAATCTGACTTAAATGGCTATAACGTTACTTATAGGTTTTTGTCTGCTTGTTAATTGGTGAATATTCATGTTTTAGTCATGAATAATCAGTCCTGAATATTCACTGAAGGACTGATGCTGAAGCTGAAGCTCCAATACTTTGGCCACCTGATGTGAAGAACTGACTTATTGGAATAGACGCTGATGCTGGAAAAGATTGAAGGCAGGAGGAGAAGGGGACGACAGAGGATGAGATAGTTGGATGGCATCACTGACTCAAAGGACTTGAGTTTGAGCAAGCTGCAGGAGTTAGTGAAGGACAGCAAAGCCTGGCGTGCTTCAGTCCATGGGGTTGCAAAGAGTCAGATATGACTGAGCGACTGAACTGAACTTATTCATATTCCTCTGCAAAAATAATAATGTTTTTGGCTATGAGGTACTGCCCCAAATCCTGCTCCATATAGTTATGTTCTCTATTATAATTTTCCAAAAAGTTCTGAATGCCGAAATGTATTTAGCCTTCAAGCAGGCCAGGTAAGGAGTTGTGGACCTGTATTACTTAGTCGTAAGATTGGAGGAGGAAATGGCAACCCACTCCAGTATTCTTGCCTGGAGAATCCCAGGGATGGGGGAGCCTGGTGGGCTGCCGTCTACGGGGTCTCACAGAGTCTGACACGACTGAAGTGACTTAACAGCAAGATTGTGATGAGGATTAAATGATATAATAGATGGGAAACATTTAGCACAGTGTTTTGCATACAATAAGCCCTTAATAAAAGTAATAATAATGAATGTCAGATAATGTTATTGGTATTTACATTTTATACTATAATCACACCAGACATTTTGGAAAAGTTAAGTTTCTTTCTGTTGCCATTTTGTGTTTGTTATCCATCGAAGTATGTCTACTTTTTCTTACTGCCTAGTGAATAAATGATTTCCCCAGGAGGGTAGACTTTGAAACATCTTTAAAAATAGAATTATATTCATGATTGAATTTTTATTATTGACTCCTTCTTTCAGAAGATTCCTTGGGAATGTGTTCATTCTTAATCATTTGTCTGTGGACTCACTCAACAAAAGCATATTGGGCAGTTTGTTAGGTGCTGGTGATGTGACAATAAACAAATAGACATTGTCCCTACCTTCCTACAGCTTACAGTCTAGTGGAAGCTAATTAATGTTATTTTTTGTCATTTGTTCTTTTGTCTGGTCAATAAATTATTGAGTACTTATTTTATACCAGACAGTGTTCTAGGCACAGGGCATACAGGCAGTTACCAAAGTAGACAAGGTCCCAGCCACCATAAAGTTTATTTTTTACTGGGGAGAGATAGGTAGTAAACAAACTGTTGTTGTTGTTTAGTTGCTAAGTCGTGTCCAACTCTTTGTGAGCCCATAGACTGTACCCCATCAGGCTCCTCTGTCCATGGGATTTCCGAGGCAGGAATACTGGAGTAGGTTGCCATTTCCTTCTCCAGGGGATCTTCCTGACCCAGGGATCAAACCCACATCTCCTGCATTGGCACACTCTTTACCACTGAGCCACCTGGGAACCCCTAGTAAACAAATAGACAAACAAATAACACAATATTTTCAGATGATGATAAATTCAATGAAGGAAATAGGGTAGACTGATGTGAGACTGACTTGGTATATTTGAGGGTGGAGCTACTTTAGATGGGTTAGTCAGAGAAGGCGTGGTGAGGAAATGTTTGAACCAAGACCGTGTATTAGATATAGATTTGACCGACTATCAGAAATAATGGAGGCTTAAAACATGATGGTTAATTTTTTCCTAACCAAATTTTTGGTAGTTCTGCCTCACCAAAAGTTATCTTGGGCTTCTGTATCCTCTATCTTGTTGTTCTACCATCCCTTGAGTGTCATACAAATGGTTCCAAAATTGCCAACCACTAGGTCCATCCGTGAACTTCCAGATGTTCAAGCTGGTTTTAGAAAAGGCAGAGGAACCAGAGATCAAATTGCTGACATCTGTTGGATCATCAAAAAAGCCAGAGAGTTTCAGAAAAACATCTCTTTCTGCTTTATTGACTATGCCAAAGCCTTTGACTGTGTGGATCACAATAAACTGTGGAAAATTCTGAAGGAGATGGGAATACCAGACCACCTGACTTGCCCTTGAGAAACCTATATGCAGGTCAGGAAGCAACAGTTAGAACTGGACATGGAACAACAGACTGGTTCCAAATATGAAAAGGACTATGTCAAGGCTGTATATTGTCACCCTGCTTATTTAACTTCTATGCAGAGTACATCATGAGAAACACTGGGCTGGAGGAAGCACAGGCTGGAATCAAGATTGCCAGGAGAAATATCAATCACCTCAGATATGCAGATGACACCACTCTTATGGCAGAAAGTGAAGAAGAACTAAAGAGCCTCTTGATGAAAGTGAAAGAGGAGATTGAAAAAGTTGGCTTAAAGCTCAACATTCAGAAAACTAAGATCATGGCATCTAGTCCCATCACTTCATGGCAAATAGATGGGGAAACAGTGGAAACAGTGTCAGACTTTATTTTTGGGGGCTCCAAAATCATTGCAGATGGTGATTGCAACCATTAAATTAAAAGATGATTACTCCTTGGAAGGAAAGTTATGACCAGCCTGCTGCTGCTGCTGCTAAGTTGCTTCAGTCGTGTCCGACTCTGTGTGATCCCATAGACGGCAGCCCACCAGGCTCCCTGGTCCCTGGGATTCTCCAGGCAAGAACACTGGAGTGGGTTGCCATTTCCTTCTCCAATGCATGAAAGTGAAAAGTGAAAGTGAAGTCGCTCAGTCGCGTCTGACTCTTAGCGACCCCATGGACTGCAGCCCACCAGGCTCCTCCGTTCATGGGATTTTCCAGGCAAGAGTACTGGAGTGGGGTGCCATTGCCTTCTCATGACCAATCTAGACAACATATTAAAAAGCAGAGACGTTACTTTGTCAACAAAGGTCCATCTAGTCAAGGCTATGGTTTTTCCAGTAGCCCTGTATGGATGTGAGAGTTGAACTATAAAGAAAGCTGAATGCCAAAGAACTGATGCTTTTGAACTGTGGTGTTGGAGAAGACTCTTGAGAGTCCCTTGGACTGCAAGAAGATCCAACAAGTTCATCCTAAACAAGATCAGTCCTGGGTGTTCATTGGAAGGACTGGTGTTGAAGCTGAAACTCCAATACTTTGGCCACCTGATGCAAAGAGCTGACTCATTTGAGAAGACTCTGATGCTGGGAAAGATTGAGGGCAGCAAGAGAAGGGCACGACAGAGAATGAGATGGTTGGATGGCATCACCGACTCAATGGACATGGGTTTGGGTAAACTCTGGGAGGTGGTGATGGACAGGGAGGCCTGGCATGCTGTGGTTCATGGGGTCACAAAGAGTCAGACATGACTGAGTGACTGAACTGAACTGAGGTCCATCCTCTCACCATTGGGAAGGGAAAAGAGAGAAGAAAGAGGACATCCCTTAATCAAAATGTATCCCCTATAAGGAAGTCACCCCCAAATTGAATACATCATTTTTGTTATACCCCATTCAGCTGGTAAAGAATCCACCTGCAATTCAGAGACCTCACTTCAACTCCTGGGTTAGGAAGATCCATTGGAGAGGGAATAAGATGTTACCCACTCCAATATTCTTGGGCTTACCTGGTGGCTTAGCTGGTAAAGAATCCACCTGCAATATGGGAGACTTAGTTTCAATCCCTAGGTTGGGAAGATCCCCTGGAGAAGGGAACGGCTACCCATTCCAGCATTCTGGCCTGGAGAACTCATGGACTGTATAGTGGCAAAGAGTCAGACAACACTGAGGGGCTTTCACTTTCACTTTCATTGGCCAGAACAGTCACAGAGTGACAGCTAATTGCCCACCATGAAATTTCGTTTTTTCTTAGGGAATCATGTACTTAACTAGACATCCTGTTACTATGGCAGAAGAGGAGAATGGGTATTGGAGGACTAGCCACATCTGCCACAGACCTGAATAATTAAATGGAGCCTGGGGAAGAACATCTACGGCAATAACATTCTGAGCAGGACGAATAGAATTTCAAAGACTCTGAGAGGAGGTAGATTTTCCATTAAGATAAATGACACTTAAGTATCAGGGCCCTCCACTTGCCTCAGTCCCTTCCAGTGTTCTGCACTTAATTTTATGTAATTAATCCAAAATCGAATAAGCTTAGGCTCTACAAAACATTGATCAGCCTCTTTCCCTGAGCAAGGAAAGTGACTGGCAAATTAGGAAGTGAAAGAGACCAGTATGTGTGGAGCAGAGTAAGAGAGAGAGAGAGGAGAACTAAATGAGATGGAGGAGATAAATGGGGACCAGTCCGTATAGGATGTTATATGGAAAGAACGTTAGATTTTATTTTAATGTAATGGGAAACCATTGCAGAATTTTAATAAAGGAGAAATGAAATTTGATTTATGTTTACCTTGAAGGAGACACATGAGAGAAGGTTCACTGAAAAATTTAAAACGATCTAATGTACATCAATAGAGAATGGATTAACAAATTGTGGTATATTTATAAGGGGAATATTTTAGAGTAATGAGAATGAATAAGTTGTATCAGTGTTGCTGCTGCTGCTGCTAAGTCGCTTCAGTCATGTCCGACTCTGTGCAACCCCATAGACGGCAGCCCACCAGGCTCCCCCATCTCTGGGATTCTCCAGGCAAGAACACTGGAGCGGTTGCCATTTCCTTCTCCAATGCATGAAAGTGAAAAGTGAAAGTGAAGTCACTCAGTCGTGTCCAACTCTTAGCGACCCCATGGACTGCAGCATACCAGGCTCCTCCATCCATGGGATTTTCCAGGCAAGAATACTGGAGTGGGGTGCCATTGCCTTCTCTGGGTATCAATGTTAGTGAAACTCAAAAATATGATGTTGAGCAAAAGAAAAAAGCAGATGATATATGATAACCAGTATAATTTCCTTTACATATGATTTTATGTATATAAAGTGTTAAAGCATTCAAATCAACATATTCCTAAGGAAACAAACTGTAGAAAGGACTGGAAGTTGCCTAACCAATATTGTTTCTCCTTCCTTCATAGTAGCATAACCGTACTTTTATTGTGGTGAGAATGTGTCCAAGTAAAAAACTACATTTTTAAGCTTCTCTTGCAGCTATGTAGGTTGTTATATGATTCTGAAAAATAGGATAAAAGTGGAAATTGTTGGATAGGGCTCTTGGGAAAGATCCTTAAAAGGAAGAAAGAGTCAGCTGACATGTGCCCCTTTGTCACTGGCCTTATCCTCTTGCATTGGAAATGGGTCACAATGATTGGAGCTGGAGTAATCATATTGCTACCATTATGGGAAAAATCAGGAGAATCCCAAAAAGTTTGACCTTGACACCAAACCAACTTCACTGTCTCAACTGCCTACCCCAGGTTTCTCAGTTGTATGAGAAAAAACAAACAAACAAACATCCATTTCTCTTTGTACCATTGTTATTTGGATTTTCTTTTACATGCAGCTGAACTTAATCCTAATTGATATGCATGAATCTAAATATTTAATAAAAATAAAATCCCATCCATAAAAATGAGAATCACTAAATTGACTAAATTCAGAACATTTATTACCTCTGGAGTGGGAATAATGAGAATGGAATATGTACACAGATCCTTCAGTTATATTTTATTTTTTAAAGAAAAAGAGTCGAAGCAAATATGACACAATGTTAATATTTTTAAAAGGTGGGTGGTTGATCCATTGGTATTCATTAATCTTGGCCGAGAAAGAATGGAGACATAGAAGTCGAGGTTCTTGTCACAATACAGGTGAGAGATGGTGATGGTTTGGATTAGACTAGAAAATGAAAATCTGTATTTGGAATATAGTTGGGGGGTAGAACCTACAGGATTTCATGTTAAACTGGATAGGAGTTGTGAAAGAATGAAGAAACTCAAGAATGACCAATGTTTCGTTCTAAGCAACTGAGTAGATAGTGGTGCCACTTACTGAGGCAAGGATGGTGGGAGGAGGAGCAAGTTCAGGAAGGGTGACAATGAAGAGCCTCATTTGGGATAGTAAACACTGAGATGTGTGAGTGGGATTATCAAATAGGCAACTTGATACAGGGAACTGCAATTCTAGGGCTCGTTTAAGGCGTTCCAGAAGATGGAATCAGATGGTGCATCCACGTGGAGTCTTGTTCATTATCTCCCCTTTAACTTCTCTGATGCAGATTTGGAACTTGGAAGAAGAAATGGCTTCTGGTAGGGCAAAGTCATTTGTGACGGAGTTCAGGTAGTTCTCTGTAAGGCCCAGGTGGCTCAGACAGTAAATGCTCTGTAAGGCCTGCCATCCTCTTTCTCAAATGGCTCCGTGGAAGTGAGTACAAGACAATAATTCAGAGTTTAATAATTGGTGATTGTCAGTATCAATTTCACTGCATTTTTTGGTCATTTAGATAGGATCAGGACTTTTAACCTTGGAAATGTGAAGGAAGAGGCATTAGCCTGATATTCATTCTGCTGTGCTTGTGTTTAGCTAGTATGTTTTCTAAGTACATGGGGGTAGAGTCCAACATTTAACAAATATTGTAGTCAAAATTGTGTACAAGTGTTCAGTGATGTTAAAGTAAAATTTTCACTAAATTAATCCCCAGTCTTTTAGGAGAGCACTGTTTGCAATACATAAAAACAAATGTAATCATTTATTAAAAGCCTAGTATATGCCAGACACTTCACATACAGTAGATAATATTAATCCTTGCGAAAGTTTTATGAAGCAGTCACTTTTATTGTCCTATGTAACTTAACTTTTTGAGTATTTAGTTTTCTTATTTCAAAAACAAAGTTTTGTA